>NC_060144.1:542327043-542638407 GCF_021461385.2 Schistocerca piceifrons
GAGTACTCCAGAGAATACGGGAGTAATTGCTAGGCAACGGTCCACGACAGTTTGGGTGATATGGCATTGTTGTTGCATACACTGTGATCAATATAAAACAGCAACCCCAGTAAATGCAGAGCATCCATTGTTTAGCAACCTCGATATCAATGGTTAAACTAACATGGAAATAAAATTTTATAAAAGTTAAACGTATACTTCAGCTTTTCAGAGAATGGCATCGAAACTTAACGACGTCGAACGCTCATGCCTTCGATCCCACACTTAGTCATATTTTGAAATGTTTCGTCACGCAGAAAAATTGATTCTCTCATATGACTTCCGCCTGAGTTCGATGTCCGTTTGCTTGATACCACTAACCTGTATCCCGGTGTATTAACTTCCCATATCTTTCGATTAATCTCTTCATCGAGAAACTGGGAGACTTGTCTATGCGATGGATCACGTGAGCCATAACCACTTTATTGGCCTCATCCATATATTTTATTACTTTATCAATACATTTAACGTATAAAATTACCGTATCATGCCTTTTATGTACTTTAATTGGTGTTCACCTGAAAAGAGCCATTTGAGACTGTAAACTTTCATTGTCCAACTACACTAGGATGTCTTAGAGAACAAAGGCCTAACATGTCGCTTTGAAACGGTCTCTTGCGTCTTGGAACTTTCCCTTGGGCTCCCTGCTGGAGGGATATTAGCCGGAAAGCTGAGTAGGTTCTCCGTAAGATCACCCCTGTGATGTCGAGTCACGTGTCTCAACATCCTTACTGTTACAAGATCAGTTCCATAGACGCAAGACAAATACTGTAGATACAGATCATTAGTCGCATTCATCCAACATCCGAAGCAAAATTGCTTCGTCATGTAACTTGTAAGATAATATGACGATTTTGTAACTTTCAGACTAAGTAATTACTAAAAACTGAAATTACCTACACAGCTGATACAAATCGTACCTGTAGTTAGATAAGAATAGAAATCTTTATATCTCAACAATAGGGGTATATAGCAAAGTATTACAGTTTGTTAAGCCCCAATTTTCCTGCTCCCTCTCCATTGCCACTCTACGCCTACCACCCTATCACTAACTAACCCTTTCAAGGGGGACGTTCTAAAGTAAAGTGCCGTACAGTGAAGAGCTCCTCTCTCATCATTAAACTACCATGCATATATCACTTTGGAAAGGCAACAAATAATTTTTAATGTTTTAATGTTAGACTATCTGTTTACGTAATTAATAAAAGACTAAATAATTTTATCGTTTCAGATTTGTTCGGCAGTTCAGAGGGTAAGTATCAGCCTATACATCTCAAAGGCCCAGGGCTCATCCGGGGTTGGCCTAAAGACTTTTTGTACACTTATCACTTCTTTCTCGTTCGACAATGATATCTTCATGCGACAAATGCGTGGTCAGTCCATGGTTTTCATTCTTTATTAAACTGCAGGGCCACTTGTAACAGACTCGCTAAATAAGGGCGAGGAAGCAACAAGACCATGCCTAGTAAATTACTGCAGTGTTCGAACGAAAATTACACTAAAAAAACTTTCCATATTTTAATGGAAGATACATAAAAACTTTACTCCTTACCCTCTTTTCCCTAAAGCTATTAAATCTGTCGCACGATAAATATTGATGTCGGTCTTGTTACTGTTGCGGTCCCCAGTCCGAAGACTGTTTTGATGCTGCTCTCCCAGCTATTCTAACCAAATTATGGGTGAAAAACTACTGCAGCTCACATCCACAGGTAACTGTTGTTGTTTCAGGATGAGCCCTATCAACCAGTCCAAGATATACACCGATGCAAAATACTGTATCTGTCGCCTAAAGGGACAATAATATTTTTTTCTCAGATGTTGCTGTCGGAAAAAGCATGTTATAGCTCCCACGAGGAGGCAGTGTCTGACGACGCAATGACTGCACCAGTTTTATCTCACTAAAAATTCAATATATGAAGTGCACTACGACAAAAAAAGAAAACAAATGACGACGCACAACGACGATATTATCGGAAAGGGGCGGAAATTGCTAGATATGGTGCACATGTACAGACAAGCGAAGGAGCGCAATTTCATAAAACTGGACAGTTTATTCACGAGAAAGAACATAGGAAATTGAGGAAGTCTGTAAGGACTTGGTCTATGTCTCGCCCTTATGTAAGTAGCTATTCAGCTGGTATTGATTGATAGAGTGGTTGTATGTAATCCTGAGGGATATCGTGACAAATTCAGGCTAACTGACGCTTTAGATCGGCAAAATTCAGGGATGGCCGGACGCCCTGCCCACAAAGTTCCAAAAGTTCTCGATATGGGAGAGATCCGGCGACCTCCCTGACAAGGTATGGTATGACATCCACAAAGTTGATCGGTACATATTCTGGCTATGTGCGGGCAGACATTATCTTTCTGTAAAGCAAGCCCGGGATGGTTTGCCATAAATGGCAAGGAAACGTGACGTAGAAAATCGTCAACGTACAGCTGTGCTGTAAAGGTTCCGCAGATGCCAACCGAAGGGGCCCTGCTGTGACATGAAATGTCAACCCAGTCTATCACTTCTGGTTGTCTGGCCGTACGGTGGCCAAGAGTCACGTTGGTAGCCCAATGCTGCTGGGGCGTCTCCAGACATTACGTCGACGATATCGGGGCTCAGTTCGAAGCCAGAATCATCACTGAAGACAATTCTACTCCAGCCAATGCTCTCCCAGGCCGAATGTGCCCATCACCACCGCGAACGGTCGTGTTGTTGTACATAGGTCAATGGTTGTCGGTGCAAGGGGCGCCATGGGCTCAGCTCTCTTTCGTCTCCATAGGTCACCCTCCCTTACTGACGCAGCGTTCGGGCATGGATTGTCCATTCTTGCCAGCACCGTTCAATAGTTACGTCGTTCCTATTCAAATGTCGAGCGACTAGCCTATTACTCCAACCGGCTTCTCTGAACTCAACTACACTTCTTCTTTCAAATGCTGACATCTGCAGATATTCTTCACCAACTACATTCGCAAATAATTCATATCCTGAGGTCATCATGACCCCTGTTTGCTATCTTTGCCGGCTGCGAGGTGAAATTTTACTCCGGCGTCACACATTCATCCATTGTCGCCACAGTTTCCAAGTTTTCATTTTCCATCGAGACCTGTATGAATATCAACTTTTGATCAATTTGAGTCGTTTTTTGTGTCTTAGAGCGTATATTAGATCCTAAAAACGAAAGACAAGCAAAGTTCTTCTAATAATCAGAAATGTGAGGCAGTCACCACCTACGAATCACTGAAAATAATTAGTTTTAAAGCATTCAGTTAGGCTCGTTTTCAGCCGCATCAGAATGAGCATGTCATCGTTGTGTACACGGAATACGCCCTACTGTATCACCTATTGGTGGACGTTAATATGTCGTGTGTCCATCCTTCAGCTTTATGACGACATGAACTCTGATGAGATCACTTTCAATAAAGTGTCTGAATTTTTGTGTAGGAACAGCTGCCTGTTCTCCGTCAAGAGAAGAAACCAGATGCGGTATTGGTGTCTGACGCTCAAGTGTGGACCAAAGTCGACTTTCTAACTCATCGCCCTGGTAATCCATTAGATGGAGGTGGGACTTAGGGCAATCAGTTTCTGCGATGTTACTTAAAATAGCTAAAAACAAGGCATAGTAGAAAAACTTAGCCAGCACAGGAAATATTGGACTTACTTGATGAAACATAAGAAAATAAAAATGCAGAAAATGAAGTTGGCAAAAGAGAATGCAGACGTCTAATGAATGAGATGGACAGAAAGCGTAAAATGGTTAAGCAGGAATGGCTAGAGGACAAATGCAAGCTACTAAGGAAAAAAGAAGATACTGCCTACAGGAAAATTAAGAGAGCTTTGAAGATAAGAATATCAGCTGTATGAAATCAAGAGCTCAGATTGGAAAGGAAGAAAGGGAAAACTGAAAGGTGCAAGGAGTATATAGAGGGTCCACACAAGGAAAATGAACTTGAAGGCAGTATTGTAGAAAGAGGGTAAGAAACAGCAGAATATGAAATGGGAGATACGGTATTTCGAGGAGAGTCTGACAGAGCACTGAAAGACCTAAGTCGAGACAAGGACCATGGACTTGACGATATTTCCGTGTGAACTACTGACATCCTCGAGACAGTCAGCCACGACAAAACTACTCCATCTGCTAGGCAAGATATAAGAGACAGGGGAAATAACTTCAATCTAATAATTTCAATTCACAAGACTGCAGACGCTGACATGTGTGAATGTTACCATGTTATCAGCTTAATAACTTATGTTTGCAAAATCATCATCATCATCTTGGACAGTTTCCAGCCACTGGCTGGGTCTGTCGGGAACACAAGCCTCTCCACCGTGTTCTGTCTTTCCACCATTCCCCCTCTTCCACCTTCGTCCAGTTCTCTCCTCTTCTCATCACACATTCCTTCACTCCCTTCACCCATCTATCTCTTGGTCTTCCTCTGGGCCTCTTCCCCTCCAGTTGCAGATCAAACATCCTCTTTGGAATTCTTCCCTCATCCATTCTCTTCATGTGTCCATACCACTGCAGTCTTGATTTTTCTATCCTGTCCTGTACTGGTTCCTCCTTTAGTCTTTCCCTCACATACACATTTCGCAATCTGTCTCGTCTTGTTACACCCAACCTGCTCCTCTGGAACTTCATTTCACTAGCCTGTATTCTACTTTTGTCGCTTTTGTGCATTACCCATGTCTCACTTCCGTATGTCAATATGGGGACAAAGTAGGTTCGGTATATAATTCCCTTGGATTTCTGTGGCACCTCCTTGCTCCAAATAAGCCCCCTAATGCATTTGTAGAACTGCCCTGCTTTTCTGCATCTTTCATTTATTTCCATTGCGTTTCCCCCCTTACTTTCAATCACGCTTCCCAGGTACTTGAAGTTCTCTACCACTTGTAGTTTTTCCCCTCCACAAGTTATATCCACATTTGGCCTATTCTTCTTCCTTGTTGTGACGATTATTTCACTTTTCTTTGCAGAGAAATGCATTCCATATTGTGCTGCCGTTGCCTCCCATGCATCTAACTGCTCTTGCACCTCCTTCACGCAATTTCCCCATAACATCAGGTCATCGGCAAAAAGCACTGCTTTCATTTTATGATCTCCAATTGCATCTGATACTTGCTGTAGGATTTCATCCATAACAATAATAAACAATAAAGGCGACAGTGCACTTCCCTGTCGCAGCCCATTTTCCAGCTTGAACCATGCAGTACGTTCCCTCCCCACTTTCACACAACTCTCACTTCCCTCATACATTTTTCTGACTTTTCGTGTAATCTCTTCATCTATCCCTTTTGCGTTCAGCACATCCCAGAGCTTGTCCCTACAGATACTGTCATACGCCTTCTCAATATCCAAAAAGGCCATGATTAAGTCCTTCCCGTACTCATAGTGCCTTTCCTGCAGTTGCCTTACCGCAAATATGAGGTCCGTTGTTGATCTTCCCGGTCTGAAACCGTACTGCTCCTCTTGCAGTCTACTTTCAATACTGCTTCTTATTCTCTTCTCCAGCATCTTTTCATAGATTTTTCCACAGTGGCATAGCAGGGTGATTCCTCTGTAGTTCTCACATCTCCTTTTATCCCCTTTCTTGAAGATCGGGACTATAATTCCTTTCTTCCAATCCTCAGGAATTCTGTTCTCCTTCCACACCACCCTCAGCACTCTGTATAGCCACTGGGTTCCTACTTCTCCTGCTGCTCGTATCATATCCACTGTTACTTCATCCCAACCTGGTGCCTTGCCCCCTTTCATCCTCTTTATGGCTTCTTCCACTTCATTCCAAGTTAGATCATCAATTTCCCCACTATTATAATCGTCTGCTGCCTTAGGCTCTCCATCGCTGTTAGTTACCTGCTTGGCAGCATTCAACAGATCTTCAAAGTACTCCTTCCAAATCTTTTTGAGCTCATGCATTTCCTCCACAACTCTTCCATTATTATCCATGATCCTGACACGAATTATTTCCAGAAGAGTGGAGCAACTGTTAGATGCCGAACTCGGGAAATATCAGTCTAGTTTCCGAGAAAATCTGGGAACACGCGAGGAAGTACTTATCTTAGAACATAGGATACTAGAAGGCCAGCCGGCTGGAGTGGCGAGCGGTTCTAGGCCGTACTGTCTGGAACCGCGCGACCGCTACCGTCGAATCCTGCCTCGGGCATGAATGTGTGTGACTTCCTTAGGTTAGTTTCGTTTAAGTAGTTCTAAGTTCTAGGGGACCGATGACCTCCCAAGTTAAGTCCCATAGTGCTCAGGGCCATTTTAACCATTTGAATAGAAGGCCAACTTAAGTTTATTGCTTCTGTATATTTAGAAAAAGCTTTTGGCAGTGTTGGCTGTCATAATCTTAGAAAATCTGAAGGTAATGGATGTAAAAGACAAGGAGCGAGAGGTTATTTACAACCTTCACAGAAACTAAATGGCAATTACAAGAGTTGATGGGTATGAAAGGGAAGTAGTGATTGAGTACGTGAAACAGTGTCGTCCCCTATCCCTTGTGTTACTGAATCTGTAGCTGTGAAGGAAGCCAAGGAGAAGTTTCGTGAAGGAATTACAGTTTAGGAAGAATAAGATTGAGTTTTGCTAATGACATGGCAATTTTCCCGAAGACGGCAAACTTCTTGGAAACGTAATTGAATGGAATGGGCAATGTGTCAAAAGGCGAACTTAAGATTAACATCAAGAAAAGCAATACAAGGTTAATGAAATGCAGGGGAACTAAAGCAGGTCATGCTAAGGGAATCAGGAAATCAGTTACGAAAGGTAGTACACACATCAAAAAAGTTTTGCGTCACCTCGGTTCCGAGAGTTCTGTAACCTGTACAAAAAACTGGAATATAGATCAACATCAACACCAGTTCCGCCCTTTTTATTGCTCATGAAAACAACACATTGAATGTTGTACCACCATACACTGGTATCTACAGAGGTAGTGGTCCGTATTGTTGTACACATAGGTACCTCTAATGCCAAGTAGAATTTCTTCTTGCATTGATGCATGCCTGTATTCGTCGTGACGTATTATCCACAAGAACGTCAAGTCACTATTGGTCCACACTGTCCCACTCCTCAACGGCTATGCGACACTCATCGGTGAAGATAACGTGATGTCAATCCTGAGCGGTCCATTCAGCATGTTGTTCGGCCCATCTGTACCGCGCTGCATGGTGTCGTGGTAGCAAAGATGGACCTCGCCTTGGACGTCGGCAGTGAAGTTGCGCATCATGCAAATTATTGCGCACAATCTGAGTCGTAACACGACGTCCTGTGGCTGCACGAAAAGCATTATTATCCACGACAGTAATACCCCTTGGGCGGCCTGAGCGAGGCATGTCATCGACACTTCCTGTCTCTATGTATCTCCTCCAAGTCCGAAAAGCATCGCTTTGGTTCACTCCGAGACGCCTGGACACTTCCCTTGTTGAGAATCCTTCCTGGCACAAAGCAACAATGCGGACGCAAAGGAACCACGGTATTGATCCTCTGGGCATGGTTGAACTACAGACAACACGAGCCGTTTACCTCCTTCCTGGTGGAATGACTGGAAATGATAGGTTGTCTGACGCCGTCCGTGTAATTGGATCTGCTCATGCATGGTTGTTTACTTCTTAGGGCGAGTTTAGTGATATCTCTGGACAATCAAAGGGACTGTGTCTGTGGCACAATATCCACAGTCAACGTCTATCTTTAGGAGTTCTGGGAAACGGGATGATGCAAAACCTTTTTTTACGTGTGTACATGACTTTTGTGTCTTTTGGTATTAGGGCAGTGACATAACTGATAGTGGCAGAAGAAGGAATGATATAAAATGTATATTCGCAATGATAATAAAGGCGTGTCAGAAGAAGAGAAATATGTTCACAACATATGTAGAATGAAGTGTTAGAGTCTCGTCTGATGGTATCTGCCTCTAATGTAGCCTTGTACGAAAATGAACCATGGATGAGAAACAGTCAAGACAAGTAGAAAATGGAGGCTTTGCGGTGTTTCCCTGTAGCAGAATGCCGAAAATTAAATGGCACATAGCGTGACTAATGAGGAAGTACTAAACAGAAATTAGGAGGAAAGAGATTTGTGTCATCAACTTGACTAAAAGGAGGACTCGGTAGACACTACACACTTTGAGACGTCAGGTAAAAATTACAGAAGGAAACCAAGGTATGACTATAGTAAGCAATTTCAAATATATGTAGGGTGCAGTGGTTCCTCGGTGATGCTTTCCCAAAACTGAATAGCATGGAAAACTGCGTCAGACCACTATTTGGACTGAAAATCGCAACAGAAACTTTTTACATATCCATTAAGTTATATCCATACAAATACAACACAAGCCACCGTATGGTGGACAATACTATGCGCGACTATTAGATGTTTCCCTTCCTATTCCATTCGCAAAATGAGCTGCGGAAAAGGGCTATCCATATGGCTCTGTATGAGCCGTAATTTGTCTTGTTTTCGCGGTGCTTACGCGAAATGCAAGTCAGTAGTAAATATCTCTTCTCTAAATTGTCCCAATAGTGTTTGGCGAAAAGAGCGTCGTCTTCCCTCCAGAAATCCCCGTATCGTTTACAAGGCATCCCCATAACACTTGCGTGTTGATCGAACCTACTAATAACAAAGTCACCGTGGTGTAGTGGTTATGATAATAAACTGTTGCATGGAGGGTCGTGATACAAAACTCACCAGAACTGTAAGATTCTACCATACTGATGTTTTGTTTGTGCCTGTTTTCAAGCGGTACGATAGACCCTAGTTGAACAGGTCTGTGAAGAGGGTCAATATGGAGTTCGATCGACTGCTTCTGGCTGGTGCTGTGTCAGGGACTGGTTTGGTTCCTGTTGACAATATTGGCAGGTGGGGCTTTACTTCTCATGGCCTGCATCTCAATAGAATAGGGAAGGATATTTTCGCTAGGTTGATAGCAAATTCTTTGAGGGGGGACGCTGCAACTCATGGAAATAGCTCTTTTTTAGGTTAAGCTCATTATCTACACATTCAATATTGAAACAATATGTATCTGAAAATGTGAAGCATAATACTTGTGAAGACAAAATAAAGTAACAGTAAATTTACTACATCAAAATATCAGAGGTTTAAAAAACACAATTAATGAATTTCAGATCTGTTTAGATCTGCTGAAGTCAACAAAACCTATTGATATTATTTGTATTTCTGAACATCATTTAGGTAGTGAAATTGAAATGCTTGATATGGAAGGGTATACCTTAGCTTCAAAGTATTGGAGAAAGGAGGAGTTGCCACTTACATTAGAAAAGGTCACAATTATAAAAACACTGTCATTCTTAAATACTGTCATGATCAGCATTTTGAAGCATGTGCCACAAAAGTAGAAACACAAAAAAGAAAAATAAGTATAGTCACAATACACAGGGCTCCAACTGCTAATATCCAGCTACTCACTAAACAGCTCAATGCTGTATTGTATTTCTTAACTTCTAAAAATAATGAACTCATACTCAGTGGAGTTTATAATTTAAATTTTTTGGAGGATAGTCACTCAAGATCCATACTAGAGCCTCTTACCACTTCTTATAATCTCACTCCCTTAGTACAGTTTCCAACCAGGGTTATAGGTACCAGCAGCACTGCTATTGATAACATTTCCATAGATACTACCACACTAACAAATCATAGTATAAATCAGATATTTAATGGCCTTTCAGATCATGATGCCCAGTTGCTTACATTTCATATAGTTGGGTCTGATTCAACTAATAATAGGAAGTGGAAAACCATACAAATAGTAAATGAAACAGGAATACAGACTGGAAAGATGTATACAATTCACCAAGGATAAATGAGAAATATAACTGTTTCTTCAATACAGTCATAGGTCACATTGAAAACTGCTGCCCTAAGAAAGTAATCAAAGCAAACAGATTAAATGCTTCAAAACCTTGGATTACAAATGGAATAAAAGTATCTTTAAAAAGAGAAAGAAGACTGTACTTAAGATCAAATTAAAACGATGACTACAGAGCTAAATCACATTCCAAATTATATCGAAAAATCCTAAACAAAATAATCAGAACCTCAAAATGTATTTCTTTTCAAGAAAAAATAAATGCCTCTAATAACAAGATAAAAATTACATGGAACATAGTAAAAAGTGAAACAGGATAAACTAATCAGCAAATGAGGAAATTATGTTAAATATAAATAATGAGTTGATTAGAGATACCTCCAAAATTGCAGACACTTTCAACAACCTTTCTCCTTTTCTACTACTTAGGTTTGCATAGTTCCTCAGAAGACAGCTTAAAATATTTAAAAAATGCATCACTGCAGAAGTTCAACAAAATTCAGCTATATCTTTCCTCACCAAAAGAGATTTCTAATATTATTAGCTCTCTTAAAAACAAATGTTCCAGTGGTTATGATGAAATCAGATCTACCATAATTAAATAATGTTCCTCAGAACTTCATGACATTTTGAGTTACTTATGTAATTAATCCCTCCACAGTGGTACTTTTTCAAATAGGCTTAAATATGCAATTGTCAAACCTTTACACAAAAAAGAAGACAAATCATCAGTGGAAAACTTACGTCTCATTTTATTATTGGCAATATTTTCAAAAGTGTTTGAGAGAGTTATGTACAATAGACTTATAAACACTTAGTACAGAAAAATCTTCTCATTCACAATCAGTTTGGACTTTTGGCGGGATTGTCAAACGATAAAGCTATAGTTACTTTTACTGATGATCTATAAGAATCAATAAATCAAAAGTTATTGCCAGTTGGAATAGTCTGTGATCAGGATAAAGCTTTTAACTGTGTTAAGCATGATATTCTTATACAAAAGTTAAAATATTATGGGATCACAGGAGTAACAGGCTCATTGTTCTCTTCCTATCTTTTTAATAGAAAAGAGTGTGTGTCTGTATCAGACTTACCACATAACAATAGTCATTCAAAATATGAAACCATCAGACATTGGGTGTCCCAGGGCTCTATTTTAGGTCACTTTTTATTCCTATTATATACTATTGACCTCCATGTGCAGTGGCACAAAATGCAAATTTTGTCTTATTTGCAGATGATACAAGTGTTGGTATACAAAACATTACCTGTGATGTAACTGAGCATTCAGTTAATGAAATATTGTAAGAATCAATGGGTGGTTCACAGCAAGTGAATAGTCACTGAATTTTGACAAGACCCAGCATATACAGTTTAGTACCTCACAAAAAATACCTGACCCTATAAGAATAATGTATTCAAACAATGAATTTAAAGCTGTAGACAGCGTCAAATTTTTAGGGCTACAAATTGACCACAGCCTAAATTGGAAAGCCGGCCGCTGTGGACGAGCGGTTCTAGGCGCTTCAGTCTGGAATCGCGCGAGCATGAAACTTGGTATTCTAACTACTACTTCTCAGTATATATACTCATTAGTGTTCTTTATAATTTCCAACTTGTCTCTTTTTACAGAAAATAGTGCAAAACATGAGTATAATACCAGAACCAAAAACAATCTGTATAAGGACTATGAAAGCTTAACATAAGTACAAAAAGGAGTGTCAAATACATGGGTACTCACATATATTCAGTAACTTACCAGAGCATATCAAAGGTCTTATAAGTGCTAAAGATCGGTTTCAGAGCGAATTGAAGAACCTCCTGTTTTCCAACTCCTTGTACTCCATCTTTGCAAGGATTATAGTTCATTACTCTGTATTAGAATTGTTCGATATCCATGTATCTGAGTAAAAAAAAATCCTTTGACATCCCAGAGACTCCTCTCCAAGGGATCCATGGAAAACGATAAATGTAAAGTAAAGACCCAGCAGCACACCTCAGGACTACTTCGATGATTTCGTTTTATTCCACCTGGTGAGTTCCCCAAACACTCGAGCAGTACTGAGCAAATTGTCACGCTCCTGTACCATACGCAGTCTTCTTTGCAGATGAACTACACTTTCCTAATACTCTCCGAGTAAACCAAAGCCTTCTTTACTACAGTCTTTATATGCTTGTTCTATTTCCTAGTCCTTTGCCACAATACGCCTAGATATTTAAAAGAAGTGATTGTGTCAATCAGTAAAATTTAAAATTCAGTTCAATTTAACTGAATTAATTACTAAGAATTTTAGACCAGTTACATGGAAACTCTAAACAGGTCGTACATATTCGTTACATCGTGGTGACATAAAACGTTTTCATATTATGTACGTAGTAATAAATCATGTTAACCGCAACCATTGGTGATACTAACGAAGAAATATACCAGAACATATGAAAAATAAGAATCAATTAACTGAAGTTTCAAGTGAATAACTTAAATCTTAAATTATTAGTTATACCACTGGCAGTCTGCGGAACTACAACACCATTCTTTCTCTTGTTTTCTTTTATGCTTTTATATATATATATATATATATATATATATATATATATATATAGGGTGGTCCATTGATAATGACCTAGCCACATATCTCACGACATAAGCATCAAACGAAAAACAAAAAAACTACGAAGAACGATACTCGTCTACCTTGAAGGGGAAACCCAGATGGCTCTATGGTTGGCCCGCTAGATAGTGATGCCATAAGTCAAACGTATATCAACAGCGTTTTTTTTTTAAATAGGAACCCCCATTTTTTATTACATATTCGTGTAGTACGTAAAGAAATATGAATGTTTTCGTTGGACCACTTTTTTCGCTTTGTAATAGATGGCGCTGTAATAGTCACAAACGTATAAGGACGTAATATCAGGTAACATTCCGCCATTGCGGGCGGTATTTGCTTCGTGATACATTACCCGTATTAAAATGGACCGTTTATCAATTGCGGGAAAGGTCGATATCGTGTTTATGTATAGCTATTGTGATCAAAATGCCCAACGGGCGTGTGCTATGTATGCTGCTTGCTATCCTGGACGACATCATCCAAGTGTCCGGACCGTTCGCCGGATAGTTAGGTTATTTAAGGAAACAGGAAGTGTTCAGCGACATGTGAATCGTCAACCACGGCCTGCAACAAATGATGATGCCCTGGTAGGTGTTTTAGCTGCTGTCGCGGCTAATCTGCACATCAGTAGCAGACAAATTGCGCGACAATCGTGACTCTCAAAAACGTCGGTTTTGAGACCGCTACATCAACATCTATTGCACCCGTACCATATTTCTATGCACCAGGAATTGCATGGTGACGACTTTAAACGTCGTGTACAGTTCTGCCACTGGGCACAAGAGAAATTACCGGACGATGACAGATTTTTTTGCACGCGTTCTATTTAGCAATGAAGCGTCATTCACTAAAAGCGGTAACGTAAACCGGCATAATATGCGCTATTGGGCAACGGAAAATCCACGATGCCTGCGATAAGTGGAACATCAGCGACCTTGGGGGGGTTAATGTATGGTGCGGCATTATGGAACGAAGGATAATTGCCCCCATTTTATCGATGGCAATCTAAATGGTGCAATGTATGCTGATTTCCTACGTAATGTTACTACAAGATGTTTCACTGCATGACAGAATGGCGATGTACTTCCAACATGATGGATGTCCGGCACATAGCTCGCGTGCGGTTGAAGCGGTACTGAATAGCATATTTCATGACAGGTGGATTGATCGTCGAAGCACCATACCATGGCCCGCACGTTCACCGGATCTGATGTCCCCAGGTTTCTTTCTGTGGGAAAAGCTGAAGGATATTTGCTATCGTGATTCACCGACAACGCCTGACAGCATGAGTCAGCGCATAATCAATGCATGTGCCAACTTTACCGAAGGCGAACTACTCGCTGTTGAGAGGAATGTCGTTACACGTATTGCCAAATGCATTGAGGTTGACGGACATCATTTTGCGCATTTATTGCACTAACGTGGTATTTACAGGTAATCACGCTGTAACTGCATGCGTCTTCAGAAATGATAAATTCACAAAGATACATGTATCACATTGGAACAACGGAAATAAAATGTTCAAACGTACCTACGTTCTGATTTTTAATTTAAAAAACCTACCTTATTACCATCTGTTCGTCTAAAATTGTGAGCGAAAAAAGTGGTCCAACTAAACATTCATATTTCTTTACGTACTACATGAATATGTAATAAAAATGGGGGTTCCTATTTAAAAAAAAAGGAGATGATATCCGTTTGACCTATGGCTGCGCCATCTAGCGGGCCAATTATAGCGTCATTTGGTTTCCCCGTTAGAGCTAGACAAGTTTTGTTCTTTGTAGTTTTTTCGTTTCACGCTTATCTCATGAGATATTTGGCCTCGTCACGATCAATGGACCACCCTGTATATATATAGGACCGCGACCTGTTAACAGCTGCACCATACCTCGAGTAGGGGCAGCGTTGTACAGTTTGAGCCTATTCCTGATGCTTTGGAATCTGCTATAAACACACCTTGCCGCGCTCCTAGTTTACTAGTCAGACTGCCATTCATCCAATCATCTAACTTCTAGGCTCTTAGTATCATTTATCAGTAATATTTGTTCCTGTGATTTCACACACACGATCATACTGCCTAAGGCCCAACCAATACGGTGCTGCCAGGTAACGTATCACTATATCCATCGGACATATCCCGAGGATTAGCAGTAAACACTCGACAGATGTCATGCGAAAGGCACCCGTGAATATCAGAAGCACGCTCCGATGAATTCGCCACAGTAGTGTTTTGTAGCTGTGTAGTCTAAAGCCGTCGGCACACATGGACCGTGCTGTCGAACGTCAACGTTGAGCGTGCCAAGTTCAACGTGCTGCTGAACGCTCAGGAACGATGCCACTTGTGCATAGGTACGTGGGGCCCAACGACGTATACACGATCGCAACGCACTCCAGCGGCAGTTGAGGGATGTTTCTAGCTCGTAAATCACACAGTTTGCTCAACGGGCGCGCGTAAAATTCCCGCGTTAGCTCTATTAAAACGCACATTTCCTTCATCGTCCACGAAAAGGAAAGTACCATGTCCAATCAATAAGGACACAGGCTTATAAAAGTTCCATTACAAACAGTGCGGTACAAATTTCGAATGCTTCTCCGCATAAGATAAACATTATTTCATCATTCCCACATTTTAGTAAAACCCCAGAGTCATTCTTACTTGATCACTGTTCCTACCCAGTAGCAAAATCTTTGCAACTTGTGAATTACGAAACGTAAAAGAAAAAGGAGCAAAATATAGATTAAGCCAATCGAACAAAGCCACCCTAAAAAAAAAGCTAAACTTATATTTACGTAACATCAAATATTATAACATATACTTAAAGTAATAATAAATTATCAGAACCTAATAAAAAAGCGAATGTTAGAAAAAAAATTGGAATTTTTTTGACACGAACCACCGCGCTCATACAAACTCGTTACAATACAGAGACGCTACTCATTACGATTTTTTTTAAAAAAATCTCATTTTTTGTTCGCTGTATCTGCTCGGGGCGGACGTCGTAAGATAACCGATGAAGTTCGTTGATGATCGATTAACTCAGTTTTTTTATTACAGAGGGTACGTAACCCTCTGACCGAACACGCTGAGCTACCGTGCCAGCTAAAAAATCTCATTTTGGTCGTTGCATTGGCTCGGTGCGGACGCTGTAAGACAACCGTTCTAGTTCGTTGTTAATCGGTGAACTCAGTTTTTTCTATTACAGAGGGCAGTTAACCCTCTGACCGAACACGTTGAGCTACCGTGCCGGTTGCCTGCTTTCATAATACGCAAGTTAGAATAATTCTTTTGCCATGAATATGATGTTCCTCATTATTTTATTGGAACGAATCTCACAATTAACAACGGTTTTTCCAGTGATTCTCAATTTGCTGGTCCTCAGAATCGGCATATATACATGTAAGCTTGATATGAATGCCAATATGGCGCCTCACAACTCTGTACTGAAGGGAGCCCGCGTGCGTGTGACGTAGTTGGCGTTGTGCTATCTCATTGGTCAACGGTCAGAAGCACGCTCAGAATATCTGACATGCCAGATATTGCTCTGCACGTTCGGAAAGACTCCCGAACGTGCTCTTCCACGCTATGACGTCAGAAACTCGGCACGCTCAACGTTCGGATGCTCGGTCCGTGTGCCGACAGCTTAAGGCGATAGCCCCAGACGCTGCCAGTGAAGTCTACAGTGGTTCAAATGGTTCAAATGGCTGTAAGCACTATGGGACTTAACATCTAGGTCATCAGTCCCCTAGACTTAGAACTACTTAAACCTAACTAACCTAAGGAATCCGAGGCAGGATTCGAACCTTGACCATAGCAGTCGCGCGGATCCAGACTGAAGCGCCTAGAACTCCTCTGTCACAGCGGCCGGCTGTCCACAGTCATAGGTCACATTGAAAACTGCTGCCCTAAGAAAGGAATCAAAGCAAACAGATTAAATGCTTCAAAACCTTGGATTACAAATGGAATAAAAGTATCTTTAAAAAGAGAAAGAAGACTGTACTTAAGATCAAATTAAAACGATGACTACAGAGCTAAATCACATTCCAAATTATATCGAAAAATCCTAAACAAAATAATCAGAACCTCAAAATGTATTTCTTTTCAAGAAAAAATAAATGCCTCTAATAACAAGATAAAAATTACATGGAACATAGTAAAAAGTGAAACAGGATAAACTAATCAGCAAATGAGGAAATTATGTTAAATATAAATAATGAGTTGATTAGAGATACCTCCAAAATTGCAGACACTTTCAACAACCTTTCTCCTTTTCTACTACTTAGGTTTGCATAGTTCCTCAGAAGACAGCTTAAAATATTTAAAAAATGCATCACTGCAGAAGTTCAACAAAATTCAGCTATATCTTTCCTCACCAAAAGAGATTTCTAATATTATTAGCTCTCTTAAAAACAAATGTTCCAGTGGTTATGATGAAATCAGATCTACCATAATTAAATAATGTTCCTCAGAACTTCATGACATTTTGAGTTACTTATGTAATTAATCCCTCCACAGTGGTACTTTTTCAAATAGGCTTAAATATGCAATTGTCAAACCTTTACACAAAAAAGAAGACAAATCATCAGTGGAAAACTTACGTCTCATTTTATTATTGGCAATATTTTCAAAAGTGTTTGAGAGAGTTATGTACAATAGACTTATAAACACTTAGTACAGAAAAATCTTCTCATTCACAATCAGTTTGGACTTTTGGCGGGATTGTCAAACGATAAAGCTATAGTTACTTTTACTGATGATCTATAAGAATCAATAAATCAAAAGTTATTGCCAGTTGGAATAGTCTGTGATCAGGATAAAGCTTTTAACTGTGTTAAGCATGATATTCTTATACAAAAGTTAAAATATTATGGGATCACAGGAGTAACAGGCTCATTGTTCTCTTCCTATCTTTTTAATAGAAAAGAGTGTGTGTCTGTATCAGACTTACCACATAACAATAGTCATTCAAAATATGAAACCATCAGACATTGGGTGTCCCAGGGCTCTATTTTAGGTCACTTTTTATTCCTATTATATACTATTGACCTCCATGTGCAGTGGCACAAAATGCAAATTTTGTCTTATTTGCAGATGATACAAGTGTTGGTATACAAAACATTACCTGTGATGTAACTGAGCATTCAGTTAATGAAATATTGTAAGAATCAATGGGTGGTTCACAGCAAGTGAATAGTCACTGAATTTTGACAAGACCCAGCATATACAGTTTAGTACCTCACAAAAAATACCTGACCCTATAAGAATAATGTATTCAAACAATGAATTTAAAGCTGTAGACAGCGTCAAATTTTTAGGGCTACAAATTGACCACAGCCTAAATTGGAAAGCCGGCCGCTGTGGACGAGCGGTTCTAGGCGCTTCAGTCTGGAATCGCGCGAGCATGAAACTTGGTATTCTAACTACTACTTCTCAGTATATATACTCATTAGTGTTCTTTATAATTTCCAACTTGTCTCTTTTTACAGAAAATAGTGCAAAACATGAGTATAATACCAGAACCAAAAACAATCTGTATAAGGACTATGAAAGCTTAACATAAGTACAAAAAGGAGTGTCAAATACATGGGTACTCACATATATTCAGTAACTTACCAGAGCATATCAAAGGTCTTATAAGTGCTAAAGATCGGTTTCAGAGCGAATTGAAGAACCTCCTGTTTTCCAACTCCTTGTACTCCATCTTTGCAAGGATTATAGTTCATTACTCTGTATTAGAATTGTTCGATATCCATGTATCTGAGTAAAAAAAAATCCTTTGACATCCCAGAGACTCCTCTCCAAGGGATCCATGGAAAACGATAAATGTAAAGTAAAGACCCAGCAGCACACCTCAGGACTACTTCGATGATTTCGTTTTATTCCACCTGGTGAGTTCCCCAAACACTCGAGCAGTACTGAGCAAATTGTCACGCTCCTGTACCATACGCAGTCTTCTTTGCAGATGAACTACACTTTCCTAATACTCTCCGAGTAAACCAAAGCCTTCTTTACTACAGTCTTTATATGCTTGTTCTATTTCCTAGTCCTTTGCCACAATACGCCTAGATATTTAAAAGAAGTGATTGTGTCAATCAGTAAAATTTAAAATTCAGTTCAATTTAACTGAATTAATTACTAAGAATTTTAGACCAGTTACATGGAAACTCTAAACAGGTCGTACATATTCGTTACATCGTGGTGACATAAAACGTTTTCATATTATGTACGTAGTAATAAATCATGTTAACCGCAACCATTGGTGATACTAACGAAGAAATATACCAGAACATATGAAAAATAAGAATCAATTAACTGAAGTTTCAAGTGAATAACTTAAATCTTAAATTATTAGTTATACCACTGGCAGTCTGCGGAACTACAACACCATTCTTTCTCTTGTTTTCTTTTATGCTTTTATATATATATATATATATATATATATATATATATATATATAGGGTGGTCCATTGATAATGACCTAGCCACATATCTCACGACATAAGCATCAAACGAAAAACAAAAAAACTACGAAGAACGATACTCGTCTACCTTGAAGGGGAAACCCAGATGGCTCTATGGTTGGCCCGCTAGATAGTGATGCCATAAGTCAAACGTATATCAACAGCGTTTTTTTTTTAAATAGGAACCCCCATTTTTTATTACATATTCGTGTAGTACGTAAAGAAATATGAATGTTTTCGTTGGACCACTTTTTTCGCTTTGTAATAGATGGCGCTGTAATAGTCACAAACGTATAAGGACGTAATATCAGGTAACATTCCGCCATTGCGGGCGGTATTTGCTTCGTGATACATTACCCGTATTAAAATGGACCGTTTATCAATTGCGGGAAAGGTCGATATCGTGTTTATGTATAGCTATTGTGATCAAAATGCCCAACGGGCGTGTGCTATGTATGCTGCTTGCTATCCTGGACGACATCATCCAAGTGTCCGGACCGTTCGCCGGATAGTTAGGTTATTTAAGGAAACAGGAAGTGTTCAGCGACATGTGAATCGTCAACCACGGCCTGCAACAAATGATGATGCCCTGGTAGGTGTTTTAGCTGCTGTCGCGGCTAATCTGCACATCAGTAGCAGACAAATTGCGCGACAATCGTGACTCTCAAAAACGTCGGTTTTGAGACCGCTACATCAACATCTATTGCACCCGTACCATATTTCTATGCACCAGGAATTGCATGGTGACGACTTTAAACGTCGTGTACAGTTCTGCCACTGGGCACAAGAGAAATTACCGGACGATGACAGATTTTTTTGCACGCGTTCTATTTAGCAATGAAGCGTCATTCACTAAAAGCGGTAACGTAAACCGGCATAATATGCGCTATTGGGCAACGGAAAATCCACGATGCCTGCGATAAGTGGAACATCAGCGACCTTGGGGGGGTTAATGTATGGTGCGGCATTATGGAACGAAGGATAATTGCCCCCATTTTATCGATGGCAATCTAAATGGTGCAATGTATGCTGATTTCCTACGTAATGTTACTACAAGATGTTTCACTGCATGACAGAATGGCGATGTACTTCCAACATGATGGATGTCCGGCACATAGCTCGCGTGCGGTTGAAGCGGTACTGAATAGCATATTTCATGACAGGTGGATTGATCGTCGAAGCACCATACCATGGCCCGCACGTTCACCGGATCTGATGTCCCCAGGTTTCTTTCTGTGGGAAAAGCTGAAGGATATTTGCTATCGTGATTCACCGACAACGCCTGACAGCATGAGTCAGCGCATAATCAATGCATGTGCCAACTTTACCGAAGGCGAACTACTCGCTGTTGAGAGGAATGTCGTTACACGTATTGCCAAATGCATTGAGGTTGACGGACATCATTTTGCGCATTTATTGCACTAACGTGGTATTTACAGGTAATCACGCTGTAACTGCATGCGTCTTCAGAAATGATAAATTCACAAAGATACATGTATCACATTGGAACAACGGAAATAAAATGTTCAAACGTACCTACGTTCTGATTTTTAATTTAAAAAACCTACCTTATTACCATCTGTTCGTCTAAAATTGTGAGCGAAAAAAGTGGTCCAACTAAACATTCATATTTCTTTACATACTACATGAATATGTAATAAAAATGGGGGTTCCTATTTAAAAAAAAAGGAGATGATATCCGTTTGACCTATGGCTGCGCCATCTAGCGGGCCAATTATAGCGTCATTTGGTTTCCCCGTTAGAGCTAGACAAGTTTTGTTCTTTGTAGTTTTTTCGTTTCACGCTTATCTCATGAGATATTTGGCCTCGTCACGATCAATGGACCACCCTGTATATATATAGGACCGCGACCTGTTAACAGCTGCACCATACCTCGAGTAGGGGCAGCGTTGTACAGTTTGAGCCTATTCCTGATGCTTTGGAATCTGCTATAAACACACCTTGCCGCGCTCCTAGTTTACTAGTCAGACTGCCATTCATCCAATCATCTAACTTCTAGGCTCTTAGTATCATTTATCAGTAATATTTGTTCCTGTGATTTCACACACACGATCATACTGCCTAAGGCCCAACCAATACGGTGCTGCCAGGTAACGTATCACTATATCCATCGGACATATCCCGAGGATTAGCAGTAAACACTCGACAGATGTCATGTGAAAGGCACCCGTGAATATCAGAAGCACGCTCCGATGAATTCGCCACAGTAGTGTTTTGTAGCTGTGTAGTCTAAAGCCGTCGGCACACATGGACCGTGCTGTCGAACGTCAACGTTGAGCGTGCCAAGTTCAACGTGCTGCTGAACGCTCAGGAACGATGCCACTTGTGCATAGGTACGTGGGGCCCAACGACGTATACACGATCGCAACGCACTCCAGCGGCAGTTGAGGGATGTTTCTAGCTCGTAAATCACACAGTTTGCTCAACGGGCGCGCGTAAAATTCCCGCGTTAGCTCTATTAAAACGCACATTTCCTTCATCGTCCACGAAAAGGAAAGTACCATGTCCAATCAATAAGGACACAGGCTTATAAAAGTTCCATTACAAACAGTGCGGTACAAATTTCGAATGCTTCTCCGCATAAGATAAACATTATTTCATCATTCCCACATTTTAGTAAAACCCCAGAGTCATTCTTACTTGATCACTGTTCCTACCCAGTAGCAAAATCTTTGCAACTTGTGAATTACGAAACGTAAAAGAAAAAGGAGCAAAATATAGATTAAGCCAATCGAACAAAGCCACCCTAAAAAAAAAGCTAAACTTATATTTACGTAACATCAAATATTATAACATATACTTAAAGTAATAATAAATTATCAGAACCTAATAAAAAAGCGAATGTTAGAAAAAAATTGGAATTTTTTTGACACGAACCACCGCGCTCATACAAACTCGTTACAATACAGAGACGCTACTCATTACGATTTTTTTTAAAAAAATCTCATTTTTTGTTCGCTGCATCTGCTCGGGGCGGACGTCGTAAGATAACCGATGAAGTTCGTTGATGATCGATTAACTCAGTTTTTTTATTACAGAGGGTACGTAACCCTCTGACCGAACACGCTGAGCTACCGTGCCAGCTAAAAAATCTCATTTTGGTCGTTGCATTGGCTCGGTGCGGACGCTGTAAGACAACCGTTCTAGTTCGTTGTTAACCGGTGAACTCAGTTTTTTCTATTACAGAGGGCAGTTAACCCTCTGACCGAACACGTTGAGCTACCGTGCCGGTTGCCTGCTTTCATAATACGCAAGTTACAATAATTCTTTTGCCATGAATATGATGTTTCTCATTATTTTATTGGAACGAATCTCACAATTAACAACGGTTTTTCCAGTGATTCTCAATTTGCTGGTCCTCAGAATCGGCATATATACATGTAAGCTTGATATGAATGCCAATATGGCGCCTCACAACTCTGTACTGAAGGGAGCCCGCGTGCGTGTGACGTAGTTGGCGTTGTGCTATCTCATTGGTCAACGGTCAGAAGCACGCTCAGAATATCTGACATGCCAGATATTGCTCTGCACGTTCGGAAAGACTCCCGAACGTGCTCTTCCACGCTATGACGTCAGAAACTCGGCACGCTCAACGTTCGGATGCTCGGTCCGTGTGCCGACAGCTTAAGGCGATAGCCCCAGACGCTGCCAGTGAAGTCTACAGTGGTTCAAATGGTTCAAATGGCTGTAAGCACTATGGGACTTAACATCTAGGTCATCAGTCCCCTAGACTTAGAACTACTTAAACCTAACTAACCTAAGGAATCCGAGGCAGGATTCGAACCTTGACCATAGCAGTCGCGCGGATCCAGACTGAAGCGCCTAGAACTCCTCTGTCACAGCGGCCGGCTGTCCACAGTCATAGGTCACATTGAAAACTGCTGCCCTAAGAAAGTAATCAAAGCAAACAGATTAAATGCTTCAAAACCTTGGATTACAAATGGAATAAAAGTATCTTTAAAAAGAGAAAGAAGACTGTACTTAAGATCAAATTAAAACGATGACTACAGAGCTAAATCACATTCCAAATTATATCGAAAAATCCTAAACAAAATAATCAGAACCTCAAAATGTATTTCTTTTCAAGAAAAAATAAATGCCTCTAATAACAAGATAAAAATTACATGGAACATAGTAAAAAGTGAAACAGGATAAACTAATCAGCAAATGAGGAAATTATGTTAAATATAAATAATGAGTTGATTAGAGATACCTCCAAAATTGCAGACACTTTCAACAACCTTTCTCCTTTTCTACTACTTAGGTTTGCATAGTTCCTCAGAAGACAGCTTAAAATATTTAAAAAATGCATCACTGCAGAAGTTCAACAAAATTCAGCTATATCTTTCCTCACCAAAAGAGATTTCTAATATTATTAGCTCTCTTAAAAACAAATGTTCCAGTGGTTATGATGAAATCAGATCTACCATAATTAAATAATGTTCCTCAGAACTTCATGACATTTTGAGTTACTTATGTAATTAATCCCTCCACAGTGGTACTTTTTCAAATAGGCTTAAATATGCAATTGTCAAACCTTTACACAAAAAAGAAGACAAATCATCAGTGGAAAACTTACGTCTCATTTTATTATTGGCAATATTTTCAAAAGTGTTTGAGAGAGTTATGTACAATAGACTTATAAACACTTAGTACAGAAAAATCTTCTCATTCACAATCAGTTTGGACTTTTGGCGGGATTGTCAAACGATAAAGCTATAGTTACTTTTACTGATGATCTATAAGAATCAATAAATCAAAAGTTATTGCCAGTTGGAATAGTCTGTGATCAGGATAAAGCTTTTAACTGTGTTAAGCATGATATTCTTATACAAAAGTTAAAATATTATGGGATCACAGGAGTAACAGGCTCATTGTTCTCTTCCTATCTTTTTAATAGAAAAGAGTGTGTGTCTGTATCAGACTTACCACATAACAATAGTCATTCAAAATATGAAACCATCAGACATTGGGTGTCCCAGGGCTCTATTTTAGGTCACTTTTTATTCCTATTATATACTATTGACCTCCATGTGCAGTGGCACAAAATGCAAATTTTGTCTTATTTGCAGATGATACAAGTGTTGGTATACAAAACATTACCTGTGATGTAACTGAGCATTCAGTTAATGAAATATTGTAAGAATCAATGGGTGGTTCACAGCAAGTGAATAGTCACTGAATTTTGACAAGACCCAGCATATACAGTTTAGTACCTCACAAAAAATACCTGACCCTATAAGAATAATGTATTCAAACAATGAATTTAAAGCTGTAGACAGCGTCAAATTTTTAGGGCTACAAATTGACCACAGCCTAAATTGGAAAGCCGGCCGCTGTGGACGAGCGGTTCTAGGCGCTTCAGTCTGGAATCGCGCGAGCATGAAACTTGGTATTCTAACTACTACTTCTCAGTATATATACTCATTAGTGTTCTTTATAATTTCCAACTTGTCTCTTTTTACAGAAAATAGTGCAAAACATGAGTATAATACCAGAACCAAAAACAATCTGTATAAGGACTATGAAAGCTTAACATAAGTACAAAAAGGAGTGTCAAATACATGGGTACTCACATATATTCAGTAACTTACCAGAGCATATCAAAGGTCTTATAAGTGCTAAAGATCGGTTTCAGAGCGAATTGAAGAACCTCCTGTTTTCCAACTCCTTGTACTCCATCTTTGCAAGGATTATAGTTCATTACTCTGTATTAGAATTGTTCGATATCCATGTATCTGAGTAAAAAAAAATCCTTTGACATCCCAGAGACTCCTCTCCAAGGGATCCATGGAAAACGATAAATGTAAAGTAAAGACCCAGCAGCACACCTCAGGACTACTTCGATGATTTCGTTTTATTCCACCTGGTGAGTTCCCCAAACACTCGAGCAGTACTGAGCAAATTGTCACGCTCCTGTACCATACGCAGTCTTCTTTGCAGATGAACTACACTTTCCTAATACTCTCCGAGTAAACCAAAGCCTTCTTTACTACAGTCTTTATATGCTTGTTCTATTTCCTAGTCCTTTGCCACAATACGCCTAGATATTTAAAAGAAGTGATTGTGTCAATCAGTAAAATTTAAAATTCAGTTCAATTTAACTGAATTAATTACTAAGAATTTTAGACCAGTTACATGGAAACTCTAAACAGGTCGTACATATTCGTTACATCGTGGTGACATAAAACGTTTTCATATTATGTACGTAGTAATAAATCATGTTAACCGCAACCATTGGTGATACTAACGAAGAAATATACCAGAACATATGAAAAATAAGAATCAATTAACTGAAGTTTCAAGTGAATAACTTAAATCTTAAATTATTAGTTATACCACTGGCAGTCTGCGGAACTACAACACCATTCTTTCTCTTGTTTTCTTTTATGCTTTTATATATATATATATATATATATATATATATATATATATATATATATATATAGGGTGGTCCATTGATAATGACCTAGCCACATATCTCACGACATAAGCATCAAACGAAAAACAAAAAAACTACGAAGAACGATACTCGTCTACCTTGAAGGGGAAACCCAGATGGCTCTATGGTTGGCCCGCTAGATAGTGATGCCATAAGTCAAACGTATATCAACAGCGTTTTTTTTTTAAATAGGAACCCCCATTTTTTATTACATATTCGTGTAGTACGTAAAGAAATATGAATGTTTTCGTTGGACCACTTTTTTCGCTTTGTAATAGATGGCGCTGTAATAGTCACAAACGTATAAGGACGTAATATCAGGTAACATTCCGCCATTGCGGGCGGTATTTGCTTCGTGATACATTACCCGTATTAAAATGGACCGTTTATCAATTGCGGGAAAGGTCGATATCGTGTTTATGTATAGCTATTGTGATCAAAATGCCCAACGGGCGTGTGCTATGTATGCTGCTTGCTATCCTGGACGACATCATCCAAGTGTCCGGACCGTTCGCCGGATAGTTAGGTTATTTAAGGAAACAGGAAGTGTTCAGCGACATGTGAATCGTCAACCACGGCCTGCAACAAATGATGATGCCCTGGTAGGTGTTTTAGCTGCTGTCGCGGCTAATCTGCACATCAGTAGCAGACAAATTGCGCGACAATCGTGACTCTCAAAAACGTCGGTTTTGAGACCGCTACATCAACATCTATTGCACCCGTACCATATTTCTATGCACCAGGAATTGCATGGTGACGACTTTAAACGTCGTGTACAGTTCTGCCACTGGGCACAAGAGAAATTACCGGACGATGACAGATTTTTTTGCACGCGTTCTATTTAGCAATGAAGCGTCATTCACTAAAAGCGGTAACGTAAACCGGCATAATATGCGCTATTGGGCAACGGAAAATCCACGATGCCTGCGATAAGTGGAACATCAGCGACCTTGGGGGGGTTAATGTATGGTGCGGCATTATGGAACGAAGGATAATTGCCCCCATTTTATCGATGGCAATCTAAATGGTGCAATGTATGCTGATTTCCTACGTAATGTTACTACAAGATGTTTCACTGCATGACAGAATGGCGATGTACTTCCAACATGATGGATGTCCGGCACATAGCTCGCATGCGGTTGAAGCGGTACTGAATAGCATATTTCATGACAGGTGGATTGATCGTCGAAGCACCATACCATGGCCCGCACGTTCACCGGATCTGATGTCCCCAGGTTTCTTTCTGTGGGAAAAGCTGAAGGATATTTGCTATCGTGATTCACCGACAACGCCTGACAGCATGAGTCAGCGCATAATCAATGCATGTGCCAACTTTACCGAAGGCGAACTACTCGCTGTTGAGAGGAATGTCGTTACACGTATTGCCAAATGCATTGAGGTTGACGGACATCATTTTGCGCATTTATTGCACTAACGTGGTATTTACAGGTAATCACGCTGTAACTGCATGCGTCTTCAGAAATGATAAATTCACAAAGATACATGTATCACATTGGAACAACGGAAATAAAATGTTCAAACGTACCTACGTTCTGATTTTTAATTTAAAAAACCTACCTTATTACCATCTGTTCGTCTAAAATTGTGAGCGAAAAAAGTGGTCCAACTAAACATTCATATTTCTTTACGTACTACATGAATATGTAATAAAAATGGGGGTTCCTATTTAAAAAAAAAGGAGATGATATCCGTTTGACCTATGGCTGCGCCATCTAGCGGGCCAATTATAGCGTCATTTGGTTTCCCCGTTAGAGCTAGACAAGTTTTGTTCTTTGTAGTTTTTTCGTTTCACGCTTATCTCATGAGATATTTGGCCTCGTCACGATCAATGGACCACCCTGTATATATATAGGACCGCGACCTGTTAACAGCTGCACCATACCTCGAGTAGGGGCAGCGTTGTACAGTTTGAGCCTATTCCTGATGCTTTGGAATCTGCTATAAACACACCTTGCCGCGCTCCTAGTTTACTAGTCAGACTGCCATTCATCCAATCATCTAACTTCTAGGCTCTTAGTATCATTTATCAGTAATATTTGTTCCTGTGATTTCACACACACGATCATACTGCCTAAGGCCCAACCAATACGGTGCTGCCAGGTAACGTATCACTATATCCATCGGACATATCCCGAGGATTAGCAGTAAACACTCGACAGATGTCATGCGAAAGGCACCCGTGAATATCAGAAGCACGCTCCGATGAATTCGCCACAGTAGTGTTTTGTAGCTGTGTAGTCTAAAGCCGTCGGCACACATGGACCGTGCTGTCGAACGTCAACGTTGAGCGTGCCAAGTTCAACGTGCTGCTGAACGCTCAGGAACGATGCCACTTGTGCATAGGTACGTGGGGCCCAACGACGTATACACGATCGCAACGCACTCCAGCGGCAGTTGAGGGATGTTTCTAGCTCGTAAATCACACAGTTTGCTCAACGGGCGCGCGTAAAATTCCCGCGTTAGCTCTATTAAAACGCACATTTCCTTCATCGTCCACGAAAAGGAAAGTACCATGTCCAATCAATAAGGACACAGGCTTATAAAAGTTCCATTACAAACAGTGCGGTACAAATTTCGAATGCTTCTCCGCATAAGATAAACATTATTTCATCATTCCCACATTTTAGTAAAACCCCAGAGTCATTCTTACTTGATCACTGTTCCTACCCAGTAGCAAAATCTTTGCAACTTGTGAATTACGAAACGTAAAAGAAAAAGGAGCAAAATATAGATTAAGCCAATCGAACAAAGCCACCCTAAAAAAAAAGCTAAACTTATATTTACGTAACATCAAATATTATAACATATACTTAAAGTAATAATAAATTATCAGAACCTAATAAAAAAGCGAATGTTAGAAAAAAAATTGGAATTTTTTTGACACGAACCACCGCGCTCATACAAACTCGTTACAATACAGAGACGCTACTCATTACGATTTTTTTTTAAAAAATCTCATTTTTTGTTCGCTGTATCTGCTCGGGGCGGACGTCGTAAGATAACCGATGAAGTTCGTTGATGATCGATTAAGTCAGTTTTTTTATTACAGAGGGTACGTAACTCTCTGACCGAACACGCTGAGCTACCGTGCCAGCTAAAAAATCTCATTTTGGTCGTTGCATTGGCTCGGTGCGGACGCTGTAAGACAACCGTTCTAGTTCGTTGTTAATCGGTGAACTCAGTTTTTTCTATTACAGAGGGCAGTTAACCCTCTGACCGAACACGTTGAGCTACCGTGCCGGTTGCCTGCTTTCATAATACGCAAGTTAGAATAATTCTTTTGCCATGAATATGATGTTCCTCATTATTTTATTGGAACGAATCTCACAATTAACAACGGTTTTTCCAGTGATTCTCAATTTGCTGGTCCTCAGAATCGGCATATATACATGTAAGCTTGATATGAATGCCAATATGGCGCCTCACAACTCTGTACTGAAGGGAGCCCGCGTGCGTGTGACGTAGTTGGCGTTGTGCTATCTCATTGGTCAACGGTCAGAAGCACGCTCAGAATATCTGACATGCCAGATATTGCTCTGCACGTTCGGAAAGACTCCCGAACGTGCTCTTCCACGCTATGACGTCAGAAACTCGGCACGCTCAACGTTCGGATGCTCGGTCCGTGTGCCGACAGCTTAAGGCGATAGCCCCAGACGCTGCCAGTGAAGTCTACAGTGGTTCAAATGGTTCAAATGGCTGTAAGCACTATGGGACTTAACATCTAGGTCATCAGTCCCCTAGACTTAGAACTACTTAAACCTAACTAACCTAAGGAATCCGAGGCAGGATTCGAACCTTGACCATAGCAGTCGCGCGGATCCAGGCTGAAGCGCCTAGAACTCCTCTGTCACAGCGGCCGGCTGTCCACAGTGGCGTTTAAGATAACTTCTAATATGACCACACCACACGAAACGGTAATTTATAGTGAGCAGTGTCAGCACGGGCAATCTATTGCATAATTTTGGCCGTTTTCTGAGGAACAAAATTTTATATGTTCTAGAAAGTTTCTCTTCTCGCCTAGAAAATGCCTAAGTATCTACAAACAGTGCTGCATTTTACATATATTCAGTCAAGCTTCATGGAACGATTTCTGGCAAAAGAAAGTCTTCGCTTCAGAACTGTGTATGTGGCTTTATAATCAAACACTGTCACTTTGTTTCTCTTGCAACAATACTGCGTCTGAGCAAGCGCAACTTTCGTCTTTTGATCGAGACTCTCCCTGGAGTCTGCAGACTCAACTACTAGGAAGTCTTCTGCGTATGCAACAACATCTTCAACAGTATCTGTCCCGTCTAATAGATGTAAGAGTGGTTCAATACCAACATCCCAGAACAGTGAACCACTTACGGAGTTTTGAGGGCGGCTCTTAGTAACCGTTTTGATTACCTTACCCGCCGCGCAAGCCACTGGACGCTAAGTCCACTACAATAATCTACAAAGCTCTTAGACAGACATCTGGGTTCACTGGGAACTCAAGGACGTGCGAATATCGTAGACCACCAAAGACTGTCAAATGCGAATGCGATGTCAGTCATTATGGTGACTGCATACTTCGCTGTCAAATTTTATACAATCTGAAAACTCTATTAACCACATCGTGTATAGATTTCCCTTTTCTAAATCCATATTGTCACTGGTTTAGACGCAAGCGCTGACGTTCGTGAACTTTGGTCAAGATGTTTAAGAAGCAAGTAGGTTTCTAGCTTTTCGGTGAAGCCGGTTTCTTATCCTTGGTCCTTTTAATCATTATTGCTCTAGCTGTTTCCCACACCGCCAGAGTCCTACCTATTCGCGACGCCTCGCATGTAATACTGCCAAATCTAGAACTGTCAGTGGATCTACCATTCGCACGCCATCCGGAAGAGGGGCCTTTCTAGTTTCGAGTTTGGAAACTGCAACACGAACTTCTTCTTGAGCGAAGGGTATCACCAACGACTGATTGTCATATACGCTTCTAGACCACTTCTAAATTGTGCACGTATTACAGTACCTGTGTCTGTGTTATCATCTGGAATTAGGGCGGTTAACTGATATTCTGCTGATTCCCTCCGTCCGACCGTCATGCAGCCATCCTCCTTACGACTTGGACATTATAGTAGGTCCATTAACGTTTTCAGACATTAGTTGATACGATATTCCGCATATGTCAGATTGCAGTCGCCTTCATCCAAATTTCTCTCAGTGTACTCTTTTAGTTTCCTGCAGCAAAGTTTTGCAGCGCATCTTAATTGTCCTGTATTCATGGAGCCTAAAACTTGGTTCCCTGATAAGCTCTGCTTCTCCATTTTACCCTTCGTCTCAGCGTGGAAACTTCTGGACTCCAAGGGATTGTAGCCTGACTGTTTACTTTCTTCTTAGGAATACAAATATCCTGCACCCGTTGCAACAGTACAAATGGTTCAAATTGCTCTGAGCACTATGGGACATAACTGCTGAGGTCATCAGTTCCCTAGAACTTAGAACTACTTAAACCTAACTAACTTAAGGACATCACACACACCCATGCCTGAGGCAGGTTTCGAACCTGCGACCGTACCGGACCTGCGGTTCCAGACTGTAGCGCCTAGAACCGCTCGTCCACCACGGCCGGCTGCAAGAGTACAGTTAGTAGCTGTACACCCAAGTGTACATGTACCGGAAGCGATGCCATTGTAAATGCTGCAACTTGGGCAACTAAGCTATCCCAGTCCGTCTTTATGATGTCTAAGACAATTCTGCTTTCATTTGTTTGTCGCCTGTGTTATTGCAAATTCCCCAACGCTGACAGTCCCTGGATATTAGGTACTGGAGCACTTGCCAACTATTAATCCTAACTGCTGCCAAGCAGTTTGATAAAGTGACCTTTATGTTAGTGTCTATATCTGCTTTTCCCTCGAATGTATTCGGCTGGCCTTCTAGATTTAAAACAATTAGGTGTAGTTCCTGTATTGCATCCTCTAGTATCTCATCTCATCCCTCAGTTTGCCTATAGTGTCTCAGAAAGGGTTTTGCATTCACCTCTGTTGCCACAAGGAGGCACGCATATCGGGTACAATGGGGTGAGAATAATGCATATATATGTTTACTACAACCCACTTTGTCTGCACTGCTTCACTTCTATTGTGACTATGTGCTTGTCACATTGATTTGCCTACTTGTAACGACAATGGAATGCATTTCCTCGTAGTGGCCAGTAGCTGGTGTGATTTCACACGTGATCAGGAAGTGCCTTCTTGTCTTGAGGACAGTGCTTCGTGATTGATACTGTCTCTCTTAAAGCTTTCTGGACGTTCAGTTTCACTTGCAATATTGCTGCAGCTCAAGTTCATTTATCATGCAACACATCTTTGCCTGAGTTATTACGCACTTAAGACACTGTATTATTAGTACCTTTGTAACTGCTGTCTCTAATCTCTTGTGCAGTTACGATGTGGCCTCTCAATAAACTCTACAGTAATTGGCACTGGAATGTCGACAAAATGTGACACTCCTCTCCATGTTGCTGACGCTAGGCTACGGCACGACGCCAATTCCTGGCTACTGTCGACTGGGACTAGGTCTCCCGCTTCCTGTGGAACATATCTTCTGTTTCTTGATTCACGTAGATCTGATATGCAGTCGACCACTCTACGTTTGCTTGTATTTTAGACGGGTCTATTGCAGGTCAAAACTATCACTGCATTCGAACATTATTTGGTTGCTTTCCTACTCATCTGCAGTAACTTACATTTTTCTCCATTTAGAGCACACCGCCTTAGATCAAATCAAAAATAAATGTTGTCTAAGTGGTTCGGGATCAATCGACAGTCATTCAACGACGATACGTACCACTCATATTAAAATCTCATCAGCAAACAGTCGGATATTGATGTCCACCCCATATCTATTGTTGTCCATATACCATTGTCTAACAGATGCTGCTTTATGAAACGGTGTATTGTCATGCTGATACAATCGTCTCTCAAACGCTCCTCTGCTTTAGGCAGTACACGATGCTGTAATGTGTTCATATGCTTCAGCATCTTTTTTTTAGCGCAATAAGGGTAACATACCCTAACCAAGAAAAACACACCCGTACGGTAACACCACGTCACCTGTTCTTCGCCCGCATCTCGTGGTCGTGCGGTAGCGTTCTCGCTTCCCACGCCCGGGTTCCCGGGTTCGATTCCCGGCGGGGTCGGGGATTTTCTCTGCCTCGTGATGGCTGGGTGTTGTGTGCTGTCCTTAGGTTAGTTAGGTTTAAGTAGTTCTAAGTTCTAGGGGACTGATGACCATAGATGTTAAGTCCCATAGTGCTCAGAGCCATACCTGTTCTTCATTCTTGGCACTACACATGACGGCAGGTAACGTTCACCAAGCGGTCACTTCCATCGGATTGCCATCGGGTATATCCTGAGTCACCTGTACAAATCACTCCTCTCCAGTTATCCACTGTCCACTGGAGTTGCTCCCTGCAACACTTCAACCATCGCTTATCAGTGGTTACGGAAATGTGTGGCTGATGCACACATTCCTTTTCACCCCCTACGGTTGCAACTTTCCTGGTGGCAGTTTCAAACTCAAGAGTGATGCCTTCCACTCATTTCACGCGACTTTCTACAACCACCCTCCGCAATGTTAAAGTTGCCTGTCGTCAGTAAGTAAATTCTGCCTGGTCTTTGCTTGCAGTGGTTGTTTCTTTGCATTTTCACTTCAAACTAACATAGTTAACAGTCGATTTGGGTAGCTTTAAGCGGGTTAAATTGTCCCTGATAGATTTGTATCTCTAGTGACATACAGCGACTACTCCTCGCTGGAAGTCACTGGGTACTGCTGACTGACCCACTATGCTGTTACTGCTTCCCTGCTGACAACAGACCTTTTAAATTTGCGAGTCTGGTTCCCGTGGCATCGAGTGGTCAGTTCCGCATTACACAGTGTGTGGCGATAAGTTTCATCAGACCGTGTACGTTTAAAAAAGCGCAACTTCATTTAACTTATATCTGATGTACATTATTCTTGTGTTCATATATTGTTGCAGGGGAGATATTGGGGAGGTGAAAGAGTACTTTGAAGGTCTCAATAAGGGATAGGACTTCTGAATAGACGTGATAGGAGAAGAAACACGAGTCGTCAAAGAAGGCACAGGGGATCCGGTTTTAGAGTCACAATTTAACATAGCTTTCGACGACTTGAGATCAAATAAGGCAGAAGAGATAGATGACGATCCATCAGAAATTCTAAAATAATTGGGGGAAATGGCAAAAAAACGACTATTCAGAGTGCTGTGTAGAATGTATGAGTCTAGTGATGGCCATCTGACTTTCGGAAAATCAGCATCCACACAATCCCAAATATTGCGAGCTTACAAGTGCGATAGTTATTTCACAGTCAGCTTAAGAACTGATGCATCCAATTTGATGACAGGAATAATATAAAGACGAATGAAAAAGAAAGCTGAGGATATGTTCGATGACGATCAGTTTAGCATTAGGAAAGGTAAAGGCATCAGAGAGGCAGTTCTGACGTTACCGTTGATGATGGAAGCAAGACCTAAGAAAAATCATTACGTGTTCATAGCATTTGTGCACCTAGAAAAAGTACTGGACAACCTATAATGGTGCAAAACGTTGGATATTATGAACAAGATAGGAGTAAGGTATACGGATGTCGGGTACAACAACCAAAAAGTGAAAGAAGGAACGAAGTGACCCAGTTGAAAAGGGTGAAATGCAGGCATGTAGTCTTTCGTCCCTGTGTGACACTCACTACACCGAAGAAGCAACGACGGAAATAAAACGAAAAACCCGTTCAAGCTGCAAATGCTGTATTTTTCATTCGATGACTAGTTTCGAAACGACACCCACTTTCAAATAAACCTACAGGGCCGAAAAAATAATTTACACTCATGCATAATACAGGTAGTACCAATTCTTAAGCATATGACAAACATACAGAACATACCGTTTTAAATATTCATAATAAAGTCGAAAATGGCATTTCTGAAGACGTCAACAATATGTAATGTACATTTACAGTGCATAGAGATAACTGGCAGTTTACTCATTCCTCTGCCGTAAGAAAATCTCGCGCAGGGTATAGAAAAATATTTTATTTATTAAAATGTTCTCCAGTCATCAAAAATACAACACTTCATACAATAACCGTACAAGTCTACAATAAAATTAATTGTTTTTAAAATATTTACCAAAAAGAGTCAAATACTTAAAATCACTGACCAGTACTACGCAGTAGTGCCACATACAGCGCGTGTTACAAAATAGTGAGCCATGTTGGCAGGTAAAAATCATTTTGTATGTAACCGTACAAAACAACAATCAAATTATTACTTTTTAAATCCAGTACCGAAACCTGTCAACTACTTAAAACTACTGAACTGTAAAACAAAACAGCACCATCTACGGCATGTGTTACAAAGTGGTATGCTGTACAGGGTGGCGGTCAGTCAAGGAATATTTTAGGGGAACTGATTAAAAAATTTATTTTAAAGGCCGAGTGAAATCTTTGCAAGTTTTCTTCCAGAGTAGCTTACGCGATATCTCTGTGACACAAGTCAGTTGTCTTTCAAAACCCGATACAGTTCTGTCCAGTTAAAGTTGCTGACAAGAGACGCCCTGAGACCTCTGCTGAAACCGCTAGCGAATTCACGCCTTTGGTTTTAGCCAATAGCGTGCGTGGGATTCAGGTCACGTGTGTGGACGCTGGATTGTTCTGCGGTGTGGAACACAATTACCTCTCTCTCTTGCAATCCAGACCTCGAGCAGAACAGACGTCTTTTTGGAAGGCAGAGCCTCTGGCTCTGTTCTTCATGATCGGCCACCAACATAAGTTACCATGAACCACTTCCCCTTCCATTGCTCATTGCAATTAATTGTTCGACCTCCTAGACTCGCCTGTACCTGGTAACTTCCGACTCTAGGTGTGCTCCTTGTACGATAGGTGCACCCCTTCTACACTGTACTTTTAACGGCAGCCGTGGATGCACACTCTCAAATCCTGAACGCTCGACCACCTGCACACTGCCGCCACGAGGATTATGTAACAACTTTCCCCCCCCCCCCCCCCCTTCCCTGCCCATACACATTAACATTGGTGCCAGAAGTCAGAATCGTGATTCGCTCCCACCGTTCGTTCCACAGGGTAGGCGTTTACTTTTGGTTCATATTTGAAGTTGTGTGGTCAGTCAGAATTCGGCATTGTTATTCCACTACAAGCCGAGCCAGGGTGCTGCAGCGCGCTAGTTCCGACGCCGTGTCAGACGCTGCGTCCGCACATACCAGAGAACGAAACGAAGTCTACTGCCTGCCACTCCTACACGTGCCCGCTGAGTCCACCGAGAGGTAATCCACAGCGTACGTGTGCATGTCGTGCGCTCCGGCCCCTTTTGACGGTCGCAGTCGGCCCACCTTCTCCGTCGCCTCCTGCTGCCTCTGAACCAGGCACCAAGGCACTAAAGGAAAACGCGCGATGCGTCCTCACCGTTTCCAGTGCCATGACTTTCTGAGCGCACAGGCTTCGCAGCTGCTGCCGCTGCCCATCTGCCACCCCACATTCACCGCCGGTCAGCTCTCCACTGCCATCTGTGTTTGGGTCCTGGCATCAACACACGGGGCACATACTTTCAGCGCCCTGCAGCCAGCTGCCCCACCGCCCACGCCGCTGGTACGTGAGTACCGTGTGCATACGGCCCTCTGCAGCCGCACTTTTGCCACCACTGTCTCTTCTGTACTGTCATTTGTTGATATGCGCTGAGGCATTGCAGCCATTTATCCAGAGAATGACTTAGAGATCAGTAAGTAAGAGCATAGATTTTGCGTCTTATACAGTTCTTGCCTTTTGTTTGGATGTGACTTCATTTACAAGAACGATTTGAACTTTAAATTTTTGTGGGTCTAACTGCCATGATGTATGCTGAATTCCTGGATAAGACCCTCAGATGTATGTTACGTGGATATTAGTTTAAAAATACACTCCCGTTGAACATCTCTACTGCCACAAACCTCTTATCCTTGTTTTAAACTCTGTTGTCTTCAAGGTATTTCATGCCTAGTTGTTGCGATGAGAAGTTTTTTAAGATTTTTTTGAGAGCTTGCAGTTAATCTTCAGGGATTTCCAGCTTGCACAATGTGTTTGGCAACCACAGAGTCTCCCACCCATTCATGACGTTTTCCCCCGTTTCGTTTTCATCTCATGATCAGCTTTTTTTTATTTCATCTTTCCTGTAAGCCTCATTTCTCCGCCCTATGATGAAAGTAGGTTCCTTCTACTTGCTCCACAGACGTGAGCGCTTTAAGGGCTCTGTAACGCCATGTGCCATCATACCGCATCTGCAAGGTTTTTCGAAACCGTTGGCGCAAATAATGTATGAACTTTTCTACCTTCTCTTTCTTTTCTTTCTCGTCTCTCTGCATCCTCTTTCCTGACCTTTTATTCTTTTTCTGTCCATGCCTTCTGTTTTCGTAAGTGGTAGTTCTTTGATTGGTTAACTTAATGCACAAAGCTACGATGTACCGTGATAAGAGCTATAATGATGGAAGACTGTAAACCATGATTCACATCTACATCTACATGGATACTCTGTGAAACACATTTAAGTGCCTGGCAGAGAGTTCATCAAACCAACTTCCCAATTCTCTATTATTCCAATCTCGTATAGCGTGCGGAAAGAACAGACACCTATATATTTCCGTAAGAGCTCTGATTTCCCTTATTTTATCTTGCTGATCGATCCTCCCTATGTAGGTCGGTGTCAACAAAATATTTCCGCATTCGGAGGAGAAAGTTGGTGATTGGATTTTCGTGAGAAGATTCCATTGCAATGAAAAACGCCTTTCTTTTAATGATTTCCAGCCCAAATCCTGTATCATTTCTGTGACACTCTCTCCCATATTTCGCGATAATACAAAACGTGCTGCCTTTCTTTGAACATTTTGGATGTACTCCATCAGTCCTATCTGGTAAGGATCTCACATCGTGCAGCAGTATTCTAAACAAAGAGGGACAAACGTAGAGTAGGCAGTTTCCTTAGTAGGTGTGTTGTATTTCCTAAGTGTCCTGCCAATAATACGCAGTCTTTGGTTAGCATTCCCCACAACATTTTTATGTGTTCCTTCCAATTTGAATTGTTCATAATTGTAATACTTAGGTATTTAGTTGAATTTACAGCTTCTAGATTTGACTGATTTATCGTGTAACCGAAAGTTAACGGATTCCTTTTAGCACTCACGTGGATGACCTCACACTGTTCGTTATTTAGGGTCGACTGCCAATTTTCGCACCATTCAGATATCTTTTTTAAATCGCTTTGCTATTTGCTTTGATCTTCTAATTAATTTATTAGTCGATAAATACACCTTTATGCTCACTGATTCGTACAAAATCTAGCTCCATAGCTACCTAGGAAAGATAATATAGATTTTAGTCTCCTATGTCGATAACAGATTACCAATTAACTGCAGCTATCAAAATGTCTTATATACTTTATAGATCTAAGATATATGCAAAAGATGAAAATAATTTTCTAGAAACTGACTTACCCAATTTTAAACTGCTAGGCAGACTGCGTCCTTTTATGTGTAGACCTAATGCAGGTGACTCCATGTCTGAGCCCCAATTTTGATCTATCATGGGCGCATCCATCTCAGAAGTCTAACCCAGCCACTGGGGATACCTGCAATGTGCAAACACACAGAAAATAGTCAGTTTCTCTAGGGATTTATCATTCGCTAAGTCACTTCTTAAGTATTCGAGGCAGCAGTGGAAAATATCCAATTCTGATGTTACACAAACTCTCCATAAGGTAACAATTATAATTTCGTTCTCTGCAACCACACGTCAGAATCCTTAAAAATTCCGGCATTAGTAATAATCCAGTGGTTTATAGATACAGTTAGAAAAAGCAGTATACAGGGAAAGTAATCGGTATTTGCAATAGAAGAACTACATATCAGAAGACGTGAAACCATGTATATCTATTGTCATAGAGGAAATAGGAGCTATTCGAAGTTTTATATTAAATTACGTAATGCATAGGGCGAATGAACGATGTAAGCCCATGCCGCCTAACAATAATGCGCAACAGTATAAGAGGTAGGTGATACAACATATCTCTAACTTAGTAAAGGAATGATGAAACATTCAAAGCTATACATGGTGCTTTTAATGAAACTCTCGCTATTTGAGAGGGCCCCATGAAAATCAGTGATTCTGCAACAATGAAAGCTTGTGGAAACGTTTGTTAGGACATGCGGAAGTGAAATGACGAATAAACCACTGAAAGAAACGTATTTTAGTTCCACTGAAAAGGTAATAATTATTAATTGCGTACCGTGTTTCCGTTCTAGGTTGGTAACGTTTCTCAATGTGACGACTGTCTCCATCCCTGACTGCCTGGAACCACACAAGAGATACCATTTCACAGTTGTTTAAAGCACTTTTCAAATGACAGACCATGGAAAGTTCAGCTGTCGTGACTACAGCTTGTGTACTGTTTCAAGATCGCACTTTGTATCCAGGATTTCAGCCATGGCAACAGTAACATTCTCAACAATTTGTGACACAATTAGTTGTCGGCCTCGAAGTTACTTCGAACTTCCGAATCATGTTATTAAATATCAGTATGGAAAGAGAACCTCCCCACATTCCTTTAATGTGTCGATACTTATGAAAAACAGCAGGACTGTTGTTGTTGTTTTTTAAAAAAAAAACCTTTACGAGTAAAGCCCTGCTCGTTAGAACCATTTTGACTGTCTGCACTTGTAATAGAAACTGATGGTCGTGTTTCAACCCTAAGTCGCCGTACCAGTACCAGTGCATAATGGCAAGTCATGAGACTAAAACTAGTAACAAAGGAAATCTTGTAGTACAGACTTAACATCATTCCTGTGAAGTTGAGTATCTATGCAGTAAATAGCTCTCCGTCTACAGTCGCTCTGGTAGTGAACGCTTAATTACAACCACTTTCTACATCAAATTACATAGTGAGTGGATCAAATTAACGATGTCAGCACACGCTGTCAAAATATTATGCAACAGTATAGAAGAGGAATGACAGCACATATCTATATATTAATAAAGTGACGGCACTAAAAATTTTCTTCTACAATCGACAAAGAAAAAACAACTATTAAAATTTTCCATGTGAGTTCAGATTTTTCTTATTCTAAGGTAGTGGTCATTCCTCCCTACTTGGGAGGGGTTTCCGAAATATTTTCGCACTGTTTTACTGATTTTCATCCCATGACACTCTCGCCCGTATACGTACAGTCGTTACATGCCACAAGCAGGTTGCTTATCTTAATATATAAGAATGATGACATATCTCAGTTGTGAATAGAAAATTCACTTGATCTTAGTACCAAAGTAAACAATGCTACTTCAATTTCTAAATTATGTTCCTTATTTTGTTAAGAGCCTTGTCTTAGTTTCGCTGAAACTGATGTCCAAGTCATCCATACAGTATATCAATCCCCTATGCTAGGGTAGGTTGCGATGTTAAGAATGGGTCGGCATTACCCTTTTCTTTACTTCTGTTGTTCAATCATCTGAATCGAACTTTGTGTTCACTTGGAAGTGACACATGCATTAAAAGGGTACCTAGGCAGATACTTAAATAAACATACATCACCAAGTTTCCACCCAAAGTAAATGTTTCTGGTGCGTAGACTAACACTGTGCGTACAAACAACACACACATGTTGCTTGTCTCAATGATCGTACAAAATTCCCTCTAATACGACTTTGTGCCTAAAGAACCTTGTATTAAGCTGATTTTTGTAACTCCATGGGGGTGCTCGTTATTATTCACACAAATAAACATTACCTTTATTTTACAGAGTACCTCATGCCAAATGCTCCTGTTGTGGTGTAAACTGCCGCACAATGTACTGCGATGTAGCACATTCAACAACTTTTAGTTTGCTGTAGTGGTGGAAACTTCAGTTCTGTATATAGGAACATGATGGGAAAGAGTTACTAATGTGAAACCAAGAAGATGTATGTTGTGTGTGCCTATAGTTTTGATTATTTTGCTGCAAATCATCTCATATCGATTACGATTCAGTACCCAATATATTTGTTGAGAGTTGTGTCACCTCTCTGACGATTATGTAACCTTCATACGTTTAGCTATTAAAATTTTGGTTCTCACACCTTATATGATTTTCTAACTGTCTACTGCAGCCTTTGAAATTATAAATGTATCACTGTATGTTATGTGGAAACTGCATATCAATGCAAAATGCATGATTTTTTAAATAAAAAATGGAACATTTCCGTGTAGCACTCGAGCACTGAAGTTTCGGTACAAAACTTAATTATATCTACAAAGAGGTCGTCCATTTCTGGAATCGAGTAGCTCGACCAGTTTTGTCTGTTGTTGATGTTGATACTGGCAAGGTATCGGCCGAGAGAGTCCAAGGTTTTCGATAATATTTTAATTTCAATGATATAAATGTGACATAAAGTCGTGCAGAAGGCAGGTGACCATTATTATAATAATCAACAACTCTCTATTCAAGCTGATTTTGTTGTGATGGTAGAAGGCAACCATCAGGCAAAGAATGATCTTGTTGCTCATACAATGCCTTTCAGTATGTATCCATCGCCAGATATCAATGAGTGATTCGTGCACATAGATACGACGTTTCAAGTTGTATGTGCAACAGACATTCGTATATGCATGTGCAGCAATCGCTCCTCGGTATCTGATGATGGATAAATTCCAAATCGCCTCATTTCAGCTAAAAGGGTCAGTCGTTGCGTGATCTTCGACTTTTACCGTTGCGACACACTAAATCCGAATACAGACTTGGAAATTTGTAAATTTGTGGTGAGAACTATGGGACCAAACTGCTTAGGTCATCAGTCCCTAGGCTTACGCACTACTTAATCTAACGTGAACTAACTTATCCTATTCACAACACACACACCCATGCCCGAGAGAGGATTCGAACCTCCAACGTGGGGAGACGCCTCAGACCGCACGGCTACCCCGTTCGGCAATACAGAACTATTCATTGTTTTAACTTCATGTTTGACGTTAAATAACAAATGACAAAAGAAATACTTTCTGAGGAGATACAATCAGAAATTAACAATTTTAGGACTTTTTCCTTTACTTGTACTGTGAAACCCTACTTCGCACCAATTTTTATCGTTGCAGATCAACAGGAAGAACGCTGTGTCTTTCGATGAGTGAGTCTGGTAGTATAAAAATATGTTACAGGTATGGCCATACCTTCTGACTGTACTGAGTTAGAAGTTAACGTTTACTATACTGACAATAGGCCATCTTAGTATTGTGCAAAAATTTCAACTTGTTAATCTACCCATTCCTAGGAAAAGTGCCTTAACAGACCGTCAAACAGACAGACAGCCTGATAGCAAATGACAAAAACAAACTGCGTCGTCTAGTTACAAATTTTTATTTTGGGTGTGTGTTTTTCCTTTGTTTCTATTGAGAAACCTCGCTTACTGAAAAATTTCGTGATTCTCGGCCAACGAGGGGTATCCTGAGCCTTTTGATGAGTGAGTTTGCGAGTATCATAACATGTGTACTAAATGGCTGTAGCTTTTTGTTGCATTTTCTTAAAATCTTGTATTTATTACACCGCCAAGGGCAAATTGAGCTTAGCATATGACATAAATTTAAACTTCATACGTCTACTCGTTCCAGAATACAAGTGGTCTTGACAGATTGATGGACAGATAGACAGGATAACAAATGAAAAAAACCTTTTTCGTGTGATACAGCTACATGTTTATAGGTTCTGGTTTTTTTCTTTTGGTTGTACTGTGACCTTGCCTCTTACAGAATTTCTTGGTTCTAGGCCACCTGCCGTATAGATTTTGGTGACTGACTTCACGAGTATTAAAATGTGGGATGTAAACGTCTAACTTTTGATTGCACTGGGTTGGAAACCTTTAGGGAAGAACGCCTAATTAAGAATTCTGCAAGGCCTTAAAGTGGCAGCTCCACAATCAGTGTGTGCTTGTATGGAATTAGTAACTCTATCAAGCACAGAACTCTAGGGAAGGATGCCGCGATTGAAAATCCTACAAGGCCATAAAGTTCCAGCCCCACCATCAGTCTGTGCTTATATAGCACTCATAAGTCTGATGAAAATATTTTGATTTATAATATACAGAAACTAAGACAGTTTGCAGCATTCAACAAATTAACGATAACAAATACTTTCTTAAGAAAGAAAGAGATCCATAAGTCTGTCTGTACGACACGGGGACGTAGATCGCTAATTGTCTATGTCGTTATGAATATAAAATTGTCATCGTAAACAAAAGATGTGGAAGTCTGTTGTGGAAGTGATGTATCAATATATCACAATTGGAAAACATCAAAAGTACATCTTTTAAAAAGGTGGAAGAAAATGAAAACTCGATGAAAAGCGAGTAAACAAGTGCTTAAAATATACATATTACAAGAAGACAGTATAAAAACATTATAGCAAAGAAGGTTGTCTGCTTACATACCAAAATAAGAAATTAGCATTGTAAGCATTACCGCTACCGTAATTTTAGGTAGAAAAAGGAAGTACTGGAAGAAAAAGGATTATGACTATGGAATTAAGAAATTGCAAACGAAATAAGAGACAAGAAATGACCACATCTACAAGCATTACAGCAACAAACCGGTGAATCAAGACAAATGTATAGAGAACAGCGAAATGAAGCAAAAAATATTCTAAGGAAAGCTCACCAATTGTCTTGGAAACACCGTTGAGACTGATATACATGGTGTGATAAATGATGGCCTGTATCTATACAGTGAAGAAAGGGATGTAGCAAACATAAATTTAATCGAAGAAGAACCGTAAATACAACATTAAAGATATTTATAGTTAATAATTTCATGAAAAAGAAGAAAAAAACAATGAACCTATTTATGGAAACGTAGGTCCCATCACCTTAGAGGAGTCACATATAGCAATAAAAGAAATGAAGAAAGGAAGCCAACAGGAGAAGATAGAATAACGCAGAGTAATGTAGATGTAGGGACCCTATATTAAATCAGAGATTTCTAAATCTGGTTAATAGATTTTGGAATGGATAGCCGATGTCTTGGCGACATGCCCAAATTGTGCCCATATTGCAAAGCTGACCTAGAAACAGCAGTGAAAATTATAAGGTAATCAGTGTTTTGAATAGAGGGTATAAAATAAATGTAAGTATAATAAGCTAGCTCCCCCATCTAGCCACGCTGTCTATCGCGTTGCTTCCAGAGCCGGAACGCGTGTTGGTTCCCGGCATGAATCCGGCCGCCAGATTAGTGTCTAGGTCCGTTGTGCCGGCAAACCTGTGGATGGCTTTTAAGGCGGTTTTCCACCTGCCTAGGTGAATGCAGTCCCCTTATTCCACCTCAGTTACACTATGTCGGCGATTGCTGCGTGAACACTGTCTCCACATACGAGTACACCATAATTACTCTACGACGAAAATATTTGGGGTTACTCTCGTTTAGTATTAGACGTTCCTGGGGGAGGGGGGGGGGGGAAGGTCCGCTGGGGGCCGAACCGCACAATAGCCCTGGGTTCGGTGTGGGGCGGCTATGGGGTGGTCTGACTGCTGTGACCTGTTGTGGGATTGTGAACCTCTGAGGGCCATGGCTGGACGAAGCTTCTCCATCGTTTCCAGGTCCCTGGTTCAATACATAATAATGAGTTAAAGAATTTTAGCTATCATAGACATTTCGTAACAGAAGAAAAAATAGGTTTCAGAAAGCAATGTTTCTGCACACGTGCCACTTTCGGACCTAAACAGATAATTTGCTGATGACCAGATTATAATGAGCAAAAGTGAAATAAGCTACACAGAAGGTATATGACAACTACAATTTTAAATATTCCTCAAATAAGACAAAAACAATTGCTTTCAAAGGTAAATATACTGTCAGAATTGAAGTTGTAATCAGAGAAACTGTATTAGAACAAGTCACGTGTTTTAATTACTTAGGAAAATACGTCACTTAGAAATATGAAAAGTAATGAGGAACCCAATTACTCATGTTCCAGAAAACATGCAATACAATGAATAGAAGCCTAAAAACTAAAGAAAGGCAGAAGGACAGAAAGGGGCATGAATTTCTGCAAATTAGTGGATGTGAGTGCATTTCTCTATGGGTCTGAAACATGGACGTTATCGGAAGCTGACAAAAACAAGATCCTGCTGCCGAAATGAGCTCTTGAGAATACTAGAAGGATCTTCCTTTTCAGATAAAATTATAACTGAAAAATTGATTGCAGGACTAGGAACAAATCCTTCGAAGTAAAACTTGTAAACTCTATAAATGATTGGAGAAAATATGTTGATCGAATGTGGAAGGCGAGGATCCCCAGAAGGGTATATCTTTATAGGGCTAAAGGAAGAGAATATCTGGAAAGATCAAAGAAACGAGAGTCGTATATGTTTGGAAGCCGGAATAAGCAATATTGCCTAATTCAAGGAGAACAGAAAAAGAAGAAGAAGAGAAATAAACAATTTGCAAGCCGTCGTATATGTGACTCTAGGCTTACTGGCGAAGATGGGTAGTATGACACTTCCCGAAACGTTGCAATATAGATATACGCTACCACCCGGCTCGAGACACAAGAAATCTTCATCAATATGCAAGCAACGCCTATATAAGACAACCGTCTGGCGCAGTTGTTAGATCGATTACTGCCGCTACAATGGTAGGTTATCAAGATTGAAGTAAGTTTGAACGTGGTGTTGTAGTTGGCGCTCGAGCGATGGGATACAGCATCTCTGAGTTAGCTATGAAGTGTGATTTTTCCCGTACGACCATTTCACGTGTGTACCGTGAATATCAGGAATCCGGTAAAATTTCAAATCCTCGACATCGCTGCTGCCGGAAAAGATCCTGCAAGAATGGGACCATCAACGACAGAAGAAAATCGTTCAACGTGACAGAACTGCGACACTTCCGCAATTTGCTGCAGATTTCAGTACTGGGTCATCAACAAGTGTTAGCGTGCGAACCATTCAATGAAGCATCATTTTTATATGGGCTTTCGGAGCCGAGGGTCCACTCGTGTACCCTTGATGACTGCGGGACACGAAGCTTCATGACTCACCTGGGCCCTTCAACACCGACATTGGACTGTTGATGACTGGAAACATACTGCGTGATATGGGACACATGATACGTCTAAATACTACTCTGACAGGTGACACGTACATAAGTATCTTGTCTGGTCACCTGCATCCAGTCATGTCCATTATGCATTCCGACAGACTTCGGCAAATCCAACAGGACAATGCGACACTCCACACGTACAGAATTGCTACAGAATGCTTCCAGGAACATTCTTTCAGTTTAAACACTTCCGCAGGCCATGAAACTCCCCAGAAATGAACTTTATTGAGCATATCTGGGATGCCTTGCAACGTGCTGTTCAGTAGAGATCTACACCCCCTCATGCTCTTACGAATTTATGGATAGTCCTTCAAGATACATGGTGTCTGTTCCCTCCAACTTTAATACAGACATTAGTCGAGTGCATGCCACGTCGTGTTGCGGCACTTCTGCATGCTCTTAGGGACCCTACACGATATTAGGCAGGTGTACCAGTTTCTTTGGCTCTTCAGTGTATGTCACTTACAACTTGCATTATGTGTAACGTACCAAATCACAGAAAGTGTGCAAGTGTATTTCGGGACTCCATCGTTGGACATGTTCCATCATTGGATATAACAACATTTCACTTATAGGGCATTTTCGGACGTCATTAAGCACGCCATTCCTTTTCCGTATATTTCTGTATCACGTATATTCAGATCTTTTAAGCTTGGGCAGAAGGCTATGAACGGAGAGTTGACCACTTCGAATTAATTTGCCTGTTCTCTTCTTCACTGTCGCTATTCTCTCCTTTACGATCGCTATGAGAGTGACCGTGTGGTAAATGATTTGTTTGTCCTACAGTTATAATGCTAGTATCACTGAAGCGGAACGCTATCCTAAAATTCTCTACAGGTTGGCAGGTTAGCTATACTGAAGTCTCCAGCAGCTCTAATATGTTCGTATTACGACAGGAGTGCGGAAAAAGCTCATCGGCTGGATTACACCGTGCTGTTTTTCCGCGATTTGTGGATGTCTGAGACCCAAATTTTTTAATTACACCTGCAGTGATGATTGACTCACCTGCTTATAAGCGTGTTTGTTCACCTTTGTAACGTCACACAGCGGAGAATTTGCGTATTGTAGATTCCACAAATCCTTACTAGTCTTCCCTGAGGTATATGACACCAGCTCTCTTTCTGCAGGCAAGGCAATTCTCATAAGTTACGGGCTGGTGGTTTGTTGACAAGGGAAACGCAAGAAAATACTTTCGGCTCATAGTGCAATGGCGAAAAACGTACAGTGCTGCACAACAGGTAATGCCTCTTTCCGTTGCTGACAAGCAAATTTTGGGTTTCTAGGAATACATAACCTTATTTATGAAATGCTACATTTGCATACCTCTTGAGTATGACACAGCATACCAATTAAACACCGACCCAATCGAAATCTAAGTGAGTAGTATTTTACTAATTCGGTCTGATAGAGGCACGCTTGTGTACAGATACTCAGATTTATTAAAACGGACTTTCGTCGTAAGGTTATCGTGGGTAGTTTTATCTCATTTCTTATAATACATTGCATAATTGTCGTAGGGTTTCTTTTAGTGTTGTTTAAACAATAGTAAAGATGAGAGAGAAACTAATCATCAACGATATATACGAATTCTCTGATGTTATCTATTAACAGTCTGACAATGCACATGCATGTATAAAACTTATTCTGAGTTAAAGCTGTCAAACAAGGTTTGAAGAAGAATAAAATGCCCCTACTACATTACAGCTAATGTAGACATTACTTTTCTGACGTATTTTGGCACGATGCGCTCTCCCCATAAATAATACAAAAGTTTCGAGATGCATCTGCTACCTGGCCGTCTATTAAACATGAAAAGAACAAAATGTCGCAATAGGTGGCCCTTTTTCCACTTTGCAGCTATTTGGGGTTGAGAAGTGAAGGGAATTATCTTCAAAGTTCCATTAGATTGATAACTTCAGCAGTCAGCAGAATTGCTTTTAAAAAATGTAGCAGTGAATGTATTTGACCTCGCAACGTTTTGCCTACGGTACACTACACTGACCATTACACTACTAGCTGAACGATAGTTACTGCACCTCCAGACGTCAACAACAATTCCTCCAGAACTTCCGCATTCCACAGTGTTGTGAGACAATGTATATGGTCGGATGTAGACTTCTGAGAGACACAGTTACAGCTTTTCTTTTGGACTGCACGACGTTTTCAACAAACAGATAGCGCAATAGAGTAGCTCAAGTGCAAAGCAACACTTCCTATTTAAATTTCTGCATCATACACTGTTGGCAGTTCAGTGTAGGTGGCAGTTACGTGATTTTATTTCGGTGATTACAAAGTGGAGTCGAATGTATGCACTGGGTGCTGAGGCAGCTAGTTCATGGCGATTCGATCAACCAAGTAAATGAATGTACTGAACATACTGCAAACCACTACAGGAAGCCTGTGTGTCACAATTGTCACCCAGTGTGGCGCAACGGCATTACAATAGATAAATGAGACACAGACAAGAGGATTTGGTGGTCTGTTGGATTGCTCGTAGATTCATATACGCAGGGTCTGGGTTCGTTTCCAACTTCTGCCAATGATTTTTGATAGGGAGAGACAGGTTCTATTCGCATCTGGCTACGCCAAGTGAAGAAGGCATAGTGGCACTGTGGTCTGAAACTCACATTAAACATGATATTCCTTCTCTACCAAGTAGACATTAGGTTGAACTACAATAAAGTCAGGAGTGGTGACATGTAGAATCTCTATCACCAGTAACCTTTCTAATACTAGTTATTTATCTCTAGTGACGAAACAAACGCTATGTAGGGTCACAGGACACTTATTCTACCTTTTATTTGAGCTTCTGTATCTCGATAAAATTGGTTCTGAACTAGGAATGCAACTCAGACCGACCTTAACGCGGAATTAGATACCTTCCTGACAACACAGCTCGACTACAATTTGTTGCTTGTTCAAAACTGCAGATTCCTCGACATCTCCACATACTGTGCGTGAATGGGTTCGAATCCTGGCCAGGCACTAGCATGAGGTATAATAATTTTGATTTTTAATGTATTTTCGTTCGTTGTCAACACTAACGATATCTGACGCTTTTGACTCCGAGCAGTTTTCGAGAGCACTGTAAGTTCAAGAATGTTATTCCGAGCTGCTGGTGGAAAAAAATTGGGTAGCTGGCGTCTCTTTGTGTGTAGTCAACAACGATATGTGTAAGGTTCGATTACAGGCCGCACTGATCTCTTCGTCGTATTATTTCTAGTTCAAACATGCTCACATGTCGCTGCTGGTATAACAAACCCATATTTAACATTTGTTTTCTGTATAATATAAAAGCGATAGGTACCCGGTTGGAATCCTGGGAAGGAAAAAATTAATGTTTCGTCTCGTCATTTCAGTTAAAACATCTTGGTACTGCCGAGAAAATCCGACGTATCACATTTGATTGTGCTTCGATAACAATCCGATTAGGTTCTGGTTTCGAATCCCTGTCCAACACAAAGCTTTACGTCACGACATTTCAATTAAGTTACTTGTGAAGAAGCAATGTTTAACATCTCTCGTAGTTCGTTAACAGGGACAACAGATGCTGGGTAGGAATTCGCATCCATTAAAAATGTTTGCGTTATGTAATTTAAAGTTGATATTTGCTAACTGATACTGTCTGAAATGGTCTATCACTCTCTGTATGCCTAGTCAGGAATGACTGTTAATTTTCGTCAGTCACGAAATCTTTGCTTGGTCTGCATGACCTGGGTTTGAATCCATATGCTAAACGAGACGGTTCGTCGTGTCATTTGAAGCTCATACATATTCTCAACTAGCTGCTCGTGAATAACTTAAATTGTAATGTCATTTTGTATTAAATAATAAGTACGGTATGTTACTTTGAAGAGGAAATCATGAGTAGGACCAACTTACTACGTGCATTACCTATCTGACGAAATGATGAGAGTGGTAACATTTCAAGTATGTCATTTATTGTAATAAATGTGAGCTTACAAGCCTTAAGGACAGTCTTATCTGTGATAAGGTGTTCCCTGATATTTGTCGTATCGTGGTATTACTTTACATCTTGAGTTATTGCGATACAGAGCATTGTTTTCTAGTGATTTGTTGGAACCATTTTCAGTAGTCAAACGACTGTACCGAGGAGCGATTAGAGTACCTGCTAGACGAAATGCAATTCAGGTCGTTCGGATACTTTTGAGAAAGACTGTACGTGCGTTTCTGAAACTGCGGCCACTACGCATTACAGATGTCGGAGATCTAAGCTGGGCAGACTGGTAAAACAGGACTGACGACTAACTATCGCAGAACGAACATTAGAGTTTAATGCTGGACGCAGTGCAACGCAAGTGTGTCTGAACGCAGCGTACCGATGGCTAGTGACGAAGCGCCTCCATAGCCGACGACACATATATGTGTCAATGTTAACACCACGACATCGGAAACTACGACTAAATTGGTCTCGTGACCATCGGCACTGGACATTGGCGCAGTCGCAGAGCGTTGTATGGTCTGTTTAGTCTCGATACTTTCATCACCACGCGGATAGGAGGACGCGAATCCGTCTCTTGTAGGGCAACGGTTCCTTGATGCCTTTACCGTGGGACGGCGACTAGCTGGACGCGGCTCCATTACGCTCTGGGGAACATTCATGGGTCCAGTGAAGCTTGTGCAAGGTACCATGACGGCCAAGGAGTGCCGTGCACTGGTTGCAGACCGCGGATATCCCTTTACGACGATCGTGTTTCATTATGGCAGTGGCATTTTGCAACAAGAGGAGGTTACATATCACAAGCCCAGGAGTCTGATGGAGTGAAGTGTGTGGAGTGGTTCGAGGAACACAGTCCTAAATTCCAGTTGTTGTGTTGGCCCTCCCAACCCGATCGAAGACATCTCGGAAAGTGGTGTCACAGCTCATCGCATCCCTCCCGTAATTTACGGGAATTAGGTGACTTGTGTGTGCAGATGTGGCGCCAACGTACTCCAGTGACGTATCAAGGCCTCATTGCATCATTGCCACGACACGTCACCGTTGATACCCGTGCCAGAGGTGGTAATACCGGCTATTAGGTAGTTGGTCTTAATGTTCTGGCTGATCAGTTTGGTTTTCTATGTACAAGTATAGACACTAGTTAATGAGTGAACAATGTATGCTGAGGGCGTCAAATGATGATTACGTTTCTGTTCCTGCGTTTGTAGGGCCATATTATATGTGGTTCAGTGAGTTGAACAGTAAATATCGGTATTATATGGACTACTTTGTTATTCTTAGGAGCAGTCATGTTTTAGTTACCCTAGTCTTTTGTGTGTTATCATTAGTGTCAATAATTTTCCTGTTAAGCTTCATACTCAAATTTTGAAAGAGTAGTCCTGTGGATCCCAGATTTTTCCATTCGAGTGCCATTGTCACAACATTTTTTTTATTACTGTTATTGCTTATATTCATTTTGTAACTCTAATAAAAATAAGAAGTGGGAATTATGCACGTCTAATTTCCACTTTCATCGCCGGAGAGGTAATGGCAGACAGGGCTCGCATTGGAGAGAAATTCCAATGATTTTTATTCCTAAGGAACCATTATTGCGTTTGCCTTAATCTACTAAGAGAAGCCATCGACCCCTAGAACTTGCTGGTCGAAAGAGAACTTCAACCACCGTCATGCGAGTCAACTGCATTACCACAGCGTCGCCTGTTGCAAATAAAGGAAATAACGAGACGTGTTATTAATCCAAAGATTTATTGGGTTGGTGGCTGTGGTTTCGGGTGGTATTGGCCGCGATATCGCGGTCGCACATTTTAGCAGCCAGACGGTCTTCTCTAGACGTCGCGTTGGTGGCCACGCGTGAACACATCCAGCGTCTGGCATGGCGGCTCTATAGAGCTGCACGTTGTGATGTACGGACCTCCAAGGTGGGCGCGGAGGACACTGGAGTGATCTGCCGACAAAAATAAATTTCAAAATTATAAATGTCGCCCTGTTATGGTGGGTTGATACGACATCTACAAAGGAAAGTGATAATTTATCGTAGTACCCCGCCCCCCCCATGCTAATAAATGGTCGTTTTCTGTATCCATAGAAGGGGTATTTCTATCGCGCCAACTCATGAACCCTAGAATACTAATTATCGCAAATATGAAAACTACCGACAGTAAATGTTCGCCTATTTACTCCTCCCAGAGTGTGGTCTATTGTGGTGAAATGATCTACTAAATTACTGCATCATGATGGTAGATAGTTGTTACATGGACCAGAATATTTGTGAGTTAGTCGATATCTCACGCAGACGCATGTATTATCCTCACCTGAACTATATTCATTAAGGAACGAAGAGAATTGTGACTGTTGCTAAATCCATCCATACCAAAATAGTAGAGTTTCTTAAAACAAGTTATGTAAATGTTCAGTTCAAATTCGGAGAGCTTCAAGGATAACAGAAAAATACACAATCATGCTGCATAAGAAATCGGATTAAAATACCAAGTATAATCGTGGGACGCTCAAGGTGACACTGTGCTGAAAACTTAATAACTGTTTTATGGGCGGGAGGGGACATAGGAGAATGTTTTCTGAAAGGCTCTCCGTAATGTGAAAGGGTAGCCAACCGTATTGTATGTACCATTGATTCTTGAGATAAAGTATATCCTACCAATACTAGAGCGAAAAGATATGTAGGTCCCGAAAGGATTATGTATCTGATCATAGTTCACAACTGGTATAAAACAAGGGCAGTCTATGGGTAACGACAAAATTTATGGGTCGACCGTAGAATTTGGTAGCCATGGTGATATATCTAAGCTGATAGCATTTCAGTTATACTAAAATAGTAAAACTGTAGACTCGGAAAATATCTTCAAGATTCCCCTTCTGAAGAGAGCTACCATGTGGTCATGAAACGAGAAATACACTTAGAAACCAAAATCTGTTGTTCTCTACACAGATCGAAGTACCACTCACCGTAACAGCACGGCTTTAATCCTCCTCCTGCAGCCGCTTCTGTAGCAACTCCACAAAAAAAGCGTCCAGCGTGAACTGACGCTCCTGTTGGAAAATATCTTATTACTTTCATGTTATCTAACATGTGAATTGATTCAGAATTTGTGCTAGTTGCTATCATATAAAAGTGTAACGACTTGTAACATTTACCACAAATTACCATGGTACAGGTATCGAAATAAATAATATAGTAATTCAATTTAGTATCCAAGTAACACAATTCGTTTCACTTCTCAGATACTATTAATACTAACAAATAACTAATATCCCATAATCTTTAACATTTTCTGGATACGACTGGTTAATGGTGAGCTTCTGAGGTTATGCCGTGTTGTTGTCCCTGCTTTATGGTCAAAATTTCAACAGCTAACCGAGTCATCTTCTCCAGATCGTGAGACGTTTCCTGACTGATTTGGGTCAGGCAGAGAGTACTTTACCGCAAAGTTCGCAGCACATGAAGCTGATCACTGGGACGTTCGTTGAGATATTATGCACAAAATGAACACAACAATTCGGCCTAACACCCGGAAGCAGACCATTAACTAGTACCATCTTCGAGAGTAGGTTATCATGTAGTGAGAAAACGAAAAATTCACTTTGAAACCAAATGGTACTATTCCTTATACTGTTCGAATTTATACTAACCGGAGCAGGACGGACTTCTTTCTCTTCCTGCAGCCGCTTCTGCAGCACCTCCTCAAAAAACGAGTCCAGGGTGAACTGACGTTCCTGTTGGAAAAGAACTTATTAGTTTGATGAGTGGTAGAGTGTGTTTAGTAATTCAGAGGTAGCGCTAGCTCTTTACATATACATATGTTACAAATTATTACATTTATTTCGAATTTTTGGCCTAGAGATAATGATAGTGAGTATTCACCGACTATCTGTAGTATCAGCTAGAATTCTGTTCTTCCGATATTCGCTACCATTATCCTACGTACGATGAGTTAAACTGGAATGACAGAGGCTTACAATGTTACTACTTGAGCCACGGTCTTTTTATTACGAGCCCCTCCTTGTTCTTTCTCTGAAAATGATATTAAATGGGACTGTAACAAGTTTTGCTAACAGTTCTTGTTTCTCTGTTCTCTGACTACACCGTACATTTCCTTTGGTCAGTCTCATATTAACCACGGTCAGCAGGTTACTGGCTGAGCAACCAGATGGTCTGAAATGTCGTCTTCAACCAGTCGATAGTGTTGGAAGTATATTAAGTGAAGATCTGTTCCTAAAATATTTTTCAGCATAATTATCTATAACTTGAGAGGGATATTACCATTCTCAAGCCTCTCACATAGTTATTTGTCCAGTGTTAACAAATACCACACCTAATTTCCCGGAGTGATTAATGGTTAGAATCAACTGTCCGTGTCTTAGGTCAGTGTTAAGTTTAATGGGCCTCAGAATTGTTTAATCAGCCTGCAGGTTCGATTATCAACATTATGTTACCTAATGCGACAAGACCAGATATAATTTGGCAGTAATACGGAGGAGAAGAGCTTGGGCCAGTGGGATGTAGGGAAAAGAGCCAGTAGATAACGTAGCGAAGGAGGCCTGCAGGGAACACAGCGAGACATACAGTTTGAGGCTACCCGGCAGGTCAGAGAAAATACGACTCTGACATGCTGAAGTCAGCCTGGCCCCCATCCGAATAGGACACATTTCTAATGGCTTCATACTCATGTTAAACGACCTCTAGATCTGTGACGCATGTAGTATTAGAATTCTTATACTCCATATTTTACAGCACTTCTGCGAAATCAGAAGTAAATTAAAGAGGACTCCAGCTCTTTGTTTTACTTGAAGTCGAAACGACTATGGCAAATTTTAAAAATTTTGGCAAATTTTAAAAATTTTATGAAGGTCTGGAGACAAGGTCAAGTTTTAGGATGAAGACTTTTATGCTCCAGTGATCAACAAATCCATCCATCCACCAGTGACATTCATAACTGCCGGTAATTATATCTGATCACGAAAACTGACAATGTCCGGAAGAGCAGTATGCTGACCACATGCGCCTCCATGCAGTGACGTCTGTCGGCTGATGATGACGAGACGGTCGATCGGTACCTTTGGAATTTCAGAGGCCTGCTTGGACGGAGTTAGGTAGTTAGCTGGTATTTTATACAATCGTCACAGTCATCACTCGAGCAGAGATGCCTACCTGAGGCGTGCTATTTACAATGACGTGTCACATGGGTTGTTTGTAGCGAACCAAATATTCATTTACAGTAAATCGTGACAGTCTGTAATTTCTAATGACCATGTTATGTACAATCAGGTAGCTCTCAGACTTTACTGCTTTGCATGTTACGTCACCAGTGATGAAATGTGACGTGGCTCACCTGTACAGTACCCCGAACAGCGACCAAGTTCTTCTCCAGTCGCAGATCGTCTTTCTCCCCTCCCACACACTGGGAGAAAAACTTCTTCATGCGTCGGAACATTGCTGTAACGATAACAAACAGCACGTTAGATCTGGCCAGTACAGTACAATACAGCGGTATCTCGCTACTGGAGCGCAAGAAAGACCTGGGACCGTGACGACATCTCTGTAAACTTAACTTTTGTAATAAAAGCAGCTGTCACTGACATCACCGACATGTGCAGTCCATATACTTCATTACGCTTATACATTGGTTACTAGTCGAGAATTAGTTATTTTAATTATTTTTTTCAGTAATACGTAGTGGATGAATCAAAATATTAAGTATACAACTTTGCTTCTGCCGTTTTGCAATAGACGGTAGCAGCGGCATATGGGGTTCGGGTGGTTGGTCATAGGTGTAATACAATAGGCTTAGGCATCTGTAAACATAATGCCATAAAAATATTAGTCGATTTGTGATAGCATCATAAGGTTATTCTCGATTAATAACGTCATCTTAAATACTCATTTCTCGCCATTTGCGGGAAGTTTTAATTTTCTACTTTAACATGAAGAAATCTGCGGCTGTGGCTCTTAAAATGCTGGGTAGGACCAATGGTGAGAGAACTATTAGTGGAAGAACGTGCAGAGAATGTTTTCAACGCCATAATAACGGTGACTTTGAGGTAAAAAACAGGCATGTCGGTGGAAGACAGAACGTTTCCGTAGCTACTGAAACAGACAAAGACAGTCACAGGACATCATTATCGAAAGCAATTGATGCGTTCGAGCCCAGCACTGAAACACAAACGGCCACAATACAGCGATAGACACGTACAGGTAATTTTACAGCGGGTCGGTGCTCGACCCCATGTCGCGAAACCCGTCAAAATATCCATGGAAACGTTGAAATTAGAAGTCCTATCCCTCCTGCCCTATTCTCCATACGGTGCTCTGTCTGACTATCACCTTTTTCGATCAGTGGCGTACAGTCTGGCTGACCAGCACTTCCGATCATACGAACAACTGCAAATTGAGTCGAGTCATAGATCCCCACAAAAGACGCCCAGTTCTACCGCCACGGGATTCGTATGCTATCCGAAAGATGGGAGAATGTAGTGGCCAGCTATGGGAAATACTACGAATTATAATTTTTTTGTAAGTTTTTCACAATAAAGCCTCGAACTTCGAGAAAAAACGGCGGAAGCATAGTTGTAGACCTGTAACATTTCTTTGCAGTCAGGCAAAGGCGTGTTCATTATATGGTATATTTATTCTGAAAAGGATAAATTTGTTTTCATAGCAGCTATCTGAAAGCTGTTAGACGGAAAAGTAATTAGCCAGACAGTACAAAACTCCATTAGTTTCAGATAAATACCTAGTTCAGTTTTTACAACTTTGGATTTGTCAGCTGTTACAGCTTGATTTAATAACTATCTTACTCTGAGGCAGGAACAGAAATTTGTTTCGCATGTATGTACATCATGGTGTTGGTGGTGGAATACAGTCATTAATTAATAAACTGCGATGCAATCTCGTGGCTTATACGAGGTGCATTCAAGTTCTAAGGCCTCCGATTTTTTTTCTCCGGACTGGAAAGAGATAGAAACATGCACGTTGTTTTAAAATGAGGCCGCGTTCATTGTCAATATGTCCCAGAGATGTCAGCACCGTACGGCAGATGGAATTTTACCGCCAGCGGCGAGAATGAGAACTGTTTTAAATACTTAAAATGGCGACGTTTTCCTTACTTGAACAGTGTGCAATCATTCGTTTTCTTAGTTTGCGTGGTGTGAAACCAACTGAAATTTATCGACAGGTGAAGGAGACATGTAGTGATGGAGTTATGGATGTGTCGAAAGTGCGTTCGTGGATGCGACAGTTTAATGAAGGCAGAACATCGTGTGTCAACAAACCGAAACAACCTCAGTTTCGCACAAGCCGGTCTGACGACATGATCGAGAAAGTGGAGAGAATTGTTTTGGGGGAACGCTGAATGACTGTTGAACAGATCGCCTCCAGAGTTGGAATTTCTGTGGGTTCTGTGCACACAATCCTGCATGACGACCTCAAAAATGCGAAAAGTGTCATCCAGGTGGGTGCCACGAATGCTGACAGACGACCACATGGCTGCCCGTGTGGCATGTTGCCAAGCAATGTTGACGCGCAACGACAGCATGAATGGGAATTTCTTTTCGTTGGTTGTGACAATGGATGAGACGTGGCTGCCATTTTTCAATCCAGAAACAAAGCGCCAGTCAGCTCAATGGAAGCACACAGATTCACTGCCACCAAAAAAATTTCGGGTAACCGCCAGTGCTGAAAAAATGATGGTGTCCATGTTCTGGGACAGCGAGGCCATAATCTTTACCCATTGCGTTCCAAATGGCACTACGGTAACAGGTGCAACGTACGAAAATGTTTTGAAGAACAAATTCCTTCCTGCACTGCAACAAAGACGTCTGGGAAAGGCTGTGCGTGTGCTGTTTCACCAAGACAACGCACCCACACATCGCGCTAACGTTACGCAACAGTTTCTTCGTGATAACAACTTTGAAGTGATTCCTCATGCTCCCTACTCACCTGACCTGGCTCCTAGTGACTTTTGGCTTTTTTCAACAATGAAAGACTCTCTCCGTGGCCGCACATTCACCAGCTGAGCTGCTATTGCCTCAGCGATTTTACAGTGGCCAAAAAGACTCCTAAAGAAGCCTTCGCCGCTGCCATGGAATCATGGCGTCAGCGTTGTGAAAAATGTGTACGTCTGCAGGGCGATTACGTCGAGAAGTAAAGCCAGTTTCATCGATTTCGGGTGAGTAGTTACTTAGAAAAAAAATCGGAGGCCTTAGAACTTGAATGCACCTCGTATTAGAAACTCTTCCGCGGTGTATGACGAGAATACGATTTTTACGGCTATCCATGTTACGGGGTATTCTTGCCTTGCTCCACTGTCCCTTCTTTGTGTCAGAGTCACCAACTACTTAAGCGTAACCTTAAATCTGAAGCATTCTTCATCACCACGTGGGCTGAACAATAATCTGCACGGCATAACAACCACTTTTGCGAAATTTGACGGCAGAAAATAGCAGTAGCACAAACCAACAATGAAACATACCATTTGTACATGTAATAGAAAACGAGAGAGAGGTGACACCGCTCTCATCGTGAAACAGCTATAAATTTGAGAATACACTATTCTAGCACTTGAACGTTCCCAACTCAACAGAGAAATCTGTCCCTACATATCAAACATTATCGGAACCTTTTGAAGCTGCATTACATATTAAAACAACGCCCTGGAATCTAAAGTGAAGAGTGTTTCCCCTTTTCAAATGCATTCCTATTACTAATAGCATGTTGCGAAATCATATCACACTATGCCGTTATGCTTCAGTTCCGCAGTATTTTTCCATTACATACACATTCACCTAAAAGCTTATTCGATATTCTAAATGCAGAAGTATATGAAAAATAAGTAGGTGACAGATAAAACAAAATCCAACACTATAAAGCATGAATCAAAATTAAACATCCTTTTAGTCAATAACTCACAGAACGAATTCGTTTTGATACTGTAAGTACTCGAGAGAATAGGGAAGTAACTGCTACGCAGCGGTCCACCACGGCTAAGGTGTCATAGGAAGGTTGTTAGCGAACTCTGTGACCAACGTTAAGCACAACCTCGGTGATGGCAGAACACATCATTGTACAGGAACTTCGATATCAATAGTTAAACAAGAACTACAGTACAATTTTAAGTAATTTAAATCCACACAGTTGGAATCAGTATACGAAGTGTGTTCATCTTCGTAGAAGGAAGAAATTCTAGCAATATGATCCTACAATGATCACAAGCAGTACATAATTCGACCATTGATATTATCCGTATATACATAACACTGGGATAAAAGGTCTATGAGGTTAAATGGACGTAATGTAACGTACATACAGTTAATATCAACGATGGAACAATATAAATCCGAAACCGCTATTTCAGATACGTCAGGTCATAGCTGAGATCGTTTTTGAACTTGATGACGGTCTGATCCTCCATCGGAATCGATACTTTCTAATAAAATATACCACTACAGTTGCGTATTGCATAATGCAGTTCTTTACAAACATAAAAAAGCACTCGAAGTTATTGGAAGAGCACATAAAAGCAAAGCAACGGGACAGCTGGAGGAATGAGAGAGTTCTGGGCAGCAACAAACTAAGAAAAATGTTTGATAATGCTAAGATCATTCTAACCAAAAAATCGAATAATTTCTCACATGAATTCTTCTAGAATAAACCCAAAGAAAATATATAGAAAATACAAAATTGCATTCGAATAATTCGTTTAACCTACGAAGATCAAACTTGGTCAGGGTTACCATAAACACATCCACAAAACAACAACATAATACAGACAGGAACTATTCCACAACAAACCTACAAAAAATATTAAAAAATAACGCACAAGTGATATCACAGTGTACAATGGACATATATACAGGGTGTTTCACGAAGACATGCAAATATTTTCATTTTTTAATCTACAAGTAAAACTAAAGAAAAAAATTCATATAAACTTAGGTCCGGAGATGTTTAGTTACTGAGTTACGGCTAATAGATGATTTTGGCGAAAATGTAAGAACTTCACTAATATGAAGCCATCGCAAAACTGTACGAGGTTAAAGTAAAGCACGATATCCATTTCTTTTGTTGTTACTGGTCTGGCGAATCTAATAAAACATGTCCCAGGCGTGTATGTGCAATAGCTTTCCAGAGCATCCAGGGAAGCAAAGACTATTATTCAAGCAAATTTGTTTACTTTACATTAAGAATGTAGAATCGTTTTTCCAAAATGAAATTCTCTTCAACTACTATTCAAAACTTTGTGCAATTCTCTGGAATTTAAGAAAGAAATTTGGCCAAGTAGTTAATAAATTAAAAATTTTACGAATTTACTCCTTTGCTTCTCTGTATTTTCTGGAATACTACTGCAGATACATGCTTCGGACACGTTTTATTAGATTCGCAATATCAATAACAACAAAATAAATGGAAATCGTGCTTTACTTTAACCTCGTACAGTTTTGCAATGGCTTCATATTAGCGAAGTTGCTAAATTTCAAGAAAAATCTCCGTAACTAAACATTTGAGGACCTATGTTCACATGAAATTTTTCTTTAGTTTTACTTGTAGAATAACATATTAAAATATTTACATATCTTCGTGAATCAACCTGTATGGCAACAGAGAACAGCAGTGCCACATACACACACACAATAACACACACACACACACACACACACACACACACACACACACAAAGAACAAGATGCACATTAATTTCTTCGGAATAAACCGAAAAAAGCGGAAGAGATAGTATATTACGGGTAAACTCTATTGCTAAAACTAGAACAGTGATACAAGAGAAAACTCCACATTAAAACGACCTAATCGAAAAGTAACCCACACAAATTCTTCCAGAATAAGCAGAGAGAAAATAAATACTAAAATTTGGAAACACACTATAAACTAAAATAAACAGGTGAAAATCTGAAGGCATGCAAGTGACTAATAAAACCAAAGACTCGATCCCATTCACCTAAACAATTACTATGTACCACAGCACCAAAACAATAATACACCGAAAGGGTGAGCCACCGGTAACAATAAAATGAACCCTATAAAAGAGTCGACTCCATATACCCAGCCACCCAGTGGCGTCATATTCTAAGAAAAAAACAGCCAATTATTAATAAGTTAAAAAAATACGACTCGTTCATCTCAAGACAGTTTCAGCAATGAACTTAGGTTCGCTGGCCAGGGTGGCGGAGCGGTTCTAGGCGCATCAGTCTGGAACCGCGTGACCGCTACGGTCGCAGGTTCGAATTCTGCCTCGGGCGTGGATGTGTGTGATGTCCTTAGGTTAGTTAGGTTTAAGTAGTTCTAAGTTCTAGGGGACTGATGACCCCAGATGCTAAGTCCCATAGTGCTCAGAGCCATTTGAACCATTTTTAACTTAGGTTCCTTCCTAACCTCATTATATACAAGTCTCCGACATTGCAAAGACAGCTAAATAATTGAAAGAATCAAAATGATAATAATTATCTCTAATCACTACAGTCGCAAAAGATTGTTTTCTGCTCTTAAGGTACTGCCTATCCTCACCCTAGGAAATCGTGCGGAGTACAGTAAGAAACCATTAAATATGTTAGCAAACCAGACAGAAATAAAATCGCAACTAATTTCTCCATCGACAATTTAACCTGTAGTCTCAAGCTGCCCACTCCCCCCTCCTCCCTCTCCCTCACCAACAAACGACACCGTCGTTTATCAAGATATATTTGGAATGAACAGCATATTTTTCAAACTTTCTGGATTGCACTAGCAACTAACACAACAACAGATAACATTTAATAACAGGTCGCTTACACTCTTCGCAATGTAAAGTCATGACATCACACAGGACATCATGGGTCAAACTAGACGAATAGAATTGGACAGAGCACTTGACATGGTTTTTATTGTTAAACTAAGCAATTAGTTTGAGAATAAATGGTTCAAATGGCTCTGAGCACTGTGGGACTTAACATCCGACGTCATCAGACCCCTAGAACTTAGAACAACTTAAACGTAACTAACCTAAGGACATCACACACATCCATACCCGAGGCAGGATTCGAACCTCCTACCGTAGCAGTCGCGCGGATCCAGATTGAAGCGCCTAGAACCGCTCCACCACACCGGCCGGCTAATTTGAGAATACACGACGAAAGCTGATGAACTTTATAAAAAATTAGATATAGATGTCTACCTCTACAATTACCCCAGGACGTGTGAAACTCCATGAAAAATTAAAACAAAGTGCTTTTTCACGTTACGTACCATTCATAACTGCATGTTCTGAAGTCATACTACACTCCTCCACACCCTTCAATTTTCCAGTACTTCTCCACTACATTCTCAGTCATTTATAAGCTTTTACGATACTGTGTATGGTGAATAAATATGCAACAATTAAGTCAGTGGCTCATACCTCTTGCGGGTAAGATGCACCTCGCCTCTGAAGCTGGGTGTTCGCTTCGCTGAGAGCTTCTAAAGCTTCTCTAAAACTTTAAACTGTTTCGCTAGATGTGCTCGAAACACAAGGAACAACACTGGACTACGTAATTCACAACTAATGCTTCTTACACTCAATAACTCGGAGAACGAATTCGTATGAATACTTCGAGTATTCTAGAGAATACAGAAGTAATTGCTAGGCAACAATACTCGACGGTTTACATGGCATGTCATTGTTGTTAGCATACCCTGTTATCAACATTAAGCAGCAACCCCGGTAACTGCAGAGTGCATCATGGTTTAGGGACGTCAATAACCAAACGAGCACTGCAATTAAATTTTAAACAATTTAAATCTATCTAAGACGAAATGACCATGTTTTGGGATTGAAAGATACCCAGCGTTACCTAAATAATGAAAGCACCAGAATAACCAAAAAACTCGCAATGGATTTAATAGTTAACAATGCGAAGTACGTGAGAAAAGTAATGACACTGGCAACACACCGAGCGATCTGGCAACGCCTTGTTGTTACACTCGGGTAGAGCTGTTTGTCATCTCTTCTACGTGCTGATCAGTACAGCCGTTACGTGATTTTTTAAAGCGCCGTCAGGGAAGTTGTGTTTCTTTTTTTCTTTGAGTGTTACGAGTGTTTGAGTGTTTCAGATGTGGAAGAGCGGAATTCAGGGCAATGTTACGCCACTGAGTGTGATCTTTGAGAAGTTGAAAAAAGGCTATGGGGAACATTCCTCATCAATAGTCCAAGTTTCTCGGTGGCACAAATCATTTCTGGATGGCCGAGAACACTTTGAGATGAACCTGGTTCAGGGAGACCTTCAGCTTCTAAGACGGACGAATACGTCGGACTTGAGTGTTCTCTTGTGAGATCAGACTAACGTGTAACAATAAAAACCATTGATAAACATGTTAAACACTTTCACCATACATCAAATTTAGACGTATTTTTACACGTGCGAAAGCCTTGTGCCAAATGTTGCCGAAAATCCTCACAACTGAGCAGGAGGACAATCGCTGAAACGAGTGCATTGATCCTCTTGAGAGGACTGCCAGTGACTACGAATGGTTCAGTCGTGTGATCACAGGTCATGAATCCTGGATTTTTTAGTACGATCCTGAGCCAAAGAGGCAAAGTGAGGCGTGGCACACTGAGACATCTTCTCGTCTGAAATAAGCTCGAATGAGCAAATCAAAGACAGAAGCAAAACTGATTTGCTTTTTTAACATATTTGCTTTTGTCGCATGAACGATTTGTTCATATAGCACAAACTGCCAACCAGCTGTATTACAACGATGTCCTGGAAAGGCTCAGGAAAGAGGTGAATCGAGTGAGATCCGACATTGCTGACAAGTGGATGCCGCATCATAATAAATCCCCATGCCACATGGTCACTTCCATCACGGAGTTCTTGACTTCAAAAGGCATTCCTGTTGTTCCTCAGGCCTTCTTCCCCTATTCACTTAATCTTGGTCACTGAGACTTCTTTACTTTTCTAAAATTTTGGGATTCTGTAGAACCCTGAAACGCATGTGATAGACGTGGTTAAGTCCCTACCAAATGAAGGGTTTCATCGCTTCTAGCGAGACTGGGGAACAACGATTTCGCCGGCCAAAGCTGCCGAAGGGAACTACTTTGCAGGGGACATTACTGTCGTTTGAAAGAAATAAAACCCTGGTATATTAGAAATCAGTCTCACTGTCCTTTTCACACACCTCGTACTCCAAGATATTAACTCACATTTCTTAATGTTATGGTGCCAGCTTTACTCTATACGATCTAATGCACTTGACACGAGATCGAAATTTATTTTCACATACACATACACAGTCACATGGAATATTTGTGAGTATCCACAAGAAAGAAAGATCGATTACACTGCCGTGATTGTGGAACTAAGCAATTAGTTTGAGAATACATCATGCAAGAACATGAACTTCGTCAAAAACTAAGAACAGAAATCTGTCTCTAGAAGTAAACATCCAACCTTTGAAACTACATAAAGAAGTAAAACAATGCGCTATTCACGTTATATACCCTTAACAACTGCACGTTCAGAGATCATATCACGCTCCGCCACACGCATCATTCTGCCAGTACTTCTCCACTACATACTCAGCCATTTAAAAGATTATACGATATTGTAACTGCAAAGGATTCTGTATGATAAGTAAATAGGTGATAGTTAAATCAACGGCTCATACCTCTTGCTGGCTCAACGCTCCTCGCCTCTGAAGCTGGGCGTTTGCTTCGCAGAAAGCTTCTAAAACTCCTCAAGAACTTTAAAATGTTCCGATAGATTTGCTCGAAACAAAAAAATGCAACACTGCAATACTTAGTTCACAACTGAAGCTCCTTACACTCAATAACTCGCAGAGCGAATTCGTATGAATACTTCGAGTACTCCAGAGAATACGGAAGTAATTGCTAGGCAACGGTCCACGACAGTTTGGGTGATATGGCATTGTTGTTGCATAAACTGTGATCAATATTAAACAGCAACCCCAGTAAATGCAGAGCATCCATTGTTTAGCAACCTCGATACCAATGGTTAAACTAACATGGAAATAAAATTTTATAAAAGTTAAACGTATACTTCTGCTTTTCAGAGAATGGCATCGAAACTTAACGACGTCGAACGCTCGTGCCTTCGATCCCGCACTTAGTCATATGTTGAAATGTTTCGTCACGCAGAAAAATTGATTCTCTCATGTGACTTCCACCTGAGTTCGATGTCCGTTTGCTTGATACCACTAACCTGTATCCCGGTGTATTAATTTCCCATATCTTTCGACTTATTTCTTCATAGAGAAAATGGGAGACTTGTCTATGCGATGGATCACGTGAGCCATAACCACTTTATTGGCCTCATCCATATATTTTATTACTTTATCAATACATTTAACGTATAAAATTACCGTATGATGCCTTTTATATACTTTAATTGGTGTTCTCCTGAAAAGAGCCATTTGAGACTGTAAACTTTCATTCTCCAATTACACTAGAATGTCTTACAGAACAAAGGCCTAACATGTCGCTTTGAAACGGTCTCTTGCGTCTTGGAACTTTCCCTTGGGCTCCCAGCTGGAGGGATATTAGCCGGAAAGCTGAGTAGATTCTCCGTAAGGTCACCCCTGTGATGTCGAATCACGTTTCTCAACATCCTTACTGTTGCAAGATCAGTTCCATAGACGCACGACAAATACTGTAGATTCAGATCATTAGTCGCATTCGTCCAACATCCGTAGCAAAATTGCTTCGTCATGTAACTTGTAAGATAATACGACGATTTTGTAACTTTCAGACTAAGTAATTACTAAAAACTGAAATTACCTACGCAGCTGTTACAAATCGTACCTGTAGTTAGATAAGAATAGAAATCTTTACATCTCAACAACAGGGGTATATAGCAAAGTATTACAGTTTGTTAAGCCCCAATTTTCCTGCTCCCTCTCCATTGCCACTCTACGCCTACCACCCTATCACTAACTAACCCTTTCAAGGGGGACGTTCTAAAGTAAAGTGCCGTACAGTGAAGAGCTCCTCTCTCATCATTAAACTACCACGCATATATCACTTTGGAAAGGCAACAAATAATTTTTAATGTTTTAATGTTAGACTGTCTGTTTACGTAATTAATAAAAGACTAAATAATTTTATCGTTTCAAATTTGTTCGGCAGTTCAGAGGGTAAGTATCAGCCTATACAGGCTGGCCTAAAGACTTTTTGTACACTTATCACTTCTTTCTCGTTCGACAATGATATCTTAATGTGACAAATGGGTGGTCAGTCCATGGTTTTTATTCTTTATTAAACTGCAGGGCCACTTGTAACAGACTCGCTAAATAAGGACGAGGAAGCAACAAGACCATGCCTAGTAAATTACTGCTGTATTCGAACGAAAATTTCGTGGTGATGACAGTTTTATTATTACATTACACATTACATATATTTCCCTTCTACACTTCCCTAATATTTTTAAATACATTTCAGTGACAAGCGGGATATACACTCCTTGCAACCGCACCTGAGAGAAAAGGAATAAAATTACACTAAACAAACTTTCCTTATTTTTATGGAAGATACATAAAAACTTTACTCCTTATCCTCTTTTCCCTAAAACTATTAAATCTGTCGCACGATAAATATTGTTGTCGGTCTTGTTACTGTTGCGGTCCCCAGTCCGAAGACTGTTTTGATGCTGCTCTCCCAGCTATCCTAACCAAATTGTGGGTGCAAAACTACTGCAGCCCACATACAGAGGTAACTGTTGTTGTCTCAGGATGGGCCCTATCAACCAGTCCAAGATATACACCGATACAAAATTCAGTATCTGTCGCCTAAATGGACAATAATTTTTTTTTCTCAGATGTTGCTGTCGGAAAAAGCATGTTATAACTCCCACGAGGAGGCAGTGTCTGACGACGCAATGACTGCACCAGTTTTATCTCACTAAAAATTCAATACATGAAGTGCACTACGACAAAAAAAAGAAAAACGAATGACGACGTACAACGACGATATTATCGGAAATGGGCGGAAATTGCTAGATATGGTACACATGTACAGACAAGCGAAGGAGTGCAATTTCGTAAAACTGGACAGTTTATTCACGAGAAAGAACATAGGGAACTGAGGAAGTCTGTAAGGACTTGGTCTATGTCTCGCCCTTATGCAAGTAGCTATTCGGCTGGTATTGATTGATAGAGTAGTTGTATGTAATCCTGAGGGATATCGTGACAAATTCAGTCTAACTGACGCTTTAGATCGGCAAAATTCAGGGATGGCCGGAGGCCCTGCCCACAAAGCTCCAAAAGTTCTCGATAGGGGAGAGATCCGGCGACCTCCCTGACCAAGGTATGGTATGGCAACCACTAAGTTGATCAGTACATAATCTGGCTATGTGCGGGCAGACATTATCTTTCTGTAAAGCAAGCCCAGGATGGTTTGCCATAAATGGCAAGGAATGCGACGTAGAAAATCGTCAACGTACAGCTGTGCTGTAAAGGTGCCGCAGATGGCAACCGAAGGGGTCCGGCTATGACATGAAATGTCAACCCAGTCTATCACTTCTGGTTGTCTGGCCGTACGGTGGCCAAGAGTCACGTTGGTAGCCCAATGCTGCTTGGGGCGTTTCCAGACATTACGCCGCTGTTATCGGGGCTCAGTTCGAAGCCAGAATCATCACTGAAGACAATTCTTCTCCAGCCAATGCTCTCCCAGGCCGAATGTGCCCAACACCACCGCGAACGGTCTTGTTGTTGTACATAGGTCAATGGTTGTCGGTGCAAGGGGCGCCATGGGCTCAGCTCTCTTTCGTCTCCATAGGTCACCCTTCCTTACTGACGCAGTGTTCGGGCATGGATTGTCCATTCTTGCCAGCACCGTTCAATAGCTACGTCGTTCCTATTCAAATGTCTAGCGACTCGCCTATTACTCCAACCGGCTTCTCTGAACTCAACTACACCTCTTCTTTCAAATGCTGACATCTGCTGGTATTCTTCACCAACGAAATTCGAAAATAATTCATGTCCTGAGGTCAGCATGACCCCTGTTTGCTCTCTTTGCCGGCTGCGAGGTGAAATTTTACTCCGGCGTCACACATTCATCCATTGGTCGCCACAGTTTCCAAGTTTTCATTTTCCATCGAGACCTGTATGAATATCAATTTTGGATCAATTTGAGTCGTTTTTTGTGTCTTAGAGCGTATATTAGATCCTAAAAACGAAAGACAAGCAAAGTTCTTATAATAATCAGAAATGTGTGGCAGTCACCACCTACGAATCACTGAAAATAGTTAGTTTTAAAGCGTTCAGTTAGGCTCGTTTTCAGCCGCATCAGAATGAGCATGTCATCGCTGTGTACATGGGATACGCACTACCGTATCACCTATTGGTGGACGTTAATATGTCGTGTGTCCATCCCTCACCTGTATGACGACATGAACTCTGATGAGATCACTTTCAATAAAGTGTCTGAATTTCTGTGTAGGAACAGCTGCCTGTTCTCCGTCAACAGACGAAACCAGATGCGGTATTGGTGTCTGACGCTCAAGTGTGAACCAAAGTCGACTTTCTAACTCATCGCACCGGTGATCCATTAGATGGAGTGGGACTTAGGGCAGTCAGTTTCTGCGATGTTACTTAAAACAGCTAAAAAAAAGGCATAGTAGAAAAGCGTGGCCAGCACAGGAAATATTGGACTTACTTGATGAAACATAAGAAAATAAAAATGCAGAAAATGAAGTTGGCAAAAGGGAATGCAGACGTCTAATGAATGAGATGGACAGAAAGCGTAAAATGGTTAAGCAGGAATAGCCAGAGGACAAATGCAAGCTACTAGGGAAAAAGGAAGATACTGCCACAAGAAAATTAAGAGAGCTTTGAAGATAAGAATATCAGCTGTATGAAATCAAGAGCTCAGATGGGAAAGGAAGGAAGGGAAAACTGAAAGGTGCAAGTAGTATATAGTGGGTCTATACAAGGAAAATGAACATGAAAGCAGTATTGTAGAAAGAGGGTAAGAAACAGCAGAATATGAGATGGGAGATACGGTATTTCGAGAAGAGTCTGATAGAGCACTGAAAGACCTAAGTCGAGACAAGGACCATGGACTTGACGATATTTCCGTGTGTACTACTGACATCCTCGGGACAGTCAGCCACGACAAAACTACTCCATCTGCTAGGCAAGATGTAAGAGGCAGGGGAAATAACTTCAATCTAATAATTTCAATTAGAAAAGACTGCAGACGCTGCCATGTGTGAATGTTACCATGTTATCAGCTTAATAACTTATGTTTGCAAAATACTGACACGAATTATTTCCAGAAGAGTGGAGCAACTGGTAGATGCAGAACTCGGGAAATATCACTCGTTTCCGAGAAAATCTAGGAACACGCGAGGAAGTACTTATCTTAGAACATAGGATAATAGATGGCCAGCCGGCTGGAGTGGCCGAGCGGTTCTAGGCCCTACAGTCTGGAACCGCGCGACCGCTACGGTTGCAGGTTCGAGTCCTGCCTCGGGCATGAATGTGTGTGACTTCCATAGGTTAGTTTGGTTTAAGTAGTTCTAAGTTCTAGGGGACCGATGACCTCCGAAGTTAAGTCCCATAGTGCTCAGAGCCATTTTAACCATTTAAATAGAAGGCCAACTTAAGTTTACTGCTTCTGTATATTTAGAAAAAGCTTTTGGCAGTGTTGGCTGCCATAATCTTAGAAAATCTGAAGGTAATGCATGTAAAAGACAAGGAGCGAGAGGTTATTTACAACCTTCACATAAACTAAATGGCAATTACAAGAGTTGATGGGTATGAAAGGGAAGTAGTGATTGAGTACGTGAAACAGTGTCGTCCCATATCCCTTGTGTTACTGAATCTGTAGCTGTGAAGGAAGCCAAGGAGAAGTTTCGTGAAGGAATTACAGTTTAGGGAGAAAAAGATTGAGTTTTGCTAATGACAATGCAATTTTCCCGAAGACGGCAAACTTCTTGGTAAGGTAATTGAATGGAATGGGCAATGTGTCAAAAGGCGAACTTAAGATGAACTTCATGAAAAGCAATACAAGGTTAATGAAATGCAGGGGAACTAAATCAGGCCATGCTAAGGGAATCAGGAAATGAGTTACGAAAAGTACTACACACATCAAAAAAGTTTTGCATCACCTCGGTTCCGAGAGTTCTGGAACCTGTACAAAAAACTGGAATATAGATCAACAAGAACTTCAAGTAACTATTGGTCCACACTGTCCCACTCCTCAACGGCGATGCGACACTCATCGGTGAAGATAACGTGATGTCAATCTTGAGCGGTCCATTCAGCATGTAGTTCGGCCCATCTGTACCGCGTTGCATGGTGTCGTGGTAGCAAAGATGGACCTCGCCTTGAACGTCGGCAGTGAAGTTGCGCATCTTGCAGATTATTGCGCACAGTCTGAGTCGTAACACGACGTCCTGTGGCTGCACGAAAAGCATTATTATCCACGACAGTAATACCCCTTGGGCGGCCTGAGCGAGGCATGTCATCGACACTTCCTGTCTCTCTGTATCTCCTCCAAGTCCGAACAGCATCGCTTTGGTTCACTCCGAAACGCCTGGACACTTCCCTTGTTGAGAGTCCGTCCTGGCACAAAGCAACAATGCGGACGCTAAGGAACCACGGTATTGATCCTCTGGGCATGGTTGAACTACAGACAACACGAGTCGTTTACCTCCTTCCTGGTGGAATGACTGGAAATGATCGGCTGTCTGACACCGTCCGTGTAATAGGATCTGCTCGTGCATGGTTGTTTACTTCTTAGGGCGAGTTTAGTGATATCTCTGAACAATCAAAGGGACTGTGTCTGTGACACAATATCCACAGTCAACGTCTATCTTTAGGAGTCCTGGGAAACGGGATGATGAAAACCCTTTTTTTATGTGTGTACATGACTTTTGTGTCTTTTGGTATTAGGGCAGTGACATAACTGATAGTGGCCAAAGAAGGAATGATATAAAATGTATACTCGCAATGATAATAAAGGCGTGTCAGAAGAAGGGAAATCTGTTCACAACATATGTAGATTTAAGTGTTACGAGTCTCGTCTGATGGCATCTGCCTCGAATGTAGCCTTGTACGAAAATGAACCGTGGATGATAAACAGTCAAGACAAGTAGAAAATGGAGGCTTTGCGGTGTGTCCCTGTAGCAGAATGCCGAAAATTAAGTGGTATATCGCGTGACTAATGAGGAAGTACTAAACAGAAATTAGGAGGAAAGAGATTTGTGTCATCAACTTGACTAAAAGGAGGAGTCGGTAGACACTACACACTTTGAGACGTCAAGTAAAAATCAAGCAAAAATTACAGAATGAAACCAAGGAATGACTATAGTAAGCAATTTCAAATGTATGTAGGGTGCAGTAGTTCCTCGGTGATGCTTTCCCAAAACTGAATAGCATGGAAAACTGCATCAGACCTATATTTGGACTGAAAATCACAACAGAAACTTTTTGCATATCCATTTACTTATATCCATACAAATACACCACAAGCCACCGTATGGTGGACAATTCCATGCGCGACTATTAGGTGTTTCCCTTCCTATTCCATTCGCAAAATGAGCTGCGGAAAAGGGCTATCCATATGGCTCTGTATGAGCCGTAATTTATCTTGTTTTCGCGGTGCTTACGCGAAATGCAAGTCAGTGGTAAATATCTGTTCTCTAAATTGTCCCAATAGTGTTTGGCGAAATGAGCGTCGTCTTCCCTCCAGAAATCCCCGTATTGTTTACAAGGCATCCCCATAACACTTGCGTGTTGATCGAACCTACCGATAACAATGTCACCGTGGTGTAGTGGTTATGATAATAAACTGTTGCATGGAGGGCCGTGATTCAAAACTCACCTGAACTGTAAGATTCTACCATACTGACGATGAGTTTGTGCCTGTTTTCAAGCGGTACGATAGACCCCAGTTGAACAGCTCTGTGAAGAGGGTCAATATGGAGTTCGATCGACTGCTTCCGGCTGGTGCTGTGTCAGGGATTGGTTTGGTTCCTGTTGACAATATTGGTAGGTGGGGCTTTACTTCTCATGGCCTGCATCTCAATAGAATAGGGAAGGTTGATAGCAAATTCTTTAATGGGGGACGCTGCAACCCATGGAAATAGCTCTTTTTTAGGTTAAGCTCATTATCTACACATTCAATATTGAAACAATATGTATCTGAAAATGTGAAGCATAATACTTGTGAAGACAAAATAAAGTAACAGCAAATTTACTACATAAAAATATCAGAGGTTTAAAAAACAAACTTAATGAATTTCAGATCTGTTTACATTTGCTACAGTCAACAAATCCTGTTGATATTATTTGTATTTCTGAACATCATTTAGGTAGTGAAATTGAAATGCTTGATATGGAAGGGTATACCTTAGTTTCAAAGTATTGTAGAAAAGAGTTGGAGAAAGGAGGAGTTGCCACTTACATTAGAAAAGGTCACAATTATAAAAACACTGTCATTCTTAAATACTGTAATTATCAGCATTTTGAAGCATGTGTCACAAAAGTAGAAACACAAAAAAGAAAAATAAGTATAGTCACAATACACAGGGCTCCAACTGCTAATTTCCAGCTACTCAATAAACAGCTCAATGCTGTATTATATTTCTTAACTTCTAAAAATAATGAACTCATACTCAGTGGAGTTTATAATTTAAATTTTTTGGAGGATAGTCACTCAAGATCCATACTAGAGCCTCTTACCACTTCTTATAATCTCACTCCCTTAGTACTGTTTCCAACCAGGGTTATAGGTACCAGCAGCACTGCTATTGATAACATTTACATAGATACTACCACACTAACAAATCGTACTATAAATCAGATATTTAATGGCCTTTCAAATCATGATGCCATATTGCTTATATTTCATATAGTTGGGTCTGATTCAACTAATAATAGGAAGTGGAAAACCATACGAATAATAAATGAAACAGGAATACAGACCGGAAAGATGTATACAATTCACCAAGGATAAATGAGAAATATAACTGTTTCTCTAATACAGTCATAGGTCACATTGAAAACTGCTGCCCTAAGAAAGTAATCAAAGCAAATAGATTAAATGCTTCAAAACCTTGGATTACAAATGGAATAAAAGTATCTTGAAAAAGAGAAAGAAGACTGTACTTAAGATCAAATTAAAACGATGACTACAGAGCTAAATCACATTCCAAATTATATCGAAAAATCCTAAACAAAATAATCAGAACCTCAAAATGTATTTCTTTTCAAGAAAAAATAAATGCCTCTAATAACAAGATAAAAACTATATGGAACATAGTAAAAAGTGAAACAGGATAAACTAATCAGGGAAATGAGGAAATTATGTTAAATATAAATAATGAGTTGATTAGAGATACCTCCAATATCGCAGACACTTTCAACAACCTTTTTCCTTTTCTACTACTTAGGTTTGCATAGTTCCTCAGAAGGCAGCTTAAAATATTTAAAAAATGCATTTCTGCCAAAGTTTAACAAAATTCAACTATGTCTTTCCTCACCAAAAGAGATTTCTAATATTATTAGCTCTCTTAAAAACAAATGTTCCAGTGGTTATGATGAAATCAGCACTACCATAATTAAATGATGTTCCTCAGAACTTTGTGACATTTTGAGTTACTTATGTGATTAATCCCTCCACAGTGGTACTTTTCCAGATAGGCTTAAATATGCAATTGTCAAACCATTACACAAAAAAGAAGACAAATCATCAGTGGAAAACTTACACCTCATTTTATTATTGGCAATATTTTCAAAAGTGTTTGAGAGGGTTATGTACAATAGACTTATAAACACTTAGTACAGAAAAAATTCTCATTCACAATCAGTTTGATTTTGGGCAGGATTGTCAACCGATTAAGCTATAGTTACTTTTACAGATGATGTATTAGAATCAATAAATCAAAAGTTATTGCCAGTTGGAATATTCTGTGATCAGGATAAAGCTTTTAACTGTGTTAAGCATGATATCCTTATACAAAAGTTAAAATATTATGGGATCACAGGAGTAGCAGGCTCATTGTTCTCTTCCTATCCTTTTAATAGAAAAGAGTGTGTGTCTGTATCAGACTTACCACATAACAATAGTAATTCAAAATATGAAACCATCAGACATTGGGTGTCCCTGGGCTCTATTTTAGATCAATTTTTGTTCCTATTATATATTATTGACCTCCTTGTGCAGTGGCACAAAATGCAAATTTTGTCTTATTTGCAGATGATACAAGTGTTGGTATACAAAACAGTATCCATGATGTAACTGAGCATTCAGTTAATGAAATATTTGTAAGTATCAATGGGTGGTTCACAGCAAATGGATAGTCACTGAATTTTGACAAGACCCAGTATATACAGTTTAGTACCTCACAAAGAATACCTGACCCTATAAGAATAATGTATTCAAACAATGAATTTAAAGCTGCAGACAGTGTCAAATTTTTAGTGCTACAAATTGACCACAACCTAACTTGGAATGCCGGCCTTTGTGGACGAGTGGTTCTAGGCGTTTCAGTCTGGAATCGTGCGAGCAAGAAACTTGGTATTCTAACTACTACTTCTCAGTATATATACTCATTGATGTTCTATATAATTTCCAACATGTCTCTTTTAACAGAAAATAGTGCAAAACATGAGTATAATACCAGAACCAAAAACAATCTGTATTAGGACTATGAAAGCTTAACATAAGTACAAAAAGGAGTGTCAAATACATGGGTACTCATATATTCAGTAACTTACCAGAGCATATCAAAGGTCTTACAAGTGCTAAAGATCGGCTTCAGGGTGAATTGAAGAACCTCCTGTTTTCCAACTCCTTGTACTCCATCTATGAATATCTTCGCAAGGATTATAGCCCATTACTCTGTCTGTATTAGAATTGTTCGATATCCATATATCTGAGTAAAAAAAAAATCCTTTGACATTCCAGAGACTCCTCTCCAAGGGATCCATGGAAAACGATAAATGTAAAGTAAAGACCCAGCAGCACACCTCAGGACTACTTCGATGATTTCGTTTTATTCCACCTGCTGAGTTCCTCAAACACTCGAGCAGTACTGAGCAAATTGTCACGCTCCTGTACCATACACAGTCTTCTTTGTAGATGAACTACACTTTCCTGATACTCTCCGAGTAAATCGAAGCCTTCTTTACCACAGTCTTTATATGCTTGTTCTATTTCCTAGGCCTTTGCTACAATACGCCTAGATATTTAAAAGAAGTGATTGTGTCAATCAGTAAAATTTAAAATTCAGTTAAATTTAACTGAATTAATTGCTAAGAATTTTAGACCAGTTATATGGAAACTCTAAACAGGTCGTACATATTCGTTATATCATGGTGACATAAAACGTTTTCATATTATGTACGTAGTAATAAATCATGTTAACCGCAACCATTGGTGATACTAACGAAGAAATCTACCAGAACATATGAAAAATAAGAATCAATTAACTGAAGTTTCAAGTGAATAACTTAAATCTTAAATTATTAGTTATATCACTGGAAGCCTGCGGAAGAATTCGATGTTTCCAGGCAAACTACAACAATAATTAACTTTAATCTATTGTTGCTACACTATTCTACATTACTCACAGAGCTATATGTGTGTCTCGGCAGTCCTCGATTCTAAGCATACCTGTGTGGGTGGCCATACCATTCTTTCTTTTCTTTTATGCTTTTATATATATATATATATATATATATATATATATATATATATACAGGGTGGTCCATTGATAATGACCTAGCCACACATCTCACGACATAAGCATCAACCGAAAAACGAAAAAACTACAAAGAACGATACTCGTCTAGCTTGAAGGGGGAAACCAGATGGCTCTATGGTTCGCCCTAGATAGTGCTGCCATAAGTCAAACGTATATCAACAGCTTTTTTTTTAAATAGGAACCCCCATTTTTTATTACATATTCGTGTAGTACGTAAAGAAATATGAATGTTTTCGTTGTACCACTTTTTTCGCTTTGTAATAGATGGTGCTGTAATAGACACAAACGAATAAGGACGTAATATCAGGTAACATTCCGCCATTGCGGACGGTATTTGCTTCGTGATACATTACCCGTGTTAAAATGGACCATTTATCAATTGCGGAAAAGGTCGATATCGTGTTTATGTATAGCTATTGTGATCAAAATGCCCAACGGGCGTGTGCTATGTATGCTGCTTGCTATCCTGGACGACATCATCCAAGTGTCCGGACAGTTCGCCGGATAGTTAGGTTATTTAAGGAAACAGGAAGTGTTCAGCGACATGTGAAACGTCAACCACGACCTGCAGCAAATGATGATGCCCTGGTAGGTGTTTTAGCTGCTGTCGCGGCTAATCTGCACATCAGTAGCAGACAAATTGCGCGAGAATCGGGACTCTCAAAAACGTCGGTTTTGAGAATGCTACATCAACATCTATTGCACCCATACCATATTTCTATGCACCAGGAATTGCATGGTGACGACTTTGAACGTCGTGTACAGTTCTGCCACTGGGCACAAGAGAAATTACCGGACGATGACAGATTTTTTTGCACGCGTTCTATTTAGCTACGAAGCGTCATTCACCAAAAGCGGTAACGTAAACCGGCATAATATGCGCTATTGGGCAACGGAAAATCCACGATGGCTGCGACAAGTGGAACATCAGCGATCTTGGCGGGTTAATGTATGGTGCGGCATTATGGAACGAAGGATAATTGCTCCCATTTTATCGATGGCAATCTAAATGGTGCAACGTATGCTGATTTCCTACGTAATGTTATACTGATGTTACTACAAGATGTTGCACTGGATGACAGAATGGTGATGTACTTCCAACATGATGGATGTCCGGCACATAGCTCGCGTGCGGTTGAAGCGGTACTGAATAGCATATTTCATGACAGGTGGATTGGTCGTCGAAGCACCATACCATGCCCCGCACGTTCACCGGATCTGATGTCCCCAGGTTTCTTTCTGTGGGGAAAGCTGAAGGATATTTGCTATTGTGATCCACCGACAACGCCTGACAACATGCGTCAGCGCATAATCAATGCATGTGCCAACATTACGGAAGGCGAACTACCCGCTGTTGAGAGGATTGTCGTTACACGTATTGCCAAATGCATTGAGGTTGACGGACATCATTTTGCACATTTATTGCATTAATATGGTATTTAAAGGTAATCACGCTGTAACAGCATGCGGTCTCAAAAATGATAAATTCACAAAGATACATGTATCACATTGGAACAACGGAAATAGATGTTCAAACGTACCTACGTTTGTTTTTTAATTTAAAAAACCTACCTATTACCATCTGTTCGTCTAAAATTGTGAGCGAAAAAAGTAGTCCAACTAAACATTCATATTTCATTACGTACTACATGAATATGTAATAAAAAATAGGGGTGCCTATTTAAAAAAAACGGAGATGATATCCGTTTGACCTATGACTGCGCCATCTAGCGGGCCAATTATAGCGTCATTTGGTTTCCCCCTTAGAGCTAGACAAGTTTTGTTCTTTGTAGTTTTTTCGTTTGACGCTTATTTCATGAGATATTTGGCACGGTCACGATCAATGGACCACCCTGTATATATATAGGATCGCGACCTGTTAACAGCTGCACCATATCTCGAGTAGGGGCAGCGTTGTGCAGTTTGAGCCTGATCCTGATGCTTTGGAATCTGCTATAAACACACCTTGCCGTGCTCCTAGTTTACTAGTCAGACTACCAATCATCCAATCATCTAACTTCTAGGTTCTTAATATTAATTATCAGTAATATTTGTTCCTGTGATTTCACACACACGATGATATTGTTCAAGGCCCAACCAATACGGTGCTGCCAGGTAACGTATCACTATATCCATCGGACATATCCCGATGATTAGCAGTAAACACTCGACAGATGTCATGCGAAAGGCACCCGTGAATATCAGAAGCACGCTCCGATGAATTCGTCACAGTAGTGTTTTGTAGCTGTGTAGTCTAAAGCCGGTGGCACACGGACCGTGCTGTGAACGTCAACGTTGAGCGTGCCAAGTTCAACGTGCTGCTGAACGCTCAGGAACGATGCCACTTGTGCATACGGTAAGTGGGGCCCAACGACGTATACACGATCGCAACGCACTCCAGTGGCAGTTGAGGGATGTTTCTAGCTCGTAAATCACACACTTTGCTCAACGGGCGCGCCTAAAATTCCGGCGTTAGCTCTATTAAAACGCATATTTCCTTCATCGTCCACGAAAAGGAAAGTACCATGTCCAATCAATAAGGACACAGGCTTATAAAAGTTCCATTACAAACAGTGTGGTACAAACTTCGAATACTTCTCAGCATAAGATAAACATTATTTCATCATTCCCACATTTTAGTAAAACCCCAAAGTCAGTCTTACTTGATCACTGTTCCTACCCAGTAGCAAAATCTTTGCAACTTGTGAATTACGAAACGTAAAAGAAAAAGGAGCAAAATATCTTTATACGTGTAGCCAATCTGTCCTGTAGATTAAGCCAATCGAACAAAGCCACCCCTCAAAAAAAAAGATGAACTTATATTTACGTACCATCAAATATTATAACATATACTTAAAGTAATAATAAACTATCAGAACCTAATAAAAAAGCGAATGTTAGGAAAAAATTGGAATTTTTTTGACGCGAACCAAAGCCCTCATCCAAACTCGTTACAATACAAAGACGCTACTCGTTACGCTTTTTTTTTTTTTTAATCTCATTTTTTGTTGGCTTTTGTTCGTTGTATCTGCTCGGGGCGGCCGTCGTAAGACATCCGATGAAGTTCGTTGATGATCGATTAACTCAGTTTTTTTATTACACAGGGTACGTAACCCTCTGACCGAACACGCTGAGCTACCGTTCTGGCTAAAAAATCTCATTTTGTTCGTTGCATTGGCTCGGCGCGGACGTCATAAGACATACGTTCTAGTTCGTTGTTGATCGGTGAACTCAGTTCTTTTATTACAGAGGGCAGTTAACCCTCTGACCGAACACGCTGAGCTACCATGCCGGTTGCCTACTTTCATAATACGCAAGTTACAATAATTCTTTTGCCATGAATATGATGTTTCTCATCATTTTATTGGAACGAATCACACAATTAACAACGGTTTTTCCAGTGATTCTCAATTTGCTGGTGCTCAGAAACGGCATATATACATATAAGCTTGAAATTAATGCCAATATGGCGCCTCACAACTCTGTACTGAAGGGAGACGGCGTGCGTGTGACGTAGGTAGCGTTGTCAACAGTCAGAAGCACGCTCAGAATATCTGACATGCCAGATATTGCTCTGCACGTTCGGAAAGACTCCCGAACGTGCTCTTCCACGTTATGACGTCAGAAACTCGGCACGCTCAACGTTCGGATGCACGGTCCGAGTACCGACAGCTTAAGGCAATAGCCCCAGACGCTGCCAGTGAAGTCCACAGTGATTCAAATGGTTCAAATGGCTCTAAGCACTATGGGACTTAACATCTAGGTCATCAGTCCCCTAGACTTAGAACTACTTAAACCTAACTAACCTAAGGAATCCCAGGCAAGATTCGAACCTTGACCGTAGCAGTTGCGCGGATCCAGACTGAAGCGCCTAGAACTGCTCTGCCACAGCGGCCGGCTGTCCACAGTGGCGTAGAAGATAACTTCTAATATGACCACACCACACGAAACGGTAATTTATAGTGAGCAGTGTCAGCACGGGCAATCTATTGCATAATTTTGGCCGTTTTCTGAGTAACAAAATTTTATATGTCCTAGAAAGTTTCTCTTCTCGTCTAGAAAATGCCTAAATATCTACAAACAGTGCTGCGTTTTACACATATTCAGTCAAGCTTCAGGGAACGATTTCTGGAAAAAGAAAGTCTTCGCTTCAGAACTGTGTATGTGGTTTTATAAACAACTACCGTCACTTTGTTTCTCTTGCAACAATACTGCATCTGAGAAAGCGCAACTTTCGTCTTTTAATCTAGACTCGCCCTGTAGTCTGCAGACTCAACTGCTAGGAAGTCTTCTGCGTATGCAACAACATCTTCAACAGTATCTGTCCCGTCTAATAGATGTAAGAGTGGTTCAATTCAAGAGTGGTTACGGAGTTTTGAGGGCGGCTCTTGGTAACCGTTTTGATTACCTTACCCGCCGCGCAAGCCACTGCACGCTACGTCCACTTCAATAATCTACAAAGCTCTTAGACATCTGGGTTCACTGGGATCTCAAGGATGTGCGAATATCGTAGACCACCAAAGATTGTCAAATGCACATGCGATGTCAGTCATTATGGTGACTGCATACTTCGCTGTCAAATTTTCTACAATCTGAAAACTCTATTAACCACATCGTGTATAGATTTCCCTTTTCTAAATCAATATTGACACTGGTTTAGACGCAAGCGCAGACGTTCGTGAACTTTGGTCAAGATGTTTAATAAGCAAGTAGGTTTCTAGCTTTTCGGTGATACTGGATTCTTATCCTAGGTCTTTTTAATCATTATTGCTCTAGCTGTTTCCCACACCGCCAGAGTCCTACCTATTCGCGACGCCTCGCATGTAATACTGCCAAATCTAGAACTGTCAGTGGATCTACCATTCGCACGCCATCCGGAACAGGGGCCTTTCTAGTTTCGAGTTTGGAAACTGCAACACGAACTTCTTCTTGAGCGAAGGGTATCACCAACGACTGATTGTCATATATGTTTCTAGACCACTTCTAAGTTGTGCACGTATTTCGGTACCTGTGTCTGTGTTATCATCTGGAAGAAGGGCGGTTAGCTGATATTCTGCTGATTCCCTCCGTCCGACCGTCATGCAGCCATTCTCCTTACGAATTGGACATTATAGTAAGTCCATTAACGTTTTCAGAAAATAGTTGATACGATATTCCGCGCATGTCAGATTGCAGTGGCCTTCGTCGAAATTTCTCTCAGTGCACTCTTTTAGTTTCCTGCAGCAATGTTTTGCAGCGCATCTTAATTGTCCTGTATTCATGGAGCCTAAAACTGCGCTCCCTGATAATCTCTGCTTCTCCATTTTACCCTTCGTCTCGGCGTGGAAACTTCTGGACTCCAAGAAATTGTATCCTGACTGTTTACTTTCTTCTTAGGAATATAAATATCATGACACGTTGCAACAGTACAAATGGTTCAAATTGCTCTGAGCGCTATGGGACATCACTGCTGAGGTCATCAGTTCCCTATAACTTAGAACTACTTAAACCTAAATAACCTAAGGACATCTCACACGTCCATGCCTGAGGCAGGATTCGAACCTGCGACCGTACCGGACCTGCGGTTCCAGACTGCAGCGCCTAGAACCGCTCGGCCATCACGGCCGGCTGCAAGAGTACAGTTAGTAGCTGTACACCCAAGTCTACATGTACCGGAAGCGATGCCATTGTAAATGCTGCAACGTGGGCAACTAAGCTATCCCAATCCGTCTTTATGATGTCTAACACAATTCTGCTTTCCTTTGTTTGTCTCCTGTGTTATTGTAAATTCCCTGGATATTAGGTACTGGAGCACTTGCCAACTATTAATCCTAACTGCTTCCAAGCAGTTTGATAAAGTGACATCTATGTTAGTGGCTACATTTGCTTTTCCCTCGAATGTACTCGGCTGGCCTTCTAGATTTAAAACAATTAGGTGTAGTTCCTGTATTGCGTCCTCTAGTATCTCACCTCATCCCTCAGTTTGCCTACAGTGCCACAGAAAGAATTTTGCATTCACCTCTGTTGCCACAAGGAGACACGCACATCGGGTACAATGGGTTGAGAATACTGCATATATATGTTTACTACAATCCACTTTGTCTGCACTGCTTCACTTCTGTTGTGACTATGTACTTGTCACATTGATTTGCCTACTTGTAACGACAATGGAATGCATTTCCTCGTAGTGGCCAGTAGCTGTTACTATATCCTCTGGAAAATGCGGGAGGTTATTATTTCTACAGGTTGTTTCCTGCAAACAGACCATATCTACACTTAGTTCGGCATTTAGTTTTCTTTTTTCAGCCAGTTTACTTCCAACAGCGTTTATTATAGTATGTTTATCCTTTTACGTATTCCCAATGTCATAAAAGCATTTCGAGCACTTCGGAGAGGGAAGAGCTGGGGCAAAGAAAGGCGACCATATGCTTTTACAAAATCTGTGTATAAATGTTCAATGTTGAATGGTTGCTTTCTTCCCGTTAACACCTGCTGGAGTAGGTCAGCTAATACTTGAAACTCAAAAGTATCCTGTCTAGTGTCTCGGGTGTAGGATACGTAATACATCTGCCTTTAGCAGATCTATCTCTGATAATACGTCTAAGAACAACCTGCAGTACACTGGGATCCTCCAAAATGAATTAACTGCACATGAACTTCCAAATTATTATAAATTATGTTTGTGTGCAATTGAAAATTATGTTTGTCAGTATTGTAAATGTTAGAAATATGTTTTGTCTTTGATAGAAGGACCACTATTTCCACTGCACTTCTCTGTTTGCAATTCTCGTACTCGTCAATATTATCATGGTCACCATCCTCCACTAGACGCGGAAATAGGGGAGGCCCTGCAGATGATGTCGAAGCTGCATAGGTGCCAACTGCTACTTAACATGTGATGTCGATGTTATCGTGACCATCATCACGTTCTTTATCAAACCCTTCGGCAGGGGTTCCATGTAGATGCGATGTCTGATGGCACGATGGAAAGTTGAGAAACCTCCCGTTGCTGGCGTTTCTGCACCAAAAACATCTCACTGTTAGCAGCCGCTGCAGGTAGGGTTGATGCCGTTGCTTCCCACATCGTCTGTTCTTGAACGAAGTTCACGAACTTCATCTGGTGTGATTTCACAAGTGATCAGGAAGTGCCTTCTTGTCTTGAGGACAGTGCTTCGTGATTTATACTATCTCTCTTAAAGCTTTCTGGACGTTCAGTTTCACTTGCAATATTGCTGCAGCTCAAGTTCATTTATCATGCAACACGTCTTTGCCTGAGTTATTACGCACTTAAGACACTGTATTATTAGTACCTTTGTAACTGTTGTCTCTACTCTCTTGTGCAGTTACGATGTGGCCTCTCAATAAACTCTACAGTAATTGGCACTGGAATGTCGACAAAATGTGACACTCCTCTCCATGTTGCTGACGCTAGGCTACGGCACGACGCCAATTCCTGGCTACTGTCGACTGGGACTAGGTCTTCCGCTTCCTGTGGAACGTATCTTCTGTTTCTTGATTCACGTAGATCTGATATGGAGTCGACCACTCTACGTTTGCTTGTATTTTAGCCGGGTCGATTGCAGGTCAAAACTAACACTGCATTCGAACATTATTTGGTTGCTTCTTCTACTCATCTGCAGTAACTTACATTTTTCTCCATTTAGAGCACACCGCCATAGATCAAATCAAAAATAAATGTTGTCTAAGTGATTCGGGAACAATCGACAGTCACTCAACGACGATACGTTCCACTCATATTAAAATCTCATCAGCAAACAGTCGGATATTGATGTCCACCCCATATCTGTTGTTGTCCATATACTATTGTCTAACAGATGCTGCTCCATCGGATTGCCATCGGGTATATCATGAGTCACCTGTAAAAATCACTCCTCTCCAGTTATCCACTGTCCACTTGAGTTGCTCCCTGCAACACTTCAACCATCGCTTATCAGTGGTTACGGAAATGTGTGGCTGATGCACACATTCCTTTTCACCCCCTACGGTTGAAACTTTCCTGGTGGCAGTTTCAAACTCAAGAGTGATGCTTTCCACTCATTTCACGCGACTTTCTACAACCACCCTCCGCAATGTTAAAGTTGCCTGTCGTCAGTAAATAAATTCTGCCTGGTCTTTGCTTGCAGTGGTTGTTTCTTCGCATTTTCGCTTCAAACTAACATAGTTAACAGTCGATTCGGGTAGCTTTAAGCGGGTTTGTATCTCTAGTGACATACAGTGACTACTCCTCGCTGGAAGTCACTGGGTACTGCTGACTGACCCACTATGCTGTTACTGCTTCCCTGCTGACAACAGACCTTTTAAATTTGCGAGTCTGCTTCCCGTGACATCGAGTGGTCAGTTCCGCATTACATAGTGTGTGGCGATAAGTTTCATCAGATCGTGTACGTTTAAAACAGCGCAACTTCATTTAACTTATCTCTGATGTACATTATTCTTGTGTTCATATATTGTTGCAGAGGAGATATCGGGGAGGTGAAAGAGTACTTTTGAAGGTCTCAATAAGGGACAGGACTTTTGAGTAGACGTGATAGGAGAAGAAACAGGAGTCGTCAAAGAAGACACAGGGGATCCGGTTTTAGAGTCACAATTTAACATAGCTTTGGACGACTTGAGATCAAATAAGGCAGAAGAGATAGATGACGATACATGAGAAATTCTAAAATATTTGGGGGAAATGGCAAAAAAACGACTATTCACATTGGTGTGTAGAATGTATGAGTCTAGTGATGACCATCTGACTTTCGGAAAAACAGCATCCACACAATCCCAAATATTGCGAGCTTACAAGTGCGATAGTTATTTCACAGTCAGCTTAACAACTGATGCATCCAATTTGATGACAGGAATAATATAAAGACGAATGAAAAGGAAAGCTGAGGATATGTTCGATGACGATCAGTTTAGCATTAGGAATGGTAAAGGCATCAGAGAGGCAGTTCTGACGTCACCGTTGATGATGGAAGCAAGACCTAAGAAAAATCATTACGTGTTTATAGCATTTGTGGACCTAGAAAAAGTACTTGACAACCTATAATGGTGCAAAACGTTGGATATTCTGAACAAGATAGGAGTAAGGTATACGGATGTCGGGTACAACAACCAAAAAGTGAAAGAAGGAACGAAGTGACCCAGTTGAAAAGGGTGAAATGCAGGCATGTAGTCTTTCGTCCCTGTGTGACACTCACTACACCGAAGAAGCAACGACGGAAATAAATTAAAGCTCAAAATGAGAGAAAAAAATTCAGGGCAAAGATATATCACTGATACGATTCCCTGATGACATTGCTATCCTAGGTGAAAAAGAATTACAAACTCAATAAAACGAAAAACCCGTTCAAGCTGCAAATACTGTATTTTTCATTCGATGACTAGTTTCGAAACGACACCCACTTTCAAATAAACCTACAGGGCCGAAAAAAGTAATTTACACTCATGCATAATACATGTATTACCAGTTCTTAAGCATATGACAAAGATACAGAGCATATCGTTTTAAATATTCATAATAAAGTCGAAAATGGCATTTCCGAAGACGTCAACAATATGTAATGTACATTTACAGTACATAGAGATAACTGGCAGATTACTCATTCCTCTGCCGTAAGAAAATCTCGCGCAGGATATAGAAAAATCTTTTATTTATTAAAATGTTCTCCAGTCATCAAAAATACAACATTGATGCAATAACCGTACAAGTCTACAATAAAATTAATTATTTTTAAAATATTTACCAAAAAGAGTCAAATACTTAAAATCACTGAGCAGTACTACGCAGTAGTGCCACATACAGCGCGTATTAACAAATAGTGGGCCATGTTGGCAGGTAAAAATCATTTAGTACGAAACCGTACAAAACAACAATCAAATTATTACTTTTTAAATCCATTACCAAAACCTGTCAACTACTTAAAACTACTGAACTGTAAAACAAAACAGCACCGTCTACGGCATGTGTTACAAAGTGGTATGCTGTACAGGGTGGCGGTCAATCAAGGAATATTTTAGGGGAACTGATTAAAAAATGTATTTTAAAGGCCGAGTGAAATCTTTGCAAGTTTTCTTCCAGAGTAACTTACGCTGTATCTCCGTGACACAAGTCACTTGTCTTTCAAAACCCGATGCAGTTCTGTCCAGTTAAAGTTGCTGACAAGAGACGCCCTGAGACCTCTGCTGAAACCGCTGGCGAGTTGACGCCTTCGGTTTTAGCCAATAGCGTGCGTGGGATTCAGACCACGTGTGTGACGCTGGATTGTTCTGCGGTGCGGAACGCAATTACCTCTCTCTCTTGCAATCCAGACCTCGAGCAGAACAGACGTCTTTTTGAAAGGCAGAGCCTCTGGCTGTGCTCTTCACGATCGGCCACCAACATAAGTTAACATGAACCACTTCCCCTTCCATTGCTCATTGCAATTAATTGTTCGACCTCCTAGACTCGCCTGTACCTGGTAACTTCCGACTCTAGGTGTGCTCATTGTACGCTAGGTGCACCCCTTCTACACCGTACACTGAAATATATATATATATATATATATATATATATATATATATATATATATATATATATATATATATTGTCATTTAATGGCAGCCCTGGATGCACACTCTCAAATCCTGACCGCTCGACCATCTGCACACTGCCGCCACGAGGATTATGTAACAACTTTCTCCCCCCCCCCCTTCCCATCCCATATACATTAACATTGGTGTCAGAAGTCAGAATCGCGATTCGCTCCCACCGTTCGTTCCACAGGGTAGCCGTTTACTTTTGGTTTATATTTGAAGTTGTGTGGTCGGTCAGAATTCGGCATTGCTATTCCACTACAAGCCGAGCCAGGGTGCTGCAGCGCGCTAGTTCCGACGCCGTGTCAGACGCTGCGTCCGCACATACCAGAGAACGAAACAAAGTCTACTGCCTGCCACTCCTACACGTGCCCGCTGAGTCCACCGAGAGGTAATCCACAGCGTACGTGTGCATGTCGTGCGCTCCGGCCCCTTTTGACGGTCGCAGTCGGCCCGCCTTCTCCGTCGCCTCCTGCTGCCTCTGAACCAGGCACCAAGGCACAAAAGGAAAACCTCGATGCGTCCTCACCGTTTCCAGTGCCATGGCTTTCGGAGTGCTCAGGCGCGCTGTTCATGGTTGGCACGGCTTCCCAGCTGCTGCTGCTGCCCATCTGCCACCCCACGTTCACCGCCGGTGAGCTCTCCACTGCCATCTGTGTTTGGGTCCTGGCATCAACGCACAGAGTACATACTTTCAGCTCCATGCAGCCAGCTGTCCCACCGTCCACGCCGCTGCTACGTGAGTACCATGTGCATACAGCCTTCTGCAGCCGCACTTCTGCCGCCACTGTCTCTTCTGTACTTTCATTGTTGATATGCTCTGAGGCATTGCAGCCATTTATCTAGAGAATGACTTAGAGATCAGTAAGTAGGAGTATAGATTTTGCGTCTTATTTAGTTCTTGCCTTTTGTTTGGATGTGACTTCATTTACAAGAAAGATTTGAACTTTAAATTTTTGTGGGTCTAACTGCCATGATGTATGCTGAATTCCTGGATAAGACCCTCAGATGTATGTTAGGTGGATATTAGTTTAAAAATACACTTCCGTTGAACATCTCTACTGCCACAAACCTCTTATCGTTGTTTTAAACTCTGTTGTCGTCAAGGTATTTCATGCCAAGTTGTTGTGATGAGAAGTTTTTTAAGATTTTTTTTGAGAGCTTGCAGTTAATCTTGAGGGATTTCCAGCTTGCATAATGTGTTTGGCAACCACAGTCTCCCAGAAGTTCATGGCATTTTCTCCCGTTTCGTTTTCATCTCATGATCAGCTCTTTTTTATTTCATCTTTCCTGTAAGCCTCATGTCTCCGCCCTATGATGAAAGTAGGTTCCTTCTCCTTGCTCCACAGACGTGAGCGCTTTAAGGGCTCTGTAACGCCATGTGCCATCATACCGCATCTGCAAGGTTTTTCGAAACCGTTGGCGCAAATAATGTATGAACTTTTCTACCTTCTCTTTCTTTTCTTTCTCGTCTCTCTGCATCGTCTTTCCTGACCATTTATTCTTTTTCTGTCCATGCCTTCTGTTTTCGTAAGTGGTAGTTCTTTGATTGGTTAACTTAATGCACAAAGCTACGATGTACCGTGATAAGAGCTATAATGATGGAAGAGAATTGATCTGTTTTACCACTGTAAGTTGATAAGAGAGGACAGATGACTTCCACCTGTTACCCCCAGAGGGCAGGTAAGTTTTGTTGATATGAAGATATGTAATGCGTTGTTTTATTGAGGTCATTTGTGAGCAGACACGAGGTCCTGTGTTCATGTAGTTGAAGATAATTACTTACAGGCAAGAGTTCCTGTGTGTGTTATTGTAAGTGATGTTAAATGATCTCTTTTATGCTGCCACCCCAGAAGTCAGAGAAGACTGTTAATCATGATTCCCATCTATATCTACATGGATACTCTGCGAAACACATTTAAGTGCCTGGCAGAGAGTTCATCAAACCACCTTCGCAATTCTCAATTATTCCAATCTCGTATAGCTTGCGGAAAGTACGAACACCTATATATTTCCGTACGAGCTCTGATTTGCCTTATTTTATCGTTTTGATCGTTTCTCCCTATGTAGGTCGGTGTCAACAAAATATTTTCTCATTCGGAGGAGAAAGTTCGTGATTGGAATTTCGTGAGAAGATTCCGTTGCAACGAAAAACGCCTTTCTTTTAATGATTTCCAGCCCAAATCCTGTATCATTTCTGTGACACTCTCTCCCATATTTCGTGATAATACAAAACGTGCTGCCTTTCTTTGAACATTTTGGATGTACTCCATCAGTCCTATCTACTAAGGATCTCACATTGTGCAGCAGTATTCTAAACAAAGAGGGACAAACGTAGAGTAGGCAGTTTCCTTAGTAGGTGTGTTGTATTTCCTAAGTGTCCTGCAAATAATACGCAGTCTTTGGTTAGCCTTCCCCATAACATTTTCTATGTGTTCCTTCCAATTTGAATTGTTCGTCATTGTAATACCTAGGTATTTAGTTGAATTTACAGTTTCTAGATTTGACTGATTTATCATGTAACCGAAATTTAACGGATTCCTTTTAGCACTCATGTGGATGACCGCACACTGTTCGTTATTTAGGGTCAACTGCCAATTTTCGCACCATGCAGATATCTTCTCTAAATCGCTTTGCTGTTTGCTTTGATCTTCTAATTAATTTGTTAGTCGATAAATACATCTTTATGCTCACTGATTCTTACAAAATCTAGCTCCATAGCTACCTAGGAAAGATAATACAGATTTTAATCTCCTATGTTGACAACAGATTACCAATTAACTGCAGCTATCAAAATGTCTTATATACTTTATAGATCTAAGATGTATGCAAAAGATGTAAATAATTTTCTAGAAACTGACTTACCCAATTTTAAACTGCTAGGCAGATTGTGTCCTTTTATGTGTAGACCTAATGCAGGTGACTCCATGTCTGAGCCCCAATCTTGATCTATCATGGGCGCATCCAAGTCTAACCCAGCCGCTGGGGATACCTGCAATGTGCAAGCACACAGAAAATAGTCAATTTCTCTAGGGATTTATCATTCGATAAGTCACTTCGTAAGTATTCGAGGCAGCAATGGAAAATATCCAATTCTGATGTTACACAAACCCTCCATAAGGTAACAATTATAATTTCGTTCTCTGCAACCATACGTCAGAATCCCTAAAAATTCCGGCTTTAGTAATAACCCAGTGATTTATAGATACATTTAGAAAAAGCAGTATACGGGGAAAGTAATCGGTATTTGCAATAGAAGAACTGCATATCATAAGACGTGAAACTACATATATCTATTGTCATAGAGGAAAGAGGAGATATTCGAAGTTATACATCAAATTACGTGATGCATAGGTCGAATGAACCATGTAAGCCCATGCCGCCTAACAATAATGCGTAACAGTATAAGAGGTGGGTGATACAACATATCTCTAATTTAGTAAAGGAATGATGAAACATTCAAAGCTATACATGGTGCTTTTAATGAAACTGTCGCTATTTGAGAGGTTCTTGTTGTTGTTGTTGTGGTCTTCAGTCCTGAGACTGGTTTGATGCAGCTCTCCATACTACTCTATCCTGTGCAAGCTTCTTCATCTCCCAGTATCTACTGCAACCTACATCCTTCTGAATCTGCTTAGTGTATTGATCTCTTGGTCTCCCTCTACGATTTTTACCCTCCACGCTGCCCTCCAATGATAAATTTGTGATCCCTTGATGCCTCAAAACATGTCCTACCAACCGATCCCTTCTTCTAGTCAAGTTGTGCCATAAACTTCTCTTCTCCCCAATCCTATTCAATACCTCCTCATTAGTTACGTGATCTACCCACCTTATCTTCAGCATTCTTCTGTAGCACCACATTTCGAAAGCTTCTATTCTCTTCTTGTCCAAACTGGTTATCGTCCATGTTTCACTTCCATACATGGCTACACTCCATACAAATACTTTCAGAAACGACTTCCTGACACTTAAATCTATACTCGATGTTAACAAATTTCTCTTCTTCAGAAACGATTTCCTTGCCATTGACAGTCTACATTTTATATCCTCTTTACTTCGACCATCATCAGTTATTTTACTCCCTAAATAGCAAAACTCCTATACTACTTTAAGTGTCTCATTTGCTAATCTAATCCCCTCAGCATCACCCGATTTAATTTGACTACATTCCATTATCCTCGTTTTGCTTTTGTTGATGTTCATCTTATATCCTCCTTTCAAGACACTGTCCATTCCGTTCAACTGCTCTTCCAAGTCCTTTGCTGTCTCTGACAGAATTACAATGTCATCGGCGAACCTCAAAGTTTTTATTTCGTCTCCATGGCTTTTAATACCTACTCCGAATTTTTCTTTTGTTTCCTTTACTGCTTGCTCAATATACAGATTGAATAACATTGCGGAGAGGCTACAACCCTGTCTTACTCCTTTCCCAACCACTGCTTCCCTTTCATGCCCCTCGACTCTTATAACTGCCATCTGGTTTCTGTACAAATTGTAAATAGCCTTTCGCTCCCTGTATTTTACCCCTACCACCTTCAGAATTTGAAAGAGAGTATTCCAGTTAACGTTGTCAAAAGCTTTATCTAAGTCTACAAATGCTAGAAACGTAGAAAAGTCTGTGGGTATTTCGCCTGTCTCATACATCTTGCTCACCAGATGGTAGAGTTTTGTCATGACTGGCTCTCCCAAGGCCATCAGTAGTTCTAATGGAATGTTGTCTACCCCGGGGCCTTGTTTCGACTCAGGTCTTTCAGTGCTCTGTCAAAGTCTTCACGCAGTATCTTATCTCCCATTTCATCTTCATCTACATCCTCTTCCATTTCCATAATATTGTCCTCAAGTACATGCCCTTGTATAAACCCTCTATATACTCCTTCCACCTTTCTGCCTTCCCTTCTTTGCTTAGAACTGGGTTGCCATCTGAGCTCTTGATATTCATACAAGTGGTTCTCTTCTCTCCAAAGGTCTCTTTAATTTTCCTGTAGGCAGTATCTATCTTACCCCTAGTGAGACAGGCCTCTACATCCTTACATTAGATTCTGGCTTATGGACGTCATTAAGCGTGACATTCCTTTTCCGTATATGTCTGTATGACGTATATTGAGATCTTTTAAGCTTGGGCAGAAGGCTATTACCGCAGAGTTGACCACCTCGAATTAATTTGTCTGTTCTCTTCTTCACTGTCGCTATTCTCTTCTTTACGATCGTTATGAGAGTGACCGTGTGGTATATGATTTGTTTGATCTACAGTTATAATGCTCGTATAACTGAAGCGGAACGCTATCCTAAAATTCTCTACAGGTTGGCGGGTTAGCTATACTGATGTCTCCAGCAGCTCTAATATGTTAGTATTACGACAGGAGTGCGGAAAAAGCTCATCGGCTGCATTACACCGTGCTATTTTTCCGCGATTTGTGGATGTCTGCGACCCAAATTTTTTAATTGCACCTGCAGTGATGAGCGACTTACCTGCATATAAGCGTGTTCGTTCACCTTTGTAACGTCACACAGCGGCGAATTTGTGTATTGTAGATTCCACAAATCCTTACTAGTCTTCCCTGAGGTATATGACACCAGCTCTCTTTGTGCAGGCAAGGCAATTCCCATACGTTACGGCCGGTGGTTTGTTGACATGGACCATTCGCTCGATGGGGTTTATTTTAGACGAATTTCACTCCAAGACGTAGACGTAATTTTACCATGACGCTACTGAATCCACTTCAGTAGTAGCCTGGCTTTGTGACACAGACAATTACGCTGCTCGAAGACGAAATCACTGTCAGGGAAGACATCAAACTTGACGGTGGTAAGTTGCTATGGGACCAAACGGCTGTGGTCATCGGTCCCTGGGCTTACACACTACTTACTCTAACGTAAATTAACTTAAGCTAATGACAACACACACACTCTGCCCGAGGGAGGACTCACCCTCACGTACCCGTGATGCCAATACAGATAATGAGAGAAGAAAAGCAAACGAAAACTTTCTTCTTTACGTGTGAGATCCCCATGTGGTCGACAGTGAGATCTGTTGTACATTTACTAGATGGCTCTCATGGCGGCCCCCCAGGCTGTCATCGTTGACTGATAAGCTGCCTGACTGTAGAGTTTTCCTTTTAGACTCTTTGAGTGCTGCCTGCTCCAGCCCGTCAGGTACATTGCTCAACACCAACGTAGTTAGTAAAGCTAATTTCTTCTGATCGTCGGCACTTGAGGTGTGCAACGCTACCACCAAACAACTTGCAGCAGACCTCACACCACGTCATAGCTTAGGCAGACGAGCTGCCCATCCACGCTACCTGGTAGCCAACAGCCTCGTGCGCCCTGGAGCAGACACGTTCATACGAGCTCCGGTTACATAGGCTTGATGAGATAATAAACAACCGTTAGCGTGCGCAGATTTACCGCACAAATAAAACAATGCAAGAACTTTGCTAGATTATATGTACAGTCGTGCTCAGAAGTATCCGAACGACCTGAATTGCATTTCGCCTGATTCGCATACAACCCTCATAACGCAGCTGTCCAGCAGGTACTCTAATCGCTCCTCGGTAAAGTCGTTTGACAATTGAAAATGGTTCCAACAAATCACCACTAGAAAACACTGCTCTCTATCGCAATAACTCAAGATGTAGAGTAATACCACGATACGACAAATATCAGGGAACACTGTATCACAGATAAGACAAACCTTAAGGGTTTTAAGCTAACATTTATTACAACAAATGACATACCTGAAATGTTACCACACTCATTATTACGTCAGATAGGTAATGCACGTAGTAAGTTCGTCCTGTCATGATTTCCTCTTCAAAGTAACATACCGTACTTAATATTTAATACAAAACGACATTAAAAATTTTAAGTTACTCACGAGCTGATAGTTGAGAATATGTATGAACTTCAAATGACACGACGAACCGTCTCGTTCAGCACATGGATTCAAACCCAGGTCATGCAGACTAAGCAAAGATTTCGTGACTGACGGAAACTAACAGTCATTCCTGACTAGGCATACAGAGAGTGATAGACCTCGATTTCAGGCAGTATCAATTAGCAAATATCAACTTTAAATTACATAACGTAAACATTTTTAATGGACGCGAATTCCTACCCAGCATCTGTTGTCCCTGGTAAAGAACTTCGAGAGATGTTAAATACTGCTTCTTCACAAGTAACTTACTTGAAATGCCGTGAGGTAAAGCTTTGTGTTGGACAGGGATTCGAACCCAGAACCTAATCGGATTGTTATCGAAGCACAATCAAGTGTCACATGTCGGATTTTCTCGGCAGTACCAAGATTTTTTAACTGAAATGACGAGACGAATCATAAATTTTTTCCTTTCCATGACTCCAGCCGGGCACCTATCGCTGTTATATTCTAGAGAAAACGAATGTTAAATATGGGTTTGTTACACCAGCTGCGACATGTGAGCATGTTTGAACTAGAAATAATATGACGAAGAGTTCAGTGCTGACTGGTAATCGAACCCCACACATAGCGCTGTTGACTACACACAAAGAGACGCCAGCTACCCAATTTTTGTCCACCAGCCGCTCGGAATAACGTTCTTGAACTTACAGTGCTCTCGCAAAAAGTTGTGTGTCTCACTGGGAGTCAAAATCGTCAGATATCGTTAATGTTGACAACGAATGAAAATACATTAAAAATCAAAATTATTATACACCAGCAGATAGGTGTTCTCATGCTAGAGCTTGATAATACATAACGAAGACTTTAGTGCCGGGCCAGGATTCGAACCCATTCACGCACAGTATGTGGACATGTTGAGGAATCTGCAGTTTTGAACAAACAATAAATTGTAGTCGAGCTGTATTGTCACGAAGGGATCAAATTCCGCGTTAAGGGCTGTCTCAGTTGCATTCCCAGTTCAGAACCAATTTTATCGACATACAGAAGCTCAAATAAAAGGTGGAATAAGCGTCCTGTGACCCCACATAGAGTTTGTTTCGTCACTAGAGATCAATAACTAGTATCAGAAAGGTTACTGGTGATAGAGATTCTACATGTCACCACTCCTGACATTATTGTTGTTCAACCTAATGTCTACTTGATAGAGAAGGAATATCATGTTTAAAGTGAATTTCAGACCACAATGCCACTATACCTTCTTCACTTGGCGTATAACCTGTCTCTCCTATCAAAAACCATTGGCAGATGTTGGAAACGAACCCAGACCCTGCGTATATGAATCTACGAGCAATCCAACAGACCACCAAATCCACTTCTCTGTGGCTCATTTATCTATTGTAATGCCGTTGTGCCACACTGGATGACAATTGTGACACACAGGCTCCCTGTAGTGGTTTGCAGTATGTTCAGTACATTCATTTACTTGGTTGACCGAATCGCCATGAACTAGCTGCCTCGGCACCCAGTGCATACATTCGACTCGACTTTGTAATCACCGAAATAAAATCACGTAACTGCCACCTACATTGAACTGCCAACAGTGTATGATGCAGAAATTTAAATAGGAAGTGTTCCTTTCCACTTGAGCTAGTCTATTGCGCTATCTGTTTGTTGAAAACGTCGTGCAGTCCAAAAGAAAAGCTGTAACTGTGTCTCTCAGAAGTCTACATCCGGCCATATGCATTGTGTCACAACACTGTGGAATGCGGAAGTTCTGGAGGAATACGTCGGCTGGAGTGGCCGTGCGGTCTAGGCACTACAGTCTGAATCCGAGCGACCGCACCGGTCGCAGGTTCGAATCCTGCCTCGGGCATGGATGTGTGTGATGTGCTTAGGTTAGTTAGGTTTAATTAGTTCTACGTTCTAGGGGACTGATGATCTCAGATGTTAAGTCCCATAGTGCTCAGAGCCATTTGAACCATCTGGAGGAATTGTTGTTGACGTCTGGTGGTGCAGTAACTACAGTTCAGCTAGTAGTGTAATGGTCAGTGTAGTGCACCGTAGACAAAACGTCACGAGGTCAAATACATCCACTGTAACATTTTTTAAACTCAGTTCTGCTGTCTGCTGAAGTTATCAATCTAATGGAACGTTGAACATAATTCCCTTCAATTCTCAACCCAAAATAGTTGCATGTGGAAAAAGGGCCAACTAATGTGACATTTTGATCTTGTCATGTTTAATAGACGGCCAGGTAGCAGATGCATCTCGAAACTTTTGTATTATGTATGGGGAGAGCCCATCGTGCCAAAATACGTCAGAAAAGTAATTTCAACATTAGGTGTCGTGTGGTAGTTTCATTTTATTCTTCTTCAAACCTTGTTTGACAGCTTTAACTCAGAACAAGTTTTCTACATGCATGTGCACTGTTAATATATAACATCAGAGAATTCGTATATATCTTTGATGATTACTTTCTCTCTCATTTTTACTATTGTTTAAACAACACCAAAATAAACCCTATGAAAATTATGCAATGTATTATAAGATATGAAATAAAACTACCCACGATAACCTTACGACGAAAGTCTGTTTTAATAAAGCTGAATATCTGTACACAAGCTTGCCTCTATCAGACCGAATTAGTAAAATAGTACTCACTTAAATTTCGATTGGGTCGGTGTTTAATTGGTATGCTGTGTCATACTCAAGAGGTATGCAAATGTAGCATTTCATAAATAACCGAACGAGGTGGCGCAGTGGTTAGCACACTGGACTCGCATCCGGGAGGACGACGGTTCAATCCCGTCTCCGGCCATCCTGATTTAGGTTTTCCGTGATTTCCCTAAATCGTTTCAGGCGAATGCCGAGATGGTTCCTTTGAAAGGGCACGGCCGATTTCCTTCCCAATCCTTCCCTAACCCGAGCTTGCGCTCCGTCTCTAATGACCTCGTTGTCGACGGGACGATAAACACTAACCACCACCACCACCATAAATAAAGTTATGTATTCCTAGAAACCCAAAACTTGCTTGTCAGCAATGGAAAGAGGCATTACCTGTTGTGCAGCATTGTAAGTTTTTCACCATTGCACTACGAGACAAAAGTATTTTCTTGTGTTTTCCTTGTCGATGTTTGATCTGACTGCTTGTAGCTCTTTCGCAGAAGGGATAAAAACGTCACTGTCAGCGAGACTGGAACCGCGAACCTGAACAGACGCTTTTTTTTCCAGGTCAGTATCGTCGTCTACCACCTTGACAGCTCGAACGGTGACAGTGCTCGGCTGTTTACTTACGTTTACTGGTATCAAAGATACAGCATGAAAACACAAAAATTTTAATAACCTGAAGATCATTAACTTTGGAACCAATAGTAAGGTAAAGCAGTCATCAGTCAGAAGAATAGTTTGAACACCACAGTGCTTCACTAGGCATGGTCCTGTTGGAGGTGATATGCCGTTGCTTTCCTCCGACCTTTGAGTTGACTTGCCTTGACAGTTAATGGGGGAACCTACAGTTTCACGTGGCTTTCGGACCAAAGTGCAACTCGGCTTTTTTCACATTAACAAACACTGCCCGAGGGGAAATAAGTGTAAAATGGGAGATAAAATTCGTGGGACTGACCAGAGATAGAACACGAGACCGTCGTACCCGTAGTCTTGCTATTTATCACTTTGCCGCCATGTGGCTTCTTCTCGACATTAAAATTAAGGAATCTCTTGTTTGTGCCTGCGTTGGCACTTGGGCGTCACTGCACCAAAGTAAAGAGAACTGAATTGAATGTAGTGCCTTCAAGTTGGCGTAAACAGAAGAGGAGAAAAATTAAACAATATAAACGGTATCTCTTTGCTGCCTCAATCTACATTGCCATTATGCGTCTTATGAGAAAAAACGTACACTGGAAGGTCATGTTGTTTTATTTAAATGATTACAAATTCAGGTAAAACGAACAGTGAGGTTGTCAGTAAAAGCACATTACTGTCGTCAGTATGATGTTGCACTGCCCAGGGTCTGTAATGATAAAGGTCCCGTTTAGATCAGGCGTATTGTATACAGAAGTGGAAGAGAGAGCACCACTAAATTCTACAATCCGTATGCATTGCATACACACAGAAATTACTATTACAGTGTACTTATGGAGCCCAGTGGGTTAACTGCGTATTTTCTGGTGAGAAAGAGCATTGGCAAACAGTCTTCGCTACTTTAGGTTACTTAAACTGGTGTCACTCTGAGCTAGAATTTATGGTCAGCAACTAAGTGTAAGGTCAATAGGTCCGATGCGAGTTTTGCAACTGTGAAATACTTTCCCATATTACAGAAGCGAATATTAAATTTTAACTAATATTGCGAAAATTTTGAACTTGGATAGCTTAGAATGAAAATCTTTCTGTTTATTGCAAAGGAAAACAATTGATTTTCTAAAACATTCTCTGTCATACACAACTTAAAACAGGTCAAGTCGACCAAATCATATGGAAGAACTGACAGCGACGCATATCGGAAGGCAGTAAGATCCCTTGGTTTTTGGTTTGGCAGTATTCGACAGCCATTTCCAGGCGCAAGTTAATGAAGAAAGACAGAGCATTTTCGTTATCAGGTGACGTCTTCATCAATTTCTTCAGATTTAATGGATTCTACGAGTAATTGCTGATGTTTGATATTAACATGAAAAGAATTCCGTAGACAGGGAAAGAACTTGTTCCTTGGCAACTACTTCCATAATGACCAAAAGGCATTAAATGATGTTCAAGCACTTGTTTCCAGCAGCGGTATGAAGAAAATGATAGTAATAATTACGGTAATAATCGAATTATCCGGTAACTTCACACTTCACAGTGGATTTTCTCGAACTAAGAAATTTGCTGAATTATTGAAAATTTCAAAATGGCTTTACATCGAGGCTACGATGCCTAGAAGAGTCTTTACATCCTGCTGACATGAAAATAGCGTAACGTCCGCGTCAGAAGCTTGCTTCTGGTTAAACATTTAATAGACTCGCATTTTTTCCACCGTGACTAATTTTGTAAAGCAAAGCATATCATCCGTTACAGCACACTCCTGGGGCTGGGAAATGTTGCCACAACGCTCTGGTAGAACGAACTATCACAGGTGCTATGCGTGGGTACATGCATTTACTTTGAAGAGGCACAGACAGATTTACTTTACCTCTGGTAACCTCAAGAGAAAAACGTTATAATTCAGAATCCACATTAAACACCACGTTCCTTTATTACCAACTGGGCAGATCCGGTTTAGGTTGGGAAAAGACATAGGCAGAAGTTATGGTATACAGAAATACTTTCGCCAGCGTAAACTTACTTACATTAGAAAATTTTATTGTATTTGATGAGCCGATAGCCATTTAAAGGAACAGGGCTCTTATTTTACTTGTACTTGATTGAACTACAGACGTTGAAAAATTTGGTACTGGACTGTGATTTGAATACGTATATCCTCGATCAAGGTACTGAGTCTCTCGGAACAGTAAAGTTCAGTCATTTCGTTACTTTTACCAAGACTGCAATATTCTCTAGGTCTCCTCGAAAGGTAAGTATGAGTGTCCGAATACTGATCCAGAACAAAAATATTCATAATTTCATTTCAAGCCCTATCACATGTACACCGGCCTTCTAGTGAAAATTGACGTGCATTTTTAATGTCTTTTCATGTGTTGCCAACATTCACAATACGTGTCGTTATTTCTGGTCAAACACGCACACAACTTACTGTTGGTGAGTAACCAATTGATGCTTAAGCTGATGTGTCGGCAGCTGGGCCAACACCTTGTAGTTCGAGATGGCTGAAAATGCACGCTAGACTAACGCAGACGGGCGTGAAGTACTGGAACAGGCTACGTAATTAATGCTATGAAGAAAAGTACATAGCTGGATTAATACTTATCTTTAATCAATCATTGTGGTACATCGCTCTTGACTATACACAGGAGACTTTAATTACAATCACTGTAAGGCTAATGGCGCCTTGCTAGTTCGTAGCCATTAACTTAGCTGAAGGCTATTCTGTCTCTCGGCTAATGAGAGAGAAAAGCTTCGTACATCTAGTCTCTAGCTAGGTCGTCCGTACAATTGGGGTGAGTGCTCTATCGTATCACGAGACCTGCCTTGTGGTGGCGCTAGGTCTGCGATCACACAGTGGCGACCCGCGGGTCCGACATGTACTAAATGGACCGCGGCCGATTTAATCTACCACCTAGCAAGTGTGGTGTCTGGCGGTGACACCACATTCCTCCCCCGCAAATCGGCGAACGGTCGTGAGATAAGGCTTCCGCCCGCCGTGGGGAGGACCCCATGTTGACGTATGCGATGAGGTGGGGAGCCTAACAACAGGCGAGGCTGTGCCACCCGCACCCGGCCATTCGGTCCGAGGGGAGCTAGGAAACGCCTGAAAACCTAGTCCAGGGTGCACGTCAACATGCGGTGTATGCGCCCGTAAAGAGACAGGAGGGGCCGAAGGGTCGACCTCCATTGCGTCGGGGTAGCCGACGCGCGATGACGTCATGTGATCCGGAGCGGGCGGGAGTTCCATGGCGGAGGACAGCTGGTCACGGGAAGCGATCGGCGGCGCGTGACCCTGGGAGGCGCTTGGCGGCTGCAGCGAAGCGTCGAATGCGGGCGGCGCCGGCCGGAGGACCGGCGGCTGCGGCGGCGGTGGCGGCGGCGGCGGCTGCTGCGGCGGCGCGTCGCCATGGGGCAAAATGGAAGGCATCGTCGGTAACACCTGGGGATGAGGCGAGCCAGTAGATGGGTCCCCAGGGCGCTGACCGGACGGCACCGTCGCTGAAAGCAGACGGGGAGCGGCAGAACCCGTGCGATGACAGAGGCGCAGCTGATTGAGATGCCGACGCACCTCACCAGAGGCCCCCAAAACCAAATACATCGCGCGGCCGAGGCAGCGAAGAATGCGCCCTGCGAGCCAACGCCGTGAACCTCGATAGTTGCGATAAAATACAACGTCGCCAGGAGCAAAAGCAGGAGTCTGCCGCTGCAAAGGAACCTGATGCGGCGGATGCATCAAAGACATCAAGGTGCGATGAGGACGACCATGGAGCAACTCAGCCGGCGAGCGACCATCTCAGGGCTGAGAGCGATACGAAGACAAAAAGAGCAACAATGCGTCCTCCCGAGAATGCGACTCTCAATTTCAACATCTGTGACTTGAAAGTCCGGACCACTCGTTCAGCGGCACCGTTTGACTGAGGCGAAAACGGCGCGGATGTCAGATGTTGAATACCATTGGCCTGGCAGAATGACTGAAATTCTGCGGACGTGAATTGTGGGCCATTGTCGGAAACAATAGTCTGCGGAAGACCTTCAATGCAAAAGATAGCAGACAACGCTTGGATGGTGGCGGAGGACGTCGTGGAAGACATCCGGACAACAAAAGGAAAATTACTGAAGGCGTCGACCAGAACCAACCATCGAGCATTCCAGAATGGACCAGCAAAATCAATGTGCAAGCGTTGCCAAGGGGAAGTGGCTTTTGGCCATGCAAAGACTTTCCGCGGCGGTGCGGATTGTTGTTCGGCACACGCCATGCAAGAAGAACACATATTCGTAATCGCTGACGAGCAAGTTGTTTCGTTCGCACGATACCCCAATGTCCTTGGTGAAGAAGCCGTAAAACAGAGGACTGTAACGAACGTGGGACCACGACTCTGGACTGATCATTATCAGAACGCAACAACAAAACACCACGTCGAACAAAAAGTCTCTCCCTGTGAGCAAAAAATCGGCGAACCAACGGATCCTCGATCCGAGACTTTGACAAAGGCCATTGCGTAGCAACAAAACGCAAAACAGTAGCAAGGACAGGGTCAGCAGCTGTGGCTGTAGCTACACGACGAAAATCGATCGGAAACGATTCGACCACTTCATCGGTTTCCGAATCAATGAACATGCAAGCAAGTTCGGAAGAATCGAATGCTTTATCCTCAGCAACAGGCAAACGGGACAACGCATCGGCGTTTCCGTGCTTAGCAGTGGACTGATACACGATATCGTAGCGGTACTGCGAGAGGAAAATAGACCAGCGAATGAATTTCTGCGCTGTACGCGGAGGTACAGGCTTGTTCGGATGAAAAAGCGATGTCAAAGGTTTGTGGTCTGTGATGATGGTAAAATGACGACCATACAAGAAATCATGGAACTTAGTAACACAAAACACGAGAGCCAAAGCTTCTTTCTCTATCTGGGAATAATTTCTTTGCGCAGACGAGAGCAATTTGGACGCAAAGGCAATAGGGCGATCATGGGAGCCAAGTTTGTGCGCAAGCACAGCACCGATCCCGAAATCCGATGCATCTACCATCAACAAAAGGGGTTTCCGGGGATCGAAAGGCGTGAGGCAAGTATTAGAAAGCAACGCCGATTTCAACCGGCGAAAGGCGCGTTCGAATTCCGTCGTCCAGAGAAACGGAACACCTGCACGGAGTACGCGATGAAGCGGAGCTGAAAGAGAAGAGGCATTGTGCACATTCACTCACACCTTGTGATTCTACATTGTTCAATGTTCTTGCGACCTCATGACGCAATGCGTGAGGAACATTGCGCGCTCTGAAAAATTTCGGTTGCGCGTTGACCTTCAGTTCCAAATGTGCTTCATAGTTTTTAGCGCAACCTAAGCCCGGTGCAAAAATGTCTGCAAATTCTTCACATACACTAGAACCACTGTCTGTAGGCACAGTTTGATTCACTGATAGCACCTGATTGACAATGGACATGTTAAACAACTGAAATAAATCTAAACCAAACAAGTTCACTGCAGTAGAAGAACGAAGAACGTAAAATGACACAAGTTTTGTTTGTCCTTTAAATGTTGCAAAAAGAGTGCACTGTCCTAACACAGGAATTGTCTGTCCGGAATAACTTTTTAACTGAACATTTGCGGCACGCAACGGAGGTGCGCCCAGTTGTTTGTACGTGTCGTGATTGAGCAATGAAACTGCAGCTCCGGTATCTAGCTGCCTTCAAAGTCTAAGTCCACAAAAAGTTTATTGTCCTGCTGACGACAAGAGCGACTGTTTTGTGCAATTTGAATAGACACTGGTACAGAATCACTTGCTAATTGACGTGATTTCCGGCGACGTCGACGCACAGTTTTTGTGGGACGAACACAGTCACTGGTAGAGAAAGTGGCACTGGACGAATCGGAATTAACTACATGAATGTCCATGGGCGAAGGTCCACGAGCCTGAGTGTCCTTGGTTCGAGACCGGCGCGAAGCAAAGGGCCTGGAATGATTGTGATTGTCTGATCGGATCTTTTTCTGGCAAACACTTTGAACATGTCCTTTCCTATTACAGAAAAAGCAAATAGCTTGGCGTGACGGGCAATGTTCACGCGAATGTCTAGTAGCACACCGCGGGCATGATTTCACTGCATTTGTGGGCTGGCGCGGCACACGTGGCTTAGAGCGCGGCGGCAGCTGCGTTTGTTTGAGCGATGGCAGTTGACCGGGCCGCGCAGCTCGCCCGGCGGGCCGGTTAATGTTACACACTGCTGGCGAAGTTTCAAAAGATTCCTGAGCACAGTCAAGTGTGTCTTGTCTATCCAATATGTCTATCACTTGTTGAAGGGAGGGATTAACTAGTTTCAAAATTTGCTCCCATATGCGAACATCAGAAACGTTCTGTGCAATTGCATCACGCACCATTGTATCTGAATAAGAAAGACCACAGTCACAGTCAAAGGCACAGTCCCTAGTAAGTCCTTGCAATGTTGCTACCCACTCCCTATTAGTTTGACCGGCCGTACGTTTTGTACGAAAAAACGTATACCGTTTTGCAACCACATTAACTGTTTCTTTGAAATAGGCATCTAAAGCAGACAAAATTTCGTCGTAGGACAGAGTTGCTACGTCGCGTCGGGGAAACAATTTCACTATCACACGGTAGGTGGACACACCGACACAAGAAAGCAAAAACGGCTGCCGCTCATTACCTTGAATTCTGTAGGCGGCGAGGTGGAAGGCAAACTGGCGGGACCATTCCCGCCAAGTCTCGTGGGTTTCATCAAAACTTCGAAATGGTGGTGCAACGGCAGGTTGTGGCTGCGGTACCGGTGAAGCGGCGGCGGCCGCATCGGTTTGAATGGCACGTTGACCCTGGACGAGCTGTCCAAGGGCATCCAATAACGCCTGCGTTTGCTGATTCTGCAAGCGATAAAATTCGGACAGTACATCTGGAGAATGTGGTGAAGCCATGACACAAATAAATTAGGGCAAAGTAAAACACAAGATCCTTTGTAGATTCGTCGCCATGTGATGTGTCGGCAGCTGGGCCAACACCTTGTAGTTCGAGATGGCTGAAAATGCACGCTAGACTAACGCAGACGGGCGTGAAGTGCTGGAACAGGCTACGTAATTAATGCTATGAAGAAAAGTACGTAGCTGGATTAATACTTATCTTTAATCAATCATTGTGGTACATCGCTCTTGACTATACACAGGAGACTTTAATTACAATCACTGTAAGGCTAATGGCGCCTTGCTAGTTCGTAGCCATTAACTTAGCTGAAGGTTATTCTGTCTCTCGGCTAATGAGAGAGAAAAGCTTCGTACATCTAGTCTCTAGCTAGGTCGTCCGTACAACTGGGGCGAGTGCTCTATCGTATCACGAGACCTGCCTTGTGGTGGCGCTAGGTCTGCGATCACACAGTGGCGACACGCGGGTCCGACATGTACTAAATGGACCGCGGCCGATTTAATCTACCACCTAGCAAGTGTGGTGTCTGGCGGTGACACCACATAAGCTATATTCGTGGATGATACAGAAGGACGGTAGGTGTGCAGTTCGATTGTCGCTCAGGCACAGAAATTTGTATCCTCATTTTAGATTCAAACACCTAGCAGCTGGTAAGAAAAACCGATACAGAACATTTGATTTTACTTAGTTAACAATCGGTTTACGAGTCGGGTTCATGTCTCCATCACAGAACTTCACATCATGGGCTTCATCTTTAAATGGATGCACACTTTGTTACTTCTGTATGGAGGTATCGTGGTATTACTTTACATCTTGAGTTATTGCGATACAGAGCAGTGTTTTCTAGTGGTGATTTGTTGGAACAATTTTCAATAGTCAAACGACTGTATCGAGGAGCGATTAGAGGACCTGCTAGACAGCTGTGTTATGGGGGTTGTATGCGAATCAGGCGAAATGCAATTCAAGTCGTTCATATACTTTTGAGCACGACTGTACCTAGAACCGATACTCTGTTTAAATTTAAAAGTCTTTCAATCGAGAAAATCTTATAAATAATGCATTTAATAGCCTATAGGTTATAGGCTATTATTACTCTACTACACAGTAATAATCAGTACGAGAAATCAAATTAGGAAGAAGTATTTTCAAAAACCAGTTACAACTTAAAATTCTTTGAAATAGGAGGTATTGCCAGCTAACACAAATTTCCATTTTGAAGACAGGGGAAACTGTTAATCCGTTAAAGAAACCCAGCTCATTAGCGGATATCACGTGTTCCATGGTAGGTGGATTTCCATTTCATGGTACGAAATGGTGTACGACAGACGAAGTATTGCTTAAGTGTCCACGCGTTATGCAACTAGTTTTAAAAATATACAGAAGTGTACTCACCACTAAACCCTGTAGATGAAGAATTAGCAATAAGCTCAAAATAACTTTAACATACTATAGAAGATCTTAAATATGTAGAACTCGTAATGATTACAAACGCTGCACAAAACGCAACCTCATGTCTCACAACAACAAAAACAGCAGAAAATGTCGGGAAGTGCTTATGGCGATCTCTAGTGCGCATACCTTCATGTTATTCTGCAATCGGTCACTAGATTGAAACACCGACCGGGAAACGTTGTGTACTCCTAGGTACACTGTCTTCCAGGTACAACGCTCTCCTCTACTTCATTATAGAGTAGATAAATGCATCACATGCAAAAAATTTAAGCTTATTATTAATAGGGCCTGAGAGGGCACTAACAAACACAATTAACAGTAGAGGCCCCAACACACTTCCTGAGAACGTTTAAAGTCACTTTTAAATCAGCGTCAATTCATAAAACTGCAACCTGTCACTTTTTTAAGTAGTTAGTTATTCATTCTATGAACCGGTTTTCGAATCATTTCTGGCTCATCTTCAGATCGTGTACCCGAAATTACATAGCTATTTCAAGCAGAACGCTGGGTGCTGGCTCTGTGACAAGAAGGTGGAACATGCTTTAACGCATTGCCATGAGTATTGTTTATCTACAAACTTGAGTCCAGAATTTATTTTTGTACTAAATGTGACAGCAAGGGCTGCTTTTGTTGTTAATATCCATCTGTCTGCTTCCATTGTTATGGCTAGTTGGAACATCACTCACTTTTGCAGAATATGTATGCATATACACTGCGATAACGAAACATTTCCAGCATCCAACATACAGTATACAACTGATACTTGTTACAAACATCTTCACACAAAGATATAACATAGGCCACTTTGCTCACAGATATCATTCATTTTTGTTGGCGTATATTAAATTTTCCATATGGGCAAATACTTTAATCAAAACTGGCGTTAATATCAAAGCTCAAAATAAAATACTACAAGAACAAACTTCAAATGATCTGGTGTCTTATATTAACGTATAATACAGTCAGTTTACGAGAAAATACTTTAATCAAGATATGCAGAACATAAATGTCCAGAATAAAATAATACAGAGTTATAATATTTCCCTGAACCTTAAATTTAAAAACAAGAACAAAACTTTATATGAACTGCTGACTTACTTCTGTTTGTACATTAGCATGATCTAGAATATTAATAAAGTTAGATTGTGTTTATTTCAGCTAGAGGTAATATGTATAAAAGTTATAGTATTTATAATGAACTGAAAGTGTTTGTATAACAATGAATTTTATATTTAATGCTGATCTTGATTAGTCTTTGCTCATAAATGAACTACATTATATGTTAATATAAAAATAGAAATAAGACACAAGAGCATTTGAAATTTGTTCTTGTAGTATTTTATTTTACTTTATTTTATTTTGGGCTTCCCTTTAAACACCAGCTTTGATTAATGTATTTACCCATACATCGACCTTAATACATGCAAACGAAAAAATAATATCTCTGAGCAAAGTAGGTTATGTCGTATCTTTGTGTGAAGATCTTTGTAACAAGTATCAAAGCATGTTCCATCTCTTTGTCACAGGACCAGCACCCAGCGCTATGCTTGAAATCGCTATGTAACTTCGTGTATGTCATCTGGATATGAGACTAAATAGGTTCGAAAACCGGTATGTAGAATGAATAACTGACCATTTCAGAAAAGTCACTCGTTGTAGTTTCGTGTACTTACATTGAATAAACAGCCACGAATTCTTAAACATCCATAGTCAATAAGCATAATCTACTTCTAAGGCAGTCTATGACTCTCCATTCAAGATAACATGCTTCACCACCTCTACTATGAAATCCTCAATCCTGTCACAAGTTTAGTTTGATGTCGCATATGATCGTGCTTCCGTTAATAAGCTGTGCTGTGATACTGAGTCAAGTAATTTTCGTTGTCCAGAAACACTGCGTATGCGCGATTGCCTTGATCCATAGCTTTAATTGTCTCGTGTAAGAAAAATACAAGATGGGTTTTAGATGAGAGTGTTTGCGGAGCCTTTGTTGGTTATCATGTAGGATTTTATTCTTTTCGTCATTCCTTGTTACGGCTGAAATCCAAATATGTTCTAAGATTCTACAGCAGAAGAATGCCAATAACACTGTCGTTATTTTTCTGGACAACTTCGACTACACTTCTTTTAGCTGGATTATAACCCGTGATTTCTTCCCACCACTGGGCACAGTTTTTTGCCCCAGGGATCTACGGTATCTAGTGGTTGAGTGGTTGCGTAGCTCATGTGAAATTTTCATTGCATCTCACGAGGACTCCATCGGACCTCGGAAACTTCTCCTCTCTCACTGACTTCAGCTGTATCTCAATGCCACCAACGCTAGTACCTAAATCACTCACCGTTACCGTGGTGGTACCAGAATTTAATTCCATCAGCACTCCTGGATCTTCCTTTCTAAACGAAAATTTGAAAATGGGTTCCAGTATTGGTTTCCTGCTCTCAGTTTACTTACTTACGCTGGGTCGTTATAGGTTACCAGAATTTATTCCAGTTTTGGGAGAGATCATTTGATAAACTCTGTTTTTTACTACTGGGACACCCAAAATGGAAAAATGGTTTTTATCGATTTACCGACGTCAAAATCTATCTTTAGTAGATGTAGGAGGCACAAACTTAGTCACCTTAGTATGTTAAGACCTGTATCAGTCGTGTAATTTTAAGTGGAGCATAAATTCAGGTATATATATATATATATATATATATATATATATATATATATATATATATATATATATATATATATATATATATATGACATAACATAACTGTTGACACTGCAAAAATAGAAATAAAAAATAGTATTCGTAATTTCACGTAGCACAAAAGTTCTTTCAAGCACAGTTAATTTGAATATATTTTTCGTTTTCAACATAACCAAACAATTTTACTGCTATGAATCACTTGAATGTCATGAATGAACAATCGTTTCACGTTTTTTCAGCCTTCCAAAGATGTGTACCACATGAATTTGTACGTTTGTGTAGATAAGCAGTATGTATCGTGATAACAAAGTAAGTATATCGTGCAACGAACCCATTTCTCTCCCCTTTCATTTCCTCATAGCAAAAAAGTAATGAAATTTTTTTAAATAGCAAATAAAATCAATGTTTAACAATAATTACAAATTTCATCCCCGAGACGGAAATAGGAACTGCACGAGGAACGAAATTATGAACGTCCCTAGATTTATAATATCGGCCGCTACAGCAATTTAGGCCAAGCCCTTGAGAATAACGATTACGCACCAGAAACTACAACACACTACTCGGATACAGCCAAATATTTGAAAACCAACGAGTGTTCTCACTAGGAATTGCACTCTGTTAATTTGACTGTTACACTAACTCATCTCAGCATAAAAAAAATAATATCCTTCACACATGAAAGCAACACGTGCCCCACATGACAAACTCTCTCAACAGTGACATGACCATAGGTCACGCATTTACGCACAGCTAAACATTTTTTACCTACTGCCGGAACTGAAACGTCCTTGGGGGACAGAATTAGGAGCTGGGACGATATTAGGGCCCATTACCTTATAGTATTATCATAAGAGTGTGAAATTAAGTTTGAACAACAGAGAATGTACGCTGACCCCCTGAGGAACAGCCGAGGATATTGTCTGGAAATCATTGCCAACGCAAACTCCCTGGACTGAACCGGACCGCTATGAGAGGGCGAGAGGCCGCCTGCCGCTGGAAATGGCCCGACTAAATCCCACGGGATCTACTCCGCTTCTTCGGGAACATATGGCTCGAGATTCCTATCGCGACTAACATAGAGAGAGATTTCACTTCTTGAGCTTGCCATTATTTTATTTTCACGAGCAATGACTATACGTTAGCCTTATCGGTTACACGGAGCAGGGACTCTTTCAAGAGTCCTCTGAGCGTGCTATGCAAGCCGCCTCCTCAACCCCCCCCCCTCCAAAAAAAAAAAAATTGCCTTACTAGTTGGATCCCAGTTGCACTCCGTTAGACATCATGCTCAGCGAATTATAGAGTAATAAGAACGAAATAACCCGAGACATATAACTATCAACTAATAGCAATAGTTCTTAAACGTGTTGTTTCAGGGCGTACGCTTCATACATAATAAATAAAATGCTGCATATGTTACAGATATCCCGATTTAATTTACGTGTTTTTGTTGTCCTGTTAGCGCTGGCCATATTAGAAGCTTCAGAATCTATTATTTCGAACCGTACAATTTAAATTGTTTAGCGTAGACATACACTACTGGCCATTAAAATTGCTACACCAAGTAGAAATGCAAATGATAAACGGGTATTCATTGGACAAATATATTATACTAAAACTGACACGTGATTACATTTTCACGCAATTTGGGTGCATAGATCCTCAGAAATCAGTACCCAGAACAACCACCTCTGGCCATAATAACGGCCTTGATACGGCTGGGCATTGAGTCAAACAGAACTTGGATGGCGTGTACAGGTACAGCTTCCCATGCAGCTTCAACACGATAACACAGTTCATCAAGAGCAGTGACTGTCGTATTGTGATGAGCCACTTGCTCGGCCACCATTGACCAGACGTTTTCAATTGGTGAGAGATCTGGAGAATGTGCTGGCTAGGGCAGCAGTTGGACATTTTCTGTATCCAGAAAGGCCCGTGCACGACCTGCAAAATGCGGTCGTGCATTATCCTGCTGAAATGTAGGGTTTCGAAGGGATCAAATGAAGGGTAGAGCCACGGGTCGTAACACATCTGAAATGTAACGTCCACTGTTCAAAGTGCCGTCAGTGCGAACAAGAGGTGACCGAGACGTGTAACCAATGACACCCCATACTAGTGGTGGGCAGGAAATTTATTTATTTATTTTTATTTATTTATTTATTTATTTAACCTGATCAGATTAGGGCCATCAGGCCCTCTCTTACATCGGACCAGTGTTCCACACATGCAGCATTTCACACATCAGAGTTACATCATGAACACAGTTTAAATGAGAAAATTAGCTTACTCTAGTGACAATACGAATAAAGAATAGTGACTAAGACCTAATAAAGTAAATGCGGAAGTATTTTTACAACAGTTGCTATACATACAGATTATGGTGAAAGCATTAATAACAACAGTAAAAAAATCGAATAATAATGACAAACATGAGAAAGATTGGCAATAGTAATGAAGGTTTGTGCGGATGTACATTAATATTTTGGTGTGTAAAGTAGATGTTTACTAGTATAGCGAGTTTTGGGTAAGGGAGGTTTAAGGAGGGGGAGAGAGGGAAGTAATGAGGTGAAGTGCACTCATGTACAGAGGAAGGCATTACTGTTGCTTAAGTAGATACGTCATTAACTGTTTTTTGAAGCCGGTCATGTTTTTAAGTTCTCTAACATAACGAGGGAGGTTATTCCAGAGTCGGGTTCCCGCTACTGTAAAGGACTTGGAGAAGGTGACTGAGCGATGCAGTGGAACGGAGAGGATTTTATTATGATGGGAACGTGTGTTTCCGTCATGTTGTTCCGACATGAGTGTTAGGGACGAGGAGAGATATGAGGGACAGTGTGCATTTATAAGGCAGTAGATGAGACAGAGTGTATGGAAATCTCTGCGTTTGTCTGCACGCAGCCAGGACAATTTTGCATATGCTGGTGAAATGTGATCAAAAAGTCGAACGTCACAGATATATCGGACGCAGGCATTCGTGACCAGATCTAGACGTCGGGAATTTTCCTGAGAGAGGCCTTGTAGGATAATATCGCTGTAGTCAATGATTGGGAGTATAAGCGTTTGTACAAATTTCTTTTTCAGATCGAAAGGGAAGACTTTTTTATATTTTTGTAGGACATGAAGGGATGCTGATGCTTTTTTGCACACTGCAGTTACGTGCTCTGTCCAATTTAGATTTCGGACGCAGGCATTCGTGACCAGATCTAGACGTCGGGAATTTTCCTGAGAGAGGCCTTGTAGGATAATATCGCTGTAGTCAATGATTGGGAGTATAAGCGTTTGTACTAATTTCTTTTTCAGATCGAAAGGGAAGAGTTTTTTATATTTTTGTAGGACATGAAGGGATGCTGATGCTTTTTTGCACACTGCAGTTACGTGCTCTGTCCAATTTAGATTTTCATCTATTATTACTCCCAAACTCTTTGCTGAGGGCGAGAAGTTAATATTTGTTCCATTTAGGATAAGAGGTGGTACGGATTCCCGATGGGTTTAGTTTTAGACCTATGTCCTGTGCCCATTTTGACAGTGCATCGAGGTCAGTATTGAAATTTTCAATACCTTTCTTGAGATTGCTTGGTTTCGCACTTAGATACAACTGAAGGTCATCAGCATAAATATGGTATTTGCAATAGGCCAGGACCGATGACACATCATTGACATAAAGAGAAAAGAGTATAGGACCTAATACTGAGCCTTGGGGAACGTCTGACACTACCTGCCGCCATTGTGATTTTATATCCCCAGACAGGACGCGTTGCTGACGAGACGTCATGTATGAGCGAAACCATTGCACTGCGCTTGGTGAGAAATTTAGACCGCTGAGTTTGGCTAGTAAGATGTCGAAGTCGACAGTATCAAATGCTTTGCTGAAATCTAAGAAGCAAATGATAGTCGCTTCTTGTCTGTCCATGGCAAGTTTCAGGTCATCTGTCACCTTTAACAGAGCGGATGTTGTGCTTCGATGTTTACGGAAACCTGATTGGTATTCGTCTAGTAGGTTGTTAGTAGTTAGGTAGTTGGTGAGCTGGTCATGAACTATATATTCTAAGGCCTTTGATAGTGCAGGAAGAAGGCAGATGGGGCGGTAGTCAGAGGCTGCTGTGGCGATGTCCTTTTTAGGCAGTGGCTTAATTTGTCCCAGTTTCCAGGCCTCAGGGAAAACACTTGTGATTAATGAATCGTTGAAAATGTCTGTTATAGAGGGCAGTAGTTGGTCAATAATAAGTTTTACCATCTGGATAGTGATACCATCATGTCCAGTAGATGCTGATCTAATCCGCATTATGGCTTTCTTGACAGTACTGCAAGTGACGTGCTGTAGATAGAATTTTTCTTTGCTACAGTCGTTCATCCCAATGAAGTAATCAATGATTCTCTGTTTTTTTTTGCGGATCTGTTTTGGTTGCAGGTAATGTGAAGAATCGGTTTAGTTCTTCAGTTGGGACCATGGGATTTTCTGCAACTTTTATTTTGCCTAAACCGAGACTACGGAGATTTTTCCACAGGATAGCTGGTCTACATCTATTGTCAGCTAATGTACGGGCATGTCTGAGCTTAGCGTCTCTCACTGCTTGACTGACTTTGTTTCGTTTCTGCTTGTATACAGCGTGATTTTCAGGTGTAGGGTGTATCTTGTATGCTCGATGTGCAGCATCTCTGAGATTCATGAGCTGTTTTAGTTCATCAGTCAGCCAAGGTGCAGGTTGCCTTTTTACTTTTCTGGTCTTTATTGGAGCATATTTGTCATATAGTTGAGTAATTTTGTTAGTGAAATCGTGGAGTTTGTCGTTTATGTCCATGAGGGGAGTAGAGGTCATCCCCCAAACTATTTCTTGTGCCTCAGTTTCGAGTTCAGGCAAATTTATGCGTTTGAGGTCTCGGTATGTAGACAGTTTTTGTTTCTTTCTAGGGCATTCTAGTGAATACGTCATGGAAATGATGTCATGGGCAGACATGCCAGGCGCAGATATTTGAGAGGTGCGGATTATTCTGTTCGGAGATTTCGTTGCGAATATATCTATGAAAGTGTGACTGGTAGTCGTGTGATGAGTAGGTGCCAGCTGAAGTAGCGTCATATTTGAGGAAGAAAGCATCCTCTTAAATTTCCCAATGGAAGGACTATTCCACAGAAAATTAATGTTAGTGTCACCAGCTATAATTACATGTTCATATGACGATTCGAGACTAGAGAGGGCATTTTCGAAGCAGGCGAACCCACCTACTTTAGGAGGTTTGTAAAGGACACATATTAAGCACTTTCTGTTAAGTGATTTGATCTCTATGAACATATATTCCACTCGTTTATCTACATTGTTGTCGGATGTGTGTAGTACTGTAGGTGACAAATCCGAGCGTATGTACGCCCCTACTCCGCCCCCTCGTCTCTTGCATCTGTCGTGCATGAGAAAGATATAGCCATCTAGGTTTACGGAAGTTGTAGGAATACTTGGTTTGAGCCAAGTCTCTGACAAAAGTATTACGTGTATATCAGCAGTTTCAAATATATATTTGAACTCGTCGAAGTGAGCTGGCAGAGACTGGACATTTGCATGTGCAATATGCAGCTTGGTGCGTTCGGGTGTTGATTGCCCGAGGAGGCTGCCGACCGATGTTTGCGGGTCGTGGTTAGCGGTGACAAGAGGGTCTGGAATGAGGAATGCGGAAGGCGTGTGAAGGGAGGGGAGGGAGGGGGGTGAGGAAGTGTCCTCCCAGTTCTGTGCAGTGAAAGCGGCCGGGAGGGGGAGGGGGTAGGTACCCGGGGAGACAACGGGATCTGCGGCCAAGGTCAGCGAGGTCTGCAACGGTTATGGAAGTAGCCGTGGGCTGGCAGGGGAACGAATTTCGCTAAATACAACGGGAGTAATCTGCACGTTATGACAGAGTGTGATATTAATTGCACTTATGAGGATAACAACCAAAGCATGATGGTGGGTTGCTAATTAAGGATGGAAGTGAGACTACCTTATGCAATAATTAACAAAATTACATGAGAAAAACAATTAAAAACGAAAATAGTTATGTGGAGAAACGAAAAGTTGATAATACAAATAATAACAAATATTACACGAGAAAAAATAATTAGAGATAAAAAAAATAGCTATTTAGAGAAACGAACAATTTGATAATACATTAGTTACGATATGGTTGACAGTGTAAACAATATAAACATACAGGTTAGTGGCAGCAAGATTAGACATGATTTAGCTTCTAAAGCACAGGCTTTCGAGTTCATTAACACTGCAAATTGTTTTCTTTCCGTTTTCGGTCTTAACCATTATCCTGCCGTCATTTGTCCATACGTTATGTAGCCCAAATTTCGAAATCGCGCTCTTCAAAATGTTTAGTCTTTCAGAGGTCAGATCCTCGCGTACTGTCAGACCCGACTTGGCGAGATTCTTCTTTGCTCTGAAGATTTCAGATCTCTTCCTATACGACATAAATTTCACTATTATAGGTCTTGGTTTTGTAGAACCTGGCGACTTACGACCCACTCTATGAGTTCTGTCAATGCCACTCAGAGTCACCTGCACGCCTAGCTTTTCTTGGACAAGGTTTATCACAAGTTCATCTGTGTTCTCCCTGCTGCTCTCTGGAATGCCGAACAGTCTGAGATTATTGCGTCTCTGATATTGTTCGAGCTCGTCCGTCTTCTCGATCAATTTCTGTTCGAGCAGTCGTGCTTTCTCCTCACTTGCTTTTAACGATGTGTCCAGTGCACGGATCTCCCTCGCATTCGCCTCCAGAGTTTTCTGTATTTTGTCCGTCACTGCTGCAGTGACAGCATCAGTGATGGTTTGAACAACGAGCCCGAGCGTCTCCTTAGCCTGCAGCGCGGCACTCACCTCAGCCTTCACGAGTGCGGCGATGTCAGCGATCCCAGGCGGAGCGGCCGCAGCTCCTGGTGTAGACTCCACGCCTGCGCTGTCGCCGGCCTGGCCGTTGGCTGCACTGCGCGTTGTTCGGCGATTTTCCATTTTTAGTGCGATTCCGTGTAATTGGTGCTCAGTTGTTGTTGTTGTGATCTTCAGTCCTGAGACTGGTTTGATGCAGCTCTCCAGGCTACTCTATCCTGTGCAAGCTTCTTCATCTCCCAGTACCTACTGCAATCTACATCCTTCTGAATCTGCTTAGTGTATTCATCTCTTGGTCTCCCTCTACGATTTTTACCCTCCACGCTGCCCTCCAATGCTAAATCTGTGATCCCTTGATGCCTCAAAACATGTCCTACCAACCGATCCCTTCTTCTAGTCAAGTTGTGCCACAAACTTCTCTTCTCCCCAATCCTATTCAATACCTCCTCATTAGTTACGTGATCTACCCACCTTATCTTCAGCATTCTTCTGTAGCACCACATTTCGAAAGCTTCTATTCTCTTCTTGTCCAAACTAGTTATCGTCCATGTTTCACTTACATGCATGGCTACACTCCATACAAATACTTTCAGAAACGACTTCCTGACACTTAAATCTATACTCGACGTTAACAAATTTCTCTTCTTCAGAAACGATTTCCTTGCCATTGCCAGTCTACATTTTATATGCTCTCTACTTCGACCATCATCAGTTATTTTACTCCCTAAATAGCAAAACTCCTTTACTACTTTAAGTGTCTCATTTCCTAATCTAATTCCCTCAGCATCACCTGATTTAATTTGACTACATTCCATTATCCTCGTTTTGCTTTTGTTGATGTTCATCTTATATCCTCCTTTCAAGACACTGTCCATTCCGTTCAACTGCTCTTCCAAGTCCTTTGCTGTCTCTGACAAAATTACAATGTCATCGGCGAACCTCAAAGTTTTTACTTCTTCTCCATGAATTTTAATACCTACTCCGAATTTTTTTTTTGTTTCCTTTACTGCTTGCTCAATATACAGATTGAATAACATCCGGGAGAGGCTACAACCCTGTCTCACTCCTTTCCCAACCACTGCTTCCCTTTCATGGTGCTCAGTATGTGATGTAAAATACGACACTCGGCAGTAGATATACGGCTTTAGTATATGTAGACTAGCCTAACTGCTTAAAACACCTCCAGATTTCACGTAAACTTGCGAGCCAAGCTAACGCACGTCACTCACTCGCCGCCATGTTAATCGCGTATCCGTTAGGAATCACAGTGACTGAGAAGTCACAGATATCACAGTAGCAACTTTACAGAATCTAACTGCGATTTCAGTCACAGTTAGCAGTCGCAAGTAGTATTTCACATTCAAAGACGTGAGCCATCTATTGGTCGAATTTAACACTGCTTTCTGCGATTTCAGTGACAAGTCGCAACTAAGAGTCGCAAGTAGCAACCAAAAAGCGCGGTTAACAGTGGCATCTGTTGGCCAAAGTTCGTTCTACGTCCATCTCTGCGGTACGCTATGGAGTCCAACTGCGATTTCAATGACAAGTCGCAACTAAGAGTCGCAAGTAGCAACTAAAAAGCGCAGTTAACAGTGCCATCTGTTGGCCAAAGTTCGTACTACGTCCATCTCTGCGATACGGTATCGAGTCTAGCTGCGATTTCCGTGACAAGTCGCAACTAAGAGTCGCAAGTAGCAACTAGAAAGCATGGTTAACAGTGCCATCTGTGGGTCAAAGTTCGTACTACGCCCATCTCTGCGATACACTATTGAGCACAACTGCGATTTCCGTGACAAGTCGCAACTAAGAGCCGCAAGTAGCAACTAAAAAGCGCAGTGAAAGGTCTCTGTTGGATTCATTTCATGTTTAATTTCTTAAATCTGTTGCCATTTATGGAATAAATTCCTCTTCTAAATGTACTGTGGCGTTTCTGACTATCTGGGAGGAGACTGAGCAGTGGAACGTGTTACTTTTACACATAAACAAGAACGATCTGTCACACTACTACACTTTAAAGCACAGTTTATATGTAATTCTTATATGTAGTTCATGTCACACAGTGTCATACGGAACCTACATCCACTTTCTGTTATATACTGTATATGATAAGATACTGTCATCCCCCTTCCCTTCTGTGTGAGAGGATGAATGATCAAATGTGTTTGTAGTTGCATGCTTGAGGGTAGCAGACAAGGCTGTCTGCTAGAGAACAGTAGGACCAACGTCAGAACAGGTAGCTACGCTTCCTAAAAGCAAAGAGGTTTCTATCCTTAGTATGGTTCTGTCCGTCCGTTGTCATGTTCGTATAGGAAGCTGCCCCTCTGGCCATTTCCGTTTGTCTTTGTGAGCCACCCTCAGGAAGCACACTCGGCAGTAGGCAGTTGCAGTGTGGCCGTGGCGAGCGTCTGAAGTGGTAAGATCTCCGGCTAAGCGCGTGTCTGTTAAGCCCGTAGGACAATGGATTTCTTAAGTTCAGCCTAACTGAAAATTTAATCACCCTTATTTCGGGTTTAGGTCTAAAATATCCGATGTTATCTTAAATTGCAGCGCAGTATTATTCTCGTGTGAAGTTCAGATTAGTTTCCGGTAGTTGCTTTGTTACTACTTTGTGAGTAAAGTGGAACTACGTGTTGATCAGTAACTCTAACTAAGATCAATCTTAAATGCGAATGCTTGTGTGATTATAACGTCTCGTCTTGACTATATTTTCAATATAGCAACTTTTCTTTATGTTCAGCCCACGTGGGGTGTACTTTGCGAGACCACTACCACGTGCTTATATAACTGTTTGACCCATCAGGTTAATAGTAAGACGTTAGTAACCAGTTCAAGGTTTTGCTTTTGTCAATTGCTTTTCGATCTAATGTATTTTAATTATCAAAATTATTGTGGAGTTGTACGCTTTGTGTAAACCAAGTTGACCACGTGGAGCATGTGGTGTAATCATCAAAGTAGCCCTCAGCTATTCTTTTTGCGAAGACTTCAAAAAGAGTTAATATGAATTTAGTATACCAGTGTGTGGTAATTACATGACGGACAGGATTGTGGTATGAACGTAATTTCTTTGGGTAAAAAACTGAATCTGTTGGTTGTGGTTAATTTCTTCTTGCTTATGTTTCAATGTTCTTCGTGAGTTATTTTATGAATGCAGTGTCGTATGCGGTCTCCCAATCTTGGCTCCATATTTTGTGTGTTCCGTAAGATTACAATCTCTCATTTTTCAATCGTAAATAAGGCACCAGCTCAGTTATAACTCACGTATAATATGCTGAAATTTCAATGAACAATCTTAAAATAAATTTCCAAATATAAACTGATTTCTTTCTTTTTATTTAAATTCTCTTTTTATATATATATATTACCGGTTTTGTATGACTATTAAAAGATTATCATTAATGTTAGTCTGCTTGGTAAACCTAGACTAAATATCTGATGAAACAGTTGCCCAGTAATCCACGGTTAACTTCTCCCCAGACAGCTCACAGCTTTTAACCCGCTTTTATTCTACTATTAGCACCCGATTTCAGCATAGCAAATTAGTGTAGCAACATTACACATGGCGACCCTGTTCTGTGATTCCGCTAGACTCTGGAATCTCTGAAACGTTAGATTGCGAGCGTGTTATAATCTTAATTTTTTTCCTACAGCGCTCAAACAACTTCTGTGTTGTTTCCGAGCAGACTTTCAAAAGATTCACGGCGTTGTTGATCGGCGTTGCGTTGTTTGTCTTGTTTTGTTTTTTATATTTGTGTGTTTTATATGTCTGTGTGTTTTTTATTCTCGCTTGTAAATTCCACTGTTTCGATCAAAGATAAAAATTTGTTTTGCGTGTGAAAAAGTGTGTACTAGGTTGGATATCTTTCGTGTGACTGTCATAATTTTTGGGGGACACATTTATTGTGATTAGTGTGTTGCGTACTGAGTATAAATTGCACTAATGCAAACACGTAACCAAGCTAAAAGTAAGCGGTCCAACAACTTAAGCAACATGGACCAAGGGGATAATTTGATTTCCAATATTAACGCGTCGGGCGGTTCCGAAAATGCAATGGGGAATACTTCAGACGAAATGCAAAACAGCACGAATGGGCTCACAGCAGAGCCAGAAATTAATTTGCCTCCAACTAACCAAATTGATTTAGCAGAACTCATGAAAACCTTATTGCAACAAAATAAAGAAAACACAGAGAAATCGATCCGCGAGCTAGGGGAACAAATGACGCAGAAATCAGAAAAATCGTTCGAACAAATGACGCAGAAATCAGAAAAATCGTTCCGAGAACAAAAAGAATCATCCAAAAAATCGATCCGCGAGCTAGGCGAACAAATGACGCAGAAATCTGAAAAATCGATCCGAGAGCTAGGCGAACAAATAGACGAAAAACTAATCCAGCAGACAAATAAAGTCGACAAGTCGATGCAGAGAGTGTCCGATGATATCTCACAAAGAATAAACAATCTGGCAAGTGAGATAAAAAGTGATATTATGAAAGAATTAGGCCGTACATTTGAACAAATCGATGATCGTCTGCAGGCCTTAGAACAGAGCAAGCGGAGGGGCGATGCCGAATCTAAAGAAAGCGAAGAACGGCTACTTAGGAATTTCCAAGAGCTGAGGGAAGAATGCCAAAGGGAGCACCAGCAGGTACTCTCGAGGGTCCAAGAGGCAGAAACGCATTGTCCCACGTCCGTTAGCAACACAATAGCGGACAACAGTTTAGCGAGCCACACGTTGGAACAGCAAGTAGAACAATTGAAGCAGACTGGGGCGGAGGACAAGAGACAAATTGATGATAAGATTGCGGCATTAGCGGACATTGTAGGCACGATGAAGCTGACGGAAAGCGAGAACAATACTACACTGGTAGCGGCCGCAGAGACTGAAGAAGTGCGTTCGCTTCTGAGATTTCACAAGGGACAATTCGAAGTGAACAGGCAACACAAGGCTGTAACAGGCGAATTACAAGAACGCGTGGCGCATCTGGAAAACCGCATGGCGTGTGATTCCGAACTCGCCAATAGCACTAAAAATAACCTTACGAACAGTGCAGAGAGGGACTCCGGCCACGAGGGAGATTTTGACGACAGGGAAGAATGTAATTTGAGGGGCAGACATGAGAAAAATAGAAACATTCAAGGGCCTCGACAGGAGGAAATGCGGGGATTTGATTTCACACATTTCCTTACAGTAAGAAAGTTTGAGATATTCCGAAATTCGCAAAAGGAATACATCCACGTGCATGGCTCGAGCAATTTGAGTTTTGTCTTCCCCCCGACTGGTCAAGTTCACATAAGATAGAATATATGTGTGGCTATTTGGAAGGCGAACCGGCGATTCGCATGAGGTCGGCAGCGCGTCACTGCAACTCCACTCGGGAGTTTCGACAAGCCTTTCTCTCCGCCTATTGGTCGGAAGCGGCACAAGATAGGGTCAAACATGGCATAATTATGCTGCAAAATTTGAACCAGTCTGGTTTCGGCAGCCCTGCACGCCTATTCGACCACATGCTGCAGGCAAATCAATTTTTATACGATCCATACGGGCCTGCGGAACTAATTAGGATATGCATCACCAAATTGCCGATGCACTTGCGGCACGTCATTCTTGTGGGACGATGCAAAGAGGACGTGGAAACGTTTAAAACACTTCTCCAAGAGTTGGAATACAATACAGGAGAATGCCCGCCTAATCAGGCACAAAGTCATTACGGGGCACAGCAGCGCGACCGCAGTCGTGGCCGTATTACTAATCAACGGCGTGACTGGTCGTCGCGACGCGAACGGAACAATAATCGGGACAGGCCGTATAGAAACTGGGGTAACAGTCGCGAACACAGGTGGAACAACGGAAATGATAGAGGACGTGGACAAGATCGTGAACGCTACAGGTACGGCAACCAGAATCGATACAATGATGAATACGGTGGGAATAGGACTGTAGGCGGAGCACCTCATGATGTTGAAATTCGGCCGGCCAATCCTAGACATAATCCAGCAAATGGAAATGAACAAAACCGGCAATGACAAATGATCAGCGCAGAAGGCGCCCAATCAGAACAAATGAGCGACATGGCAAATAAGTAGAAAGGACAGTGAGAAGTAGAGAGGACGGTGAGGAGAAAGAATTGATTAGTTTAAATTTGTGACGTATGCATTTTGAATAATATGTTGGTAAAAATAATGATAAAGATGTTTCTATGTGATTGATTGAAGTGATGTATTTAATTTTTTTCTTTCCTTGTGCAATTAGGATTTAGGTTGGTTCAAATGTGAAGATAAAAGGTTTCTTTGTGAACGAGTGAAATGCTGTTTATGTTTTTTTTTGTGTAAATTGAAAAGAGTTGCTCCTGAGAGAACCAAGATCTGTGTTGAATTAATGCAAAACTCAGGGGAATATCCGATCTGTGGGTATTATGGGTCTGGCAAACCCAGGTCCCCAGCTGTTAGTAGCTTTGTTTCCGATTTTCTGCTTTCAGTGCTACTATCTATCTATTACTATTCTATATCTGTCAGTATAAATGAGGATCTCTTACTATAGTATGCGTGCTGTATGAATATTTTAAGACAGGAGAACTCTGAGAAAGGAATGAGTAAATCTGGAATCTTGAAAACAGGACGCGATAATACGATTGTTTAACCATTGGCTTCCCAATATGCGATGATATGTTAATATTGATGATATATGTCTTTTTTTTGTTCTTTATAGCTGAGTACGTAAAGTGCTGTCTGTGGATTTCGTAAGTATATTGATTCCCTTCAAGGTGAAAGAAGAATTGTGGTTTGTGTAATTTACGTGGCCCTGAAATATTATTGTGGTAGTCAAATACGAGCAGTTTATCAGCAAATGGAGAATGGAACAGAAATACGGATCCTTTCTGTACTCTTGATTGATGTTGCGCCAAAGCCTAAAAAAAAAAAAAAAAAAAAAAAAAATTATTCTGCGTTAATACTTGTCCTAGAAAAGCGACGTTTATGTGTTTTGCTGATGCTGTGAGCATTACAGCTTACTGTTTTCGCTGGTGCGGGATGCACTGCAGCCTATATGATTTGTACTGACGAAATTTTCCTCTTGAAGGTAGAGGATGATTAAATAATTTTGATTATGGGAACGAAGGAAAGCTTGGTTTAAGGTAATAAGGATAAAGCAAAACATTTGTCATTTAAACTACAGGAGGATTCGGATCTTTTGTGTCTGTTGTAAGTTCAATATGTTAAGATGATACTGTTTTACAGAATAGAGGTGACCACAATTTTGCCATTCATGAGAAATGAATCCAGAATAACCACCACAGGCGAAATAACTGATTTGGAAGCGAAAGGTAACGTAAAGAAGGAACGAAATCGCAGCAAAATGGGTAAGAAAATGTAATATAACCTGTATAATGCGGAGCGGCCGCAGCTCCCGGTGTAGACTCCACGCCTGCGCTGTCGCCGGCCTGGCCGTTGGCTGCACTGCGCGTTGTTCGGCGATTTTCCACTTTTAGTGCGATTCCGTGTAATTGGTGCTCAGTTGTTGTTGTTGTGATCTTCAGTCCTGAGACTGGCTTGATGCAGCTCTCCAGGCTACTCTATCCTGTGCAAGCTTCTTCATCTCCCTGTACCTACTGCAACCTACATCCTTCTGAATCTGCTTAGTGTATTCATCTCTTGGTCTCCCTCTACGATTTTTACCCTCCACGCTGCCCTCCAATGCTAAATCTGTGATCCCTTGATGCCTCAAAACATGTCCTACCAACCGATCCCTTCTTCTAGTCAAGTTGTGCCACAAACTTCTCTTCTCCCCAATCCTATTCAATATCTCCTCATTAGTTACGTGATCTACCCACCTTATCTTCAGCATTCTTCTGTAGCACCACATTTCGAAAGCTTCTATTCTCTTCTTGTCCAAACTAGTTATCGTCCATGTTTCACTTACATACATGGCTACACTCCATACAAATACTTTCAGAAACGACTTCCTGACACTTAAATCTATACTCGACGTTAACAAATTTCTCTTCTTCAGAAACGATTTCCTTGCCATTGCCAGTCTACATTTTATATCCTCTCTACTTCGACCATCATCAGTTATTTTACTCCCTAAATAGCAAAACTCCTTTACTACTTTAAGTGTCTCATTTCCTAATCTAATTCCCTCAGCATCACCTGATTTAATTTGACTACATTCCATTATCCTCGTTTTGCTTTTGTTGATGTTCATCTTATATCCTCCTTTCAAGACACTATCCATTCCGTTCAACTGCTCTTCCAAGTCCTTTGCTGTCTCTGACAAAATTACAATGTCATCGGCGAACCTCAAAGTTTTTACTTCTTCTCCATGAATTTTAATACCTACTCCGAATTTTTTTTTGTTTCCTTTACTGCTTGCTCAATATACAGATTGAATAACATCCGGGAGAGGCTACAACCCTGTCTCACTCCTTTCCCAACCACTGCTTCCCTTTCATGGTGCTCAGTATGTGATGTAAAATACGACACTTGGCAGTAGATATACGGCTTTAGTATATGTAGACTAGCCTAACTGCTTAAAACACCTCCAGATTTCACGTAAACTTGCGAGCCAAGCTAACGCACGTCACTCACTCGCTGCCATGTTAATCGCGTATCCGTTAGAAATCACAGTGACTGAGAAGTCACAGATATCACAGTAGCAACTTTACAGAATCTAACTGCGATTTCAGTCACAGTTATCAGTCGCAAGTAGTATTTCACATTCAAAGACGTGAGCCATTTATTGGTCGAATTTAACATTGCTTTCTGCGATTTCAGTGACAAGTCGCAACTAAGAGTCGCAAGTAGCAACTAAAAAGCGCGGTTAACAGTGGCATCTGTTGGCCAAAGTTCGTTCTACGTCCATCTCTGCGGTACGCTATGGAGTCCAACTGCGATTTCAATGACAAGTCGCAACTAAGAGTCGCAAGTAGCAACTAAAAAGCGCAGTTAACAGTGCCATCTGTTGGCCAAAGTTCGTACTACGTCCATCTCTGCGATACGGTATCGAGTCTAGCTGCGATTTCCGTGACAAGTCGCAACTAAGAGTCGCAAGTAGCAACTAGAAAGCATGGTTAACAGTGCCATCTGTGGGTCAAAGTTCGTACTACGCCCATCTCTGCGATACAGTATTGAGCACAACTGCGATTTCCGTGACAAGTCGCAACTAAGAGTCGCAAGTAGCAACTAAAAAGCGCAGTTAGCACTGCCATCTGTTGAGCAAAGTTCATACTACGCTATTCGCTAAGAGTCGCAAGTAGCAACTAAAAAGCGCATTTAACATACTTTTCCTAGTGTCATCTGTTGAACGACGTACGTACTTCGTTATGAGAGCCTTGTGCCTCACGAGATCGGTGTGCTGTGTGTGCATATGAAGGACTTATTTCATTAGTGGTACAAGTCCATTTTTGTTCATTTTGAGATACAGAGTCGTAAAGTTAAATGAGCGCTGAAAAATCTGCAGTTGAGATACCAGAAATATTCAAGCATATGGCTTCTTGCTAGAGATGAACCTTTATTTATGTTTGTTTGGATCACTAATTTCAGAAGCATTATAGACAGAAAAGTGGAGGTAATGGACTTGTACCACTATTGAAATAAGCCCTTCATATTATATGACGACATGCACATTCAGCATCAGTTATGGTTGGTCAAATACTGCTGTGGCTCTGAATGTATTATATTAATAAGAAGCAACATTGCCTTTTTCTCCTGAAAATATAAAGTAACGTAACAAATGTGTTTGATTCTGCTTCCAATATGACAGTTTTGGTTAATACTCCACATGCCTACAGAACTTTGCAATGTTAACACAGCAGAACTCAGACATCTGTATAAGTGTAGAGAAATGAAAACAGTCATATGAATGCCTCACTTTTGTTCCGACACAGTTCAAGACTCGGGAGAAAAGTTTTACACCTGGTGTTCTACATGGCAACTTCACACACAAGAACTTTTTGCCGACACTACTACCACCTACATAAGTAAGCTTTTCCTGTGTTACTTTCAAGTAATGCACTTAAGCTATTCCTGATTTAACTGGAAGATCTGTACTTCCCACTTTCATATCAACAGCCTCAAAATGCATATTGTAGACTTCGGGATACGTTACAGGTCAGTGTCACACCAAGATTGTGGAGAAAGGGGGGGGGGGGGGGCATGTCACTCTCCAACAAGTGTTTACCAATAAGTAAGTGGCGGAAAATTAAGGGTATAGGACGGCTTAAACATGTGGAAAATGAGATTTTTATTATTCACTCACTGTATTCGACATTTATTATTCCTTTAAAATCGCACAACAACTTCAATAAAACACAGTTTAATCATTCACACACTTATTTCACAATTATTTCACTTTTAAACTGCAAATCGTCTAAGAGCTGTTTTGAATCTTCACGAGTCTCTCTCAACAGCCTTGATGTGGATAGATACGTACAGCAACCAGTAATCAGAATCAGAACTGTGTATGCAAAAGCACAAGGATTATTAAACAATTGTTGCTGTCATTAATTACTAGCAATATAATTGACAGAGTAGATTGCTAATATTTGCTATAATGAATATCACATTTGCAAGAACGATCTCACTGAAGTAATTAAGTCCATCGAAACGCTTAGAAACTAACCTGTCGTCTGACGAAAACGGTCTAAAGACGCAGTGGCAATTTCTTCAGATCTGTTGACAATGATATTTTGAGTTATCACTTTACTGAGTGACTGAAATGTAGTTCAGGTACCTGTGAACGTAACAATATGTTAGAATTCATTTTCTAAATACGAACTATTACGGTACTGTACGGCTACTTACATATTAATTACACTATTAATATTTTCACAGTTGTTTCTTTAATAGAAAATTAAAGCCAACGGAAGAAAAAACGTAAAACATACTTGCCAATGACAGTTTTGTTGAGATGCAATTTTCTGTGTTGACAGATGTAACTTTTTCATACGGTGGTAAGTCGCAGAAATCGCAGGAATCACAGAAATCGCAGAAGTAGCAGAAGTCATTGAAATCGCAGAAGTAGCAGAAATCGCGGAAGTAGCAGAAATCGCAGAAATAGCAGTGGCGGAGGGATACACGACCTATGTTCCTTAACTGCGACTCTTAACTGCGACAAATCACAGTTAAGAATAACAGATACTGAAAAGTAGCATTCACAGAAATCACTGATATCGGAAAATCGCAGTTTAGCCCATCACTACCCCATACCATCACGCCGGGTGATACGCCAGTATGGCGACGACGAATACACGCTTCCAATGTGCGATTACAGCAATGTCGCCAAACACGGAAGCGACCATCATGATGCTGTAAACAGAACCTGGATTCATCCGAAAAATGACGTTTTGCCATTCGTGCACCCTGGTTCGTCGTTGAGCACACCATCGCAGGCGCTCCTGTTTGTGATGCAGCGTCAAGGGTAACCGCAGCCATGGTCTCCGAGCTGATAGTCCATGCTGCTCCAAACGTCGTCGAACTGTTCGTGCAGATGGTTGTTGTGTTGCAAACGTCCCCATCTGCTGACTCAGGGATCGAGACGTGGATGCTCGATCCGTTACAGACATGCGGATAAGATGCCCGTCATCTCGACTGCTAGTGATACGAGGCCGATGGGATCCTGCACGGCGTTCCGTATTGCCCTCCTGAACCCACCGATTCCATATTCTGCAAACAGTCATTGGATCTCGACCAACGCGAGCAGCCATGTCGCGATACGATAAAGCGCAATTGCGATAGGCTACAATCCGACCTTTATCAAAGTCGTAAAGGTGATTGTAAGCATTTCTCCTCCTTACACGAGGCATCACAACAACGTTTCACCAGGCAACGGTGGTCAACTGCTGTTTGTGTATGACAAATCGGTGGGAAACTTTCCTCATGTCAGCACGTTGTAGGTGTCGCCACCGTCGCCAATCTTGTGTGAATGCTCTGAAAAGCTAATCATTTGCATATCACAGCATCTTCTTCCTGTCGGTTAAATTTCGCGTCTGTAGCGTGTCTTCTTCGTGGTGTAGCATTTTTAATCGGTAGTAGTGTAATTATGGCCAGTAAACACCGTGACGTTGGATGCCGCCCGGTAGCGTTGCCGGCACATGACGCGGTAACGAAAATGTGTAAGCGGAGCAGACTCGGACTGGGGATCACTCCAGCTTAAGTACGGGCTGCAAATGGGGAAATCCATTGGGATAAGCAACGCTGACGAAGGGCAGATTATTATTACGCAGAGCCTGCGAATGAGTACCCCGAAAATGGTAAGTTGGTTGAATTTTTCACGTGCTACGGTCGTGAGCATTTACAGAAAAAGGTAGGACAGTGAAACTACCACTAAGCGGGTGGACTATCGGGTGGACGTACACGACTCTTGACAGAACGTGGGGTTCAGGGGCTTTTCTCCATCTGTAAAGTAGACGGTCATTTGTGGCATCTCTGCCGAAAGAGCATAATATTGGCGCACCCACAGGTGTTTCGGAGCACACTGTTCGTCATTGTTGAACATGAAGTTCCGCAGTAGACCACCCCTCCGTGTTGACATGTTAACCCAACGACATCTTCAGTTACGATTGCAGTGGGCACGGAACCAGAGGGATTCGACAGTCCATCAGTCGGCTCTTCGGGTGGATTACATTTTTGCTACCCGAAGTCGACGGTCGTCTCCACAAACCTCGTCATCGAGGAGAACGGCAACCTGCCACGGACGCAGGCCGGTGGGAGCAGTATTACGTTATGGGAGACATTCTTCAGCTCTTGCATGGACTTGTGGTAGCAGTCGAAGACACAGTGACAGCTGCAAACCATATGCATCCATCCACGTTTGATATCTTCCCCGACGTTGACGTCATCTTTCAGAAGTATAGCTGTCCGTGTCTCGCAATCAGAACCGATCTGCAGTGGTTTGAGGAGCGTTATAGTGAAGTCAGGCTGATGCCTCGGCGACCAAATTCGCCTGATGTAAATCCTATGGAACCCATCTGGGTCGCTATCGGATGCCATCTTCGTGTACCCAATCAGCAGACCGTTATTTACTCGAATAACATGACCTGCGCGTCTACATCTAATGTTACAAACCTCCACACACCTACCAGCAAACAGACAGATCCATACTACGCAGAATCGTTCCAAAGACGGACAAACAAGTTATTAAGCAGGTGCATAATGATTTGACTCATCAGCGCACGTGTGCATGCGTGAGCGTGTGTGTGTGTGTGTGTGTGTGTGTGTGTGTGTGTGTGTGTGTGTGTGTGTGTCTTTGAGTATATATATATATATATATATATATATATATATATATATATATATATATAGGGCGATAGAGTAGGACGTTCATATTCACAGGACGTGTTCATTAATATGTTGCGCGAAATGGTTAGCATTTGAACCATGTCGGCCCGCTGGTTCAAAGACAACACCGACATCGCGGCGCAGAACAACCCACCAGTAAAATGTGTCTGCAGCTCTCGTCGTCGCTACAAACCGAAGATAACGGGTCAGTGTGACTTGAGCAGACGTGCGCGATGCCTCACAGACGTATGCGAGAACCGTACCGTCAAATCAATGGGTTTGAAAGAGGCGCATTACTGGCATGAGAAAACGCGATGCATTCATCCAGGAAATTGCTGCTAGACTGAGACGAAGTGTTTCGGCAGCGCTATGAGTGTGTGCGGAATGCTTCACGGAAGACCATGGTACACCTGATGTCAGGTCGCACCACTCAACAGATCACTCTCCGAGAAGATCGACACCTCACCCGAATGGCACTGCAGCACTGATGTGCATCCTCCTCGGCTCTGGCGCAGCAGCCCAACAGTGTAACACATCGTACACTACAATCGTCCTGCGCCGTTTATTACGGCATGGGTTACGTGCGCGTCGTCCACTTCACCACATATTCCTGAAGAATGAGCAGAAACTTGTTAGACGACAACGGAGTATGGAACGACGTCACTAGGGACGGGAATGGCATCAGATAGTGTTTTCGGACGATTCCAGGTTCAGTTTGTTTGAAAATTATGGCCACATTTCGTTTCACCGAAGACAGGGGGAGCGGATCACAGTGACTGCATTTGCACAAGACATACAGCGCCAATTTAATGTCTTACGGTGTGGGGTGGTATTGGGTGCAACCACAAATCACAGTTGGTGCGTGTCCAGGGCACTGTGACCAGTGTGACCTACTTGCATGACATTCTGTAACCCCTAGCCACACCTTTTCTGCACAACACTCCAGATGCCATTTTTCAGCAAGACAATGCACGGTCATATGTTATGGTACGAATACGTGCCCTCTTTGTTTCACAGGAGTCAACCTTTTGCCCTGGACTTCCAGATCACCATACTTGCCGCTAATCGAAAATGTCTGGGATATAGTGAAACGAATACTGCAGCGCTGTGATCCAGAGACGACCTTTGGAACCAGATGAATGCAGCATGGATGGCTGCATCACACGACGCCATTCGCGCCCTGTACACGTCGATGCCATCGTACATGGAACAAGTTATCAGTGCCCATGGCGGACCCTGTGCCTACTAGGCAACAAGACGTGTGCTGAACCGAGGTGACTGATATGTTAATCACTTCTGCACAACAAACTAATGTAAATGTCCTATGAATATGAACGTCCTATCTCTAGTCGTTCAAGATGTTCCGCTTTTTCTGCACATGAGTGTATATTTTTGTGGCATTTTTCTGGCTTCTTAAATTCCTTGAATGCTGTTTACTTTCTTATACAATCTGACGCGTTATTCCAGCCTTCCTACTGTTCTGACCCTATCTTCTAGGTTTTCTTCCGTTGTTTTGCATCTTTGACTTTTTACATATTTTTGCCTGTCTGATGATAATTATGTCTACAGATGGATTTCACGAGTTTTTCCTCAAGGTGATGGTGTTGTTCGAGCAAAATTTTTAATCTTTGATTTGAGTTCAACTGCTGTCTATCGCTACTGCTTTTTCCGAATTCTAGTCTTCGCTATTTTTCCTGGATCCTCTGTTTTCTTCTTTCGTTACCGTATCCTGTTCCGTCTGCTCCTAAGAGTTTTCTGTGGTCTGCTGCATTCGTCTGTCATCACAAAAAAATGTTCAAAAGTGTGCGGAATCTTATGGGACTTAACTGCTAAGGTCATCAGTCCCTAAGCTTACACACTACTTAACCTAAATTACCTTAAGGACAAACACACACACCCATACCCGAGGGAGGACTCGAACCTCCGCCGGGATCAGCCGCACAGTCCATGGCTGCAGCGCCTAAGACCGCTCCGGTAACCCCCGCGGCCTTTCATCCCACGCATGTCTTTCTCTGCTTAAAAAGTTAGTGGCACTAGCCCCACTGTATCTTACTGTTTCTTTTCTCCGGAGTATGAGTTCCAGTAGTTCACCCACTCTTGTCACACTTTAATATAATGTGTTTTGATAGCTATATGGGTAAGTGTTAGGTCTAAATTCAAAATTCCAGGGCTTAACCCATAGTCTGTCATAGGATTATTTCTGTCACCTTTCGCTTCTTTCATCCCTAACAACATAAAATAGCCAAATTCCACGGTGGTTTTGAGACTACATAAGACTGTACGAGACGTATAGCAAGTTCAAAGATAGGAGCAAGGCAAGGGTTTATCACATCCAGTAGGACCATGCCTAGAAAGCACTCCGATGTACAAAACAACCTTCAGACTGCGGGAAGTAAGTACAGATCTCTCTAAGTAGTCAACAGTTTTTAATACACACAGCCAAACGCACCAACTGTCGTCCGTGCCGAGAGCGTAGCAGCTTGTTGCGTACACATTTCAGAGCCGCTAAACAAAGCCTGAGCAGTAATTTGATGTTTCCAGTGCGTAGAAAGTACCGTACAAAGAAAGAATGTTTTGCAAAGTATCTTAAAAATTTATCATGTTTCTTTGGAGATACTGGTGTGTATTTCATATACAACAAGCACTCTTTGTGCGCATGTACAAATATTTTTAAGCTTGATCAAGTTATTCTGAAATATTGTGATACAGTTTAGACTAACTATCCTTCGTTTTAAGCCCTCAGCATATAGTTTGACATGTTGTCTTACAGAAATTCTTAGTGATGTATGGGTTTGGAGCAACGTAAAGTTATTACTCTAGTCAAAATGAAGTGTTTATGAATTCTTTCAGATACTATATTGTAACAATAATGAAACAACAGTTTTTTGTCAAAATAATTACTTACAGAGATATTTTATATTTACCTTAAAGTAAATTTTTTCCATCGCTTTTCATTTCGTTGCTACCTCTAACTCATTTGTAAATCAAAAATCATTGTTTCAGTATGCACAAGAAACCCATGGGAATATGTCATAAAAATTTCAGACTTATAGGTTCTACAGTACCTGAGATAATATTCCTAGAAGAATAAAAGGTAAGATAATTAAAACATTCCTGATCCATAGTTAAAACCTTCTTCGCAGTCTTCATAAACATATTCATGTCTTCTTTTGGTACTCCTTTGCACCTATCTTGCTTTTTTCGCTAACGTCTTGACTACATTGTTTAGGTGCCTTAGTCTGTGCCAAGTCAACATAGCACATAATGTGCGGTAACCCACATGCTAATCCAATTTTTCAAGGACCTAGCGTTTAGTAATATTCCCAAGGTTGAAGGTCGCCACAGCATCATATACTCCATAATGCAGTGTATTAATTCCAACAAACACTTTGTTTGGGAGGTGATGCCACATCACACTATTCAAGCTCTCGATGGGCTTCTGAGTCCATCCATGAAGTCTGTTCATCAGAAAACTTCTTTCAGCCAGACCTCTGAAGATGGGCCTTATTTGTTCCAGGATGGCTGCTTGCAGACTGTGGTGATGACTGTATTTCTCCCCAGTTATTAGTCCCCTGTTGTATTTACACCAGCTGTTTTCACCTTTGGCGAACAAACCGTTTTCCAGATGCTTATCTGTGATGCGGTGTGGAAATACAAAGCTCCAATGTCTTTCCTCATTTCTTTAAGATTACCTATATTTTGCCTGATTCCTAGGCCTTAGCAATTCTGAATGTGGTCTATCGTGGAATCAGTCAATCTTCCTTTCCCAGCCAGGGTTTTCCCATCAATTTCTTTTCCTTTCATAATTGATTACAATGTTCTCAGCCTGGCACCCATTCTCTTGTGCAGATGTCCTGTACAATGAAAGTAGGCTGTTTGGGTTTTTATGTTGGTAACGTCACGTAGCGCTCTGTATGAAAATCACTGGCTGCGCTGTGTGCAGTCTATGGCTGGTTGGCATTGTTGGAATTGTTGGAATATTCGCTATTGTAGTGGTGGGCAGTTGGATGTGAACAGCGCGTAGCGTTGCGCAGTTGGAGGTGAGCCGAAAGCAGTGGTGGATGTGGGGAGAGAGATGGCAGAATTTTGAGAACGGACGATCTGGACGTGTGTCCATCAGAAAGAGTAAATTTGTAATACTGGATATCATGAAGTGATATATATATATATATATATATGATGACTGTTGAACATTACTAAGGTAAATACATTGTTTGTTCTCTATCAAAATCTTTCATTTGCTAACTGTGCCTATCAGTAGTTAGTGCCTTCAGTGGTTAGAATCTTTTATTTAGCTGGCAATATTGGCGCTCGCTGTATTGCAGTAGTTCGAGTAACGAAGATTTTTGTGAGGTAAGTGATTCATGAAAGGTATAGGTCATTGTTAGTCAGGGCCATTCTTTTGTAGAGATTATTGAAAGTCAGATTGCATTGCGCTAAAAATATTATGTGTCAGTTTAGTGATGATCAGAATAAGTAAAGAGAGAAATATCTGAGGACGTTCAGTTTCCCCATCTGTTTGAAAATCAAATAACTTAAGGGGTTTACCAGAACAGTAATTTATAATTTTCCAAAGGGGACGTTTCAACATTCAAGTTTGCTTATATTTACACTTTTCTCATTCGGTTTGCTTTCCAAAACTTCTTTGAATACTTTAGAGTCACCATCTCCCAGATACTAGGATCATAGCGAACATTATAGCCTACCACTCAGAAAAGCGATGCAAATTTTTTTTCACGCACCAACATCCCTGCCACCACGAGTACCACAACAGTTAGCAACACAGTCATCACCATCTTCAATTTTCAGTCTGCCTATGCATCTACAGTATTTAGCCATTATTACAACATCAGTAACCTTACCAGGTTCAACACTAGCTTGTGTAACAACACCATTGTTGGAGGTGTGACCTCTTTTTGGGCGTACACTGTCGAAACCTACGATGAGGTCACGGTTGTCATCAATTTCCTTTCACTGTCTCTTCCACAGCTTCCTGCATTGATTTCCGTGCTGCATCTTCAATTGCAGATCCTAGTACGTAGTTGTAAGCGTCAAACTTTGAAGGTACAATTCTAAGTTTTGGACACCACATAGCATGTCATCTGCTGTTTTGCCCTTATCATCTGCTCGTAACCCATAGACTAACCTAATATTTATAAAGTTCAGTTTTCTTGTATCTATTATTTACAGTTACTGAAACAGAGTGAGCCGTGCGCGGCTCGCGGTCGTGGCGTTTATTGCTCGTCATCTTGTTTCGGTGGTTCTGTCGCCTCGTTTTTTTTTTTTTTTTTGTTTTAATTCGATTTACTGGCGTCTCTAGGTTGATGGTTTGTTCGCCCGTGAGTGGCAGCAGCAGCGCTTATCGATATGTGCACTGTCGTACGATCTCTGGAGCGAACGCTAGTACGAGGGTTATTCCAAAAGTAAGGTCCGATTGATTGCCAAATTGAAACCACAGTGAACATCAGAAATGTTTTACTTGTAACAATTAGCTACACCTTTCAGCTACTTCTCTATGTAGTCGCCGTTCTGACTTAGACTTTTGTCATAGCGTTGTACCAACTTTTCAATAGCCTCATCATAGAAGGCAGCCGCCATAGCTTTCCGCCAATTCTCCACGCTGGCCTACACCTCGTTGTCTGTGTCAAAATGTTGTCTTCAAAGACAGCGGTTCATGTGACCAGAGATGAAACTCAGGGGGAGACAATTGCGGACTGTATTGTGGGTAATCTAACATTTCCATTTGAAAACGATGCAGGAGCATCTTCATTGCCCCTGCAGAATGCGGCTGAGAATTGTCGTGAAGACGAAACAGCACGACAGTTATGTAATGTTGGCTGCATAGCTTCAGGCGAAATTTCTCACCAGGCCCTCGTACTTGGCGGCAGACACTATTTTCTAGACATCTTTACGCACTCACTGCGAGCTCAGAAATGAGAAGAGCGACGTGATGCTAACTGGGGTTATACTAGAGACACTACCCAACACATCTGTGCAAAGCTTTATCGGATTTTCATAGTCGTTTCCATTTCGCGACCGATCGCACCTTACTTTTGGAATAACCCTCGTATTTCCGGGTCGTCGTCTGTGAGAGTTCAGTCCAGACACAGCAGCACAGAAGTCAGGGACGGAGCGACAGTGAGGTGAGGACAGCCAGTACTCGCCGACCGCTGGCGACACGTATGAACTGTCCGACGGAAGGAGATTGGGGCGGGACGACAGTTGGTTGGTCGTCTCATCGGGCGACGTTTATTTGGTCTTTTGACCATTTCTGGGCCTCGTCAGTTGGTCATCTTGCCGGGCGTAGCTCAGTTCCTTCCTTGTGCTGAGACGCCGTGGCCAATGGTCAAGAGTTATCTCTGCATTTTTGGGTCCGAGCCAGTGTGCCCGGGTCGCCGTGTCTCCGAGTTCCGAACGGACATGGGGTTGAGTCGGGTTGGAGCTGCAAGCAGCTTAGGACATCCACGGCTCGCCCTACCGTTGCCGACACACGTAACTTGAGTGGGAACGACCTGGGTCGGTCGTTCGGTCGGTCGTCTCACCGGACGACATGTATTTGGGGGCCGACCGCTTGTGGAAACTCTCTGTGTGTCGAATTGATTCCACAGTGATTGCTTTCACGATTGTTCCAGTTCTTGTGTAAGTGTATTTACGTGGAACTGTGTGTATCATGTGTGATTTCCACTGAGCAGATGAATGCTGTCTGCATACTGGAATAGGCAGTTGGTCGGTTGTGACGGAGGGAGCTGATTAGGTTGTTGGTTGGTTCTTCAGCCATCCCTAGGTCGTGTTGCAACCCTATTGTTTAGTGTTATGCTTGGCTGCCTGTCTCACCAAAAATATGGCTAGAGTTTCCTCCCCAGGCCGACGCTTCGAACACTTCTGAGCACCACAGTTTGTTGTTTCTGATTGTCATTTTATTTGGTCGCAGGTACTGTGCCAAGCCGAGTATTAATATTGTCTGTTTTATGTTTAGTATATGTCCTTCACCCGAACTTCGTAACAACATTAAGATTAGGCCTTCAGCAGCGTTTCATTTAAATTTCTTGTTGCTCTGTATTTAGGCCTTCAGCCGCGTGTGTTTCAGAATCTGTGGCTTTAATGTGGTAATCCTTGTCTGTAAGGTTTATTTTTAATTATTTTGATTTCTTGAAACGGCCTTCAGCCGTGTTCTGAAATTTTTATCTTAAGATTGTCTTTAATTATTTTTGAGTATCTGCTTGGGCCTTCAGCCGAGCCGACAAGATACTTCAAGTTTTCTTAAGATGTTTTTCTGTTGCACTGTGTAAAGGTTTATCTTTAAAGTCTCTCTTTTATTATGTAAAGAATCTTTTTTAAACTGGGCTTTCAGCCGAAGAATTAACTTGAATTTTCCTTAATATGGCCTTTAGCCGGAATTTGTAAATTCTTGGCTTCTAAAGAATTTCCTTAGCTGATGAAATATTATTTCGGTCTTTAGCCGAGAAGATACTTAATTAAGGCCTTCAGCCGTTACTCTAAATCCTGGTGTTTTAACAGCAATCATTTAAACTTATTCTGGAGAAGTTACTTGAGCTCTCAGCCGTGAAATGATCTTTGTTGTTTTAAAGAGAAAACTGTACATTGGTTTGAGGAATAAAGTTGTGTGTGTTCTTGTATAACTAACAGCAATTGACCTTGGCCCTTTCCACAACCTGATCCGCTCTGTCCTGCGAAACCGAATTTCACAGAGCTTGGAAACTTACAGCTGTATTTACAAACACTACATATTAAATTAAACTGGGCAGCCACGCCAACATGGCCGGCTGGGGTGGCCGAGCGGTTCTAGGCGCCACAGTCTGGAACTGCACGACCGCTACAGTCACAGGTTCGAATCCTGCCTCGGGCATGGGTGTGTGTTATGTCTTTAGGTTAGTTAGGTTTAAGCAGTTCTAAGTACTAGGGGACTGATGACCTCAGACGTTAAGTCCCATAGTGCTCAGTGCCATCTGAACCATTTGGAACACGTCAACATAGGAGTCTACTTTCAGAAAAACGTTTCCTTGACAAGTAGGGTATAAAGAGTCGCTGGAAATCGGGATATTTGAATTCATGTCACATGAACACACTTCCAAAATGCTTATGGTCAGCCATAACAGAAGTGTATCATAAAAGTGCAATATCCGATCTCACAAACCTACAAAAATAAAATAGTTATAATTCTAGAAGAGCCATAAATGATATGCCATTTTAAAGAGGAAACTACGAGAAATCTAATAAGCTAACAAAAATTAAAACGATTTTTTCGTCCAAAATCCGATTTCGTTTCCCCTTAACAATACAGGCACTGCAATATCGTGTTTATGTGCCAATACTAAGCACCTGCTTTCCATTAAATTTCCTCCCTCTTACGGGAATTACATAACGTGTGTACGAGTACAGGTTGTGACGCAGGGAAGACAACATAGGGAAGTTCGGGTCTGGCAGGGATCGTGCACAGGTAGTCAAAGCCATTATGGTGTCTGCCCGAGTAAAGTGGGAAACCAGGTTCGAGTCCCAATCCGGCACGGATTTCTCGCTGTCGCCATTCCCTTATACATCCTATGTTTATTCGTATTCGCAAGTGCAAATGAATTTAGTGTATTTCGTAATGGCTGTAGTAGTCGCAGTGACTGTTCCTTTGGACATGCACGCATGTCCGAAGGAATATTGCATGTTTAAACTAAGACGCTGCAGTATCGGATTTGCAAGACGTCATTTAATGTTTACAAATAAACTGTGCATCTAGCTGCTTATAGAACGAAGTTTATTTTGTAATTAATACTCAGCTTACGTTGTATGTGTCCAATACTTACATTTCTAATGTATATTGCATGTAAGAAATGTTTGAGAGGAAGGAAAAAAGCATACCAACAATATCTGAATGACACAAGTTACCTGTTGATCACCAGATGACTGCCACAGAAAACAAGTAAACAGAAATAACACTAGTGTGTCATGAGTACTGATAAAAGCATAAATTTATTGTTTTGGTGTATTTAAGAAACAAAAAATCTGAAAACCAACACTAAATATTAACGTTCTGAGAAGCCACATGCTTTACGTGAATAGTTATGTATATATGTCACTGTATTTCGACAGTAACTAAAATTAGTCGGGGTGCATGCTGCATTCAGAAATCTGCCCTTTACGTTTACTCCTGGCATATATTGTTGGTGGGAAATGTTGCATTCAGCAACTCACTGTACAGTATGTGAGGGTTATAATTTACATCTGCCACGAAACTGCTAATAGACGCCTCATGACATATTTGTCATTCCTTGTGTGAGGCAACAGTTTGATTGAATGTCATAATTATTACACTTGGCATCCGTTATACTCTCATAATTACTACAAGCAAGTAAATTTTCTAGTAATCAACACGTAGAAGTGTGTGCCCGTGAATTAATACTGAAAAATAATTCACTTTTAATTCTAACTGTATACAGATCCTTATGGGCAAATTTTGATCTGTTTATGAGAAATCTCGAATCCTTACTATCCTATTAGACAGCAGGTGGCAGTTAGCAGTTTGTGGTTACTTCTGTGTAGATTTTGTGAAAGATTCCAATGGGAAAAAATGAATTTGATACATTATTTTGAACCTACATTTGACCTCAGTAACTAACTTTCCAGCATCGGTGGATAACGACAGTAGAACCCAATTGATCATGTTTTCTTTGGTAAAGCACAAAGCAAGAAAATAACTGTTTTCCCTGTAGCAATAGCTCTCTCTGATTATGATGCACAGTTAGGAAAAATAACATAATGCCATGCAGCCTGCATAAACCTCAGTGGAAGAATAATTACTGACTCTAAGACAAATGTTTTTAAGAATAGTTCACCATAGATGACCTGGGACGAAATGTATAATAAACCAAACGCTAACGTATCCCATGACAAATTCAAACTATTATTTGAAAATAGCTTTCTGCATATGCTAAACACAAAAGACATTAAACTGCCACGTAAAAAACGATGAATCACTAGAGGTATTAAAACAACTTGTGAATAAAAAAGGGAGATGTATCGTTTGGGCAGAAAAAATAGAGTAACGACAATAGCTACACACAAAAAAAATTGCAAACAAAAGTTATTAAACAAATCAAGGAACACGCACATAATGTCAGAAATCACAAATTTCAACAGCTGATTTAAGGTTATAAGCAGAGACCGGATTATAAGCATATGTATGTTGCGTGTGCATTTGCATATTTGGCTCCTTTTCACTGGTTATTGCATTTTTTAACTAAAAACTAATGATGATGCATATTTTCGCTCATGTCAACAATATTTTAAAAATTTAGTAGGGCGGTCTCTAGCTCGACATAGTTTTGATGTCTCACAGATTGACCACAGCCTAGAACTGCCTTAAATCGCTAACCGAGAGGCCACTGCCTATCGAAATCATTGCAGAACAGGAACAGGCAGACAGAGTCAATGCTTCTGTGACCGAGCCCCCGGTTAATCCCCGCCGCTGTCATACCGTACGCGTCGACAACAATTAATTAAACTACGCAAGCTTTTAGTCGCACGTTCATTGTTTTAGTTTAGCTTTCTATTTACTTCTACACTGCTGAATGTGTTTAGTACGTGTAGTGTGCAACGTAGTGTGCGCCATGCCACCCGAAAAAAGAAACGTCGTTTCATGGATAGCTGAACATCCTGGAGCACTTAGATATGATGGAATTGTTTTATATTGTCAAGTTTGCGAGAATACCGTTTCGTGCAAAAAACAAGATTCAAATATATCAGCATGTCAGGACAAAGTCTTAATTTCGCAGGAATGCAGAAGAAAGGACCACGACAGCTTCTGACAGTAACAAGTTGCAGTAGCAGGGATTTGTCTGAAGGTAGCCAGAAAAGTTGGTTTAACATGGATCTATGTGAAGCACTCATTGCAAACAATATTCCTCTTTACAAACTTACAAACCCTATCCTCAAAGTCTACCTACACAAGTATTGCTTAAATCAAAATACACCAGATGAACCAACATTTTGTAAAAATTACATACCGAAAATTTACGTGAATGTTTTGGAAGAAATATGCGATGAACTCAAGGACAGCATTATCTGAATCTCAGTTGACGAAACTACAGACACTTGTTGCCATCACATAGCAAATTTAACCGTTGATATTTCAAAAGAAGAGCCTCCTTCTTCCTGTTTAGCGTTGTGCAAAGAACTTGAAAATGTAAATCATTCTGCGATCGCCAGATTTGTGAATGAGGGTATTCGAAAAATATTTTCAGAATCTTCTGCAGATGAAAGGATGTTCGTGTTTATTTCAGATGCTGCTCCCTGTATGATCAAAGCAGGAGAATTCCTCCAAGTATTTTATCACAATTTGATTCATGTGACGTGCTTTGCTCATGGAGTGCATCGCCTTGCTGAAGAAGTACGTTCTACGTTTGTGAATGTAAATAAACTGATTTCATCACAAAGAAAGTGCTTTTAAAGGCTCCTGCTCGCATCAAGACCTACAATAGAAAAACTACCAAATGTGCCTTTACCTCCCAAACCAGTGGTAACTCGTTGGGGTACGTGGGTCGAAGCTGTGTTATTTTACAATGAACATTTCGAGGCCATTAGAGGGGTAGTAAACGAATTCGATAGCACAGAGGCTTTGGCAGTTTTCCAGTGCAAAGAAGCTTTTACCGATTCCGGTATTAAAAAAGACATTGCTCTGATTAGCACTCATTTTTACCATATATCCGCAAGTATTAAAAAGCTAGAAACTCAAGGTTTAGCGTTGACTCAATCTATTCAGTTAATGAATGAAATTATTCTAGTGAACTTCTCATTGCCAGGAGTATTCCAAAGAAACCTTAAAGAAAAATTTGAAAACATTTTTAACAATAACTCATGCTTTGAACCCTTTTCCCAAATTGATACTTTTATTAATGGGATGGGTGAACTTTTACCAGAATCAATAATCGCCAACATAGCACTCAAATTCAAATACTGGCCAGTTACCTTAGTTGATGCAGAACGGTCCTTTTCTGCCTATAAAAATGTTTGAGTGATCGAAGACACAATCTCATTACCGAACGTTTGGAACAGTTCTTGGTGGTTTATCTTTACAGTAGTAGTAAAACGTAAAATAAATTGTAAATGATACTTTGTTCCAGTATTATTCATTGAAAGTTAATGCTATTCAAAAAAATTTATGGTAGTATATTGTTTCTTTAAACAAAATATTACGGAGTTTTTGAGCGTGCCCATCTGCATGCAATACATCTCGAAGTTGATCCTGTACACATCGACTCACTCGCATCGCATCCGCTTGTTACCAACAACAATTGTAAAGAAAGAACAATTCTTGAAACATGGTATACGTCCCCATTTTGCAAATTTTTAGAAAACAATCCCAGAAATGCCCCCTTCCTTACCTGTACCTGAAAGTATTCAGAAAATGATATCAGCGTTCTAAATGCACCGATTTTTTGCGTGACCAGTGCTCTTCCCCGTAACAGGTTTGACTTTGAGATATAATGCACACAGAACTACCATGTTTTTTTAAAAAAACTTGATGCATATTTCGACAGTTTTCGTACATTTTAAACAATTTTCATGTATATTTTTCCATGCATATTTTAAGGTTTTTATTATGCATATAATCCGGTCTTTAGTTATAAGTAATGTAGTGAAAAGGGAGCAAGACAACTAGCCACAGAACAGGGCAACATCACTACTGAACTGAGTAGAAGAGCTATAAATCAGTCGGAGGATGCAGATATATTTCACAATAATTTCTCAGGTATTCTAGAAAGAGTAGGGACGAACAGTTTGAAAGAAAAATTACAATAGTATGTTGAAAAAGCAACTGTCGCAAAATTCAATCATATGAATGTATCATCGACTTCTTCTTCTGAAACAGAGAAAATCGTACATCCTCTCATCTTCCTTTGATGGTGTTTCCAATACAGCACTAAAGACCTGTTGCCATATCATGAGCCCAGTCTTATCTGAAATACGTACTGCATCATTAATTTAAGGCATTTTTCAGAGAGACTGAAATATGCCATGTTCAAACTCCTCTTCAGGAAAGGTCGTAGGAGAGATGTCAGTAACTACCGACTTGTTTCACTGGTGATATCATTTTCCAAAACTTTTGAGAAGATGATGTATTCTAGAATAATCTCACCTGAATGACAATAATATCCTCAGCAAATGACAGTTTGGTTCACTCACCAAATTTTACGAGTATTATATAATAAAACCCCGCCAGTTGCCATTTTCTTCGTCCTACCTAAGGCAGTGGACTGTGTGAATCACAATGTTCTCCTAGATAAATTGAAGTTTTATGTGACTAGTTTTATAGCCAACCAATGGACAATGTCACATCTTACCAAAAGTAAGTAATTCAAGTAATGTAGTCTTGGAACATTATTATGACTGGGGAAAAAAAATCACTTATGGGGTTCCCCAAGGCCCAATATTAGGTCCACTATCGTTCCTCATATACGTAAATGATCGTCCATTTAATATTCCAAAACAGAATTAGTTTTTTTGTAGATGACACTACTATTGTAATCAATCAAAGTACACACACAGAAGAAGTGTTGAACAACACCTTTTAAAATTATCGTTGATTCGTTTCTGTGAATGGCCTCACCCTCAGTTTTAAAAACAAACAACATGCAGAGTTCTGCACATCTAGAGATGCTAAACCAATGATAACTCTAACCTGGATGAGAAAATAATAAATATCGAGTAAACTTTGAAATTCTTAGGTATCATATTGATGTGAATTTAAACTGTAAAGAGCATCTTTAGGAATAAAAAAAAATATAGCTTCAGCTACACTTGCGCTTAGAATTATTGCAAATCTGGGGGAGAGACAAATCAGTAAGTTGACGTATTTTGTATATTTTCATCCAATAATTTCATACAGAAACTGTTCTGGGGTAACTCACATTTCAAAAAGAAAATATTCATTCTTCGAAAACGTGGTGTAAGAATAATATGTGTTGCTCATCCACAATCATCTTGTAGACATCTTTTTAAAGAGTTGAGCATTCAGCCTACTGTTTCCCAATGTATTTATTCCTTCATGAAGTTTGTTGTAAATAACTCACTTCAGTTCAAAAGGAATAAAGATGAACATAATTACAATACCAGAAGAAAAAATGACATTCATTACTACACATTAGGGTTGTCTTTAGCATAAAAAGTGGTTCACATTCCTGCAACTAAAATATTTGATGACTTACCCAATCATATGAAAACAAACTGAAAAAGTTTCTCCAAAAAAATTCCTTGTGCTCTGTATGAGAATTTCTATTACTGTAATGTGTGGTAGTGGATTAGAATTACAAACTCAGAGCTGCAGATTAAAAAGAATAAAAGAAAAAACTTTTAAATGTCATCATGTCGCCATATTTACAAATTAATTTGCGATGTGAATGTAAAATGAATCATTCCACATCATTACAATTTTTAATGCAAAATGATCCATAGAACATAAAACTAACTAACTGTATCCAACCTCAAGCTCCTGAGAGCTCATTTCAACGTAAATATCGGTTCTAATAACTTGGGCCAAGTGAATCATGCATAAAAAGGGACCTAACACAAAAATCGCCGATTATGCACAACTGATAAGTAGGGGCGAATGTTGTGAATCGCAACACTTTTCAGACTTTTGGCTCTAGCCAGCCCTATAACATATTTTCTTATTCAATTTTGAAATGATTGCGTTCACTTTTTCTGAAGTTACAAAAATTACTCAGAAAAACTAATGTTTTTCCACATGTGAAAACGTATTCCAAAGTACAACATGTTCACGTATTAGGAACAAATGTTCGACTGATAATATTGTCAGTACTGTATTTAATAGTCTATCTGTTAGAGTATTACACTACTATATAGCAATACTCAGTAACTGAAATCGAATCAAGCGGAAGTATTATCAAAACAGAGTAACAAGTTAAGTACATCTTAAAAGAGAATCTATTTTAATCTGACACAATTTTTAATTGGCCAATTATACAAGATGTACTAAACTGAATCCTTGTGGAAAAAAAAACAGCTGGGGTGGAAGACTTCAAAATGTCGTCATTCGTAATTATAGCTTTTCAAATTTTACCTTCAGCAAACACGACACTGATTTTTGAAACTACACTTGAAACTGGCCTTTAAGGGCGAAATTGGCGAATCCTGCATGATATAGTAAACAGAATTCTTGTGAGAAAACAGCCAGGATGAAAGGCATCAAAAGTCCTCATTTACAAATATACCTTTTCACATCTTGCCTTGAGTAAACAGGGCACTGAATTTGCAAACAGCATTTGAAAATGGCTTTCAAGGCCGAAATTGGACAATCGTGTAAGATATAATAAACTGAATCCTTGTGAAAAAAATAGCCGAAGTAGATGTCAAAATGTTCCTTATGGCTTAACTGGCCACATGTTAATTCTAAAAATATTTACTTTTTTACTCTCCATGAAATTCTGTACCTGAGCAATTAACGATGTATTCCAAATAGCTTTAATACGTTATACAGCACTTAAATATGTAGGACTCGAAATACTTACAAAAGGTGTGAGAAACATAACCTCATGTCTGACAGCAACAAGAACTGTAGAAAACTGTGGAAACTGCTTATGACGGTTTTTAGTCAGCATCGCTACGTGTGATTCTAAAATTAGTCTCTAGACTGAAGTACCAACCAGAAAACATCGTGTGTGGAGATTCGCATCTGACACACGCAGTAGTAAGAGGTCCGCCTCTCTGAGCGAACAACAGTTCTAAGAATCCACCACAAGCAAATAATATCTGCCTGCACACACGATAAATTCATTACATAAAAGTAAATTTTTACTAGACTGAAACTGAAGTTCAGACAGTCAATAAATACATGCCACATGTAAAAGAAAATCAGTAGATTGCAGAACACTTGACTTCCAGATATATTCTGAGGCCTCAACTACACTTACTCTTAATATTCGTGATATGTGACTAACTTTCAGAGAATCAATAAAGTTTGCTCTCAATCAGTTGTTCCGACCTGGTGCAGCCAAAACATTTGAGGTGGTCAGAAATGGATCAAGTGTTACAACTGGTGTTAATAAATTATTAGAGAATCTTCTTTTTTTTTTTTTGGCGACATCTTCTGAACATTTTGTGCTGCCTGGGGGATTACCGTGTTCCTATCACCACTCACTCGTCCGTCCGTTCACATACTCCATCCCTAGGCGGTTGACATACTGCATGGCGACCCGTTACTCAAAGTAGAACGAATTCCCAAAACAATATGAATTATTTTGTTCTACTTACAGCCCTAATTCCATCGCTCAGCGAACATCTATACTCCGCTGACATCTATACTCCGTTGACCTACTACTGTAAAGGAGGCGATAAGAAAGCGCATGTGCGGCGGATAAAGTTGGGCCATTACACATTTAACAAACGGCATCGCAGAATTACAGAAGTTGCTGTAAATTGTCTTTATTCACGAACAGCCAGTTCCGGAGAAGCGACCATCTCCGTCACAGATTAACATTACATCTGCTTAATGGGAGGTTTCTTATCGAAAATTCATGATTTTTATCAGTATTGACGTCAAGGAACATTAGTTTAACCTGATGTAATGACAACCCTTGGCTTGAAGACGGTCGTATTTTAGAAACTGCTTGCCCGTGAATAAAAAAAAATTACAGCAGCTTTTGTGGCTCCGCAATGTCCTTCGTTAAATACAATGAATCCGTGTAATCCTGTTTGCGTAAAATGTCATAATGGCATAATGGTCCACATTGGATAAAATTATCCGCTATCATAGGTGACACCCTATTACTTGTAAATGGTAACAAAAATGACATACTAATAATGCACCAAAAATTGAACATCTTACGCCTTAAAATAATATCCACTGTAGAAGCTGAGTAAGAAAAGTCAATAAACTTCTTGAAACTAACAATAAGCAACAATAACAACAGCCATAGTTCTATGCTGTATAGGAAACTTATCGCGACAGACATTATTGTTAAGAATCACTCCCATAACGCAAATTCACAAAAACTTGCATTCTTTAAATCAATGATGAACTGAATCACGAACTTACCAGTTGCCACTGAAGCAACACAGAAAGAAATTGAGATATTACGATGCATAGCGCGGCAGAATGTTTATCACCTCGCAACAGTACTTAGGCTATACGTTCAATAAATTCATACAATCAACAACAAAAAACACAAATACAGAAACAAAGCTGATAAGAGAAGAAAAAACCACAAAAAACCCAAATCTTCAACAGCACAGCATCTGAGTAACAATCACAACAGTCTGTCCAAGATACTGTACTGTGGCAAGTAAAATGTAAATATCTATCAAAATACACTTAAGACATCAACTTTATATATTTATAATTTTGTATAAAAAACTTATCATGTATATTGCAGGATTACCTAAAAATGGTAAACAGCCGCAACGAGACTCATCGTATGTCAGTAACGAGCCATCAAAATAGATGTGCGGAAGAAAATGGAAAAATACTTAATATGTCATAACTATGTTCTTACACAAATTACCCCTACAGTATTATGTCGTCATTACACGCTGTTTCAATATTAATCAACACATAGAGCATCTCTTAATAATAGCCGGACAGGGTGGCCGTGCGGTTCTAGGCGCTACAGTCTGGAACCACGTGACCGCTACGGTCGCAGGTTCGAATCCTGCCTCGGGCATGGATGTGTGTGCTGTCCTTAGGTTAGTTAGGTTTAAGTGGTTCTGAGTTCTAGGGGACTGATGACCTCAGAAGTTAAGTCCCATAGTGCTCAGAGCCATTTGTTAATAATAAGTATGACAACTGTAAGCAGAGCTTTGCAGTATTTACCTAGTACCTTTTAACTTTTCTACCTTTGACGAACAATAGTCCAGCGCCTTTGCTTTTCCTAATAAAGAAACAGGGCAAGGGCCGGCGACATAAATTTTCGTTTTTTCCGCAAAATTTAAGCAACAGTATCATAGAAACTTCACATTTTATGTTGGCGACAAGAGCAGTACGGTTTGTTTATCCACAGATATTACTATTCTACACTCAGATAATATTAGCGACCTTCTCCAACTCTGCGGGGGTAGCAAGCACTAAATATCTGCGGCCCGATGTCTCTTTTGGCGTAGCGGTTATAAATTACATACACGTATCTCCCTCGTGAATCACTCTAACTTTTAGGAAAACAGCGTCAAATTTCCTACAATAGATCCTAATACTAGCTTTCACATACAGACAGAAAAAACCGGAGAGAAACTTTAATTCAGTAAATTGTATACATTCCGCGCCCTTGTATAGTATTGAGATTGTTCACTCTAAATCGGTGGAATATGACGTTTGAATGTTACCCACACTGACAGCAGTTTGCATATTGTTACTCAAACAACTTACTGAGATGAAGAAAGTACAAACATCACTGCCAGATAAAAAGAATAGAAAGGCGCCTGGCCCGGACTGAACAGCGTCAGAATTGTGCAACGAGGACGCCAGATGAAACAGATTGCCCACGTTCTTTAACGTGTATTAGAAGAAATGGAGATCCCACGTGAATCACTGGAATGTGCTATAGTGACTCCCGTGAATAAAGGGAACAAAATAATTTACTGCATCTTTCAAGGACTCTGTTTGTTGAACTCAGGTTATACAAAAGGCATTTTATCGAGTCATCAGTCTTCTGACTGGTTTGATGCGTCCCGTCAAGAAACCCTCTCCGGTGCCACCTCTTCATCTCAGAGCAGCACTTGCAACCTACATCCTCAATTATTTGTTGGATCTATTGCAACCTCTGTCTTCCTCTACAGTTTGCCCCCTCTAGTACCAACATCCTGCCCTTCTTCTTGTCAGAGCTTTTCGTATATTCGTTTCCTCTCCGATTCTGCGAAGAACCTCCACACTTCTGATCAGTCCACTAAATTTTCAGCATTCTTCAATAGCACCACACTTCAAATATTTCGATTCTCTTCTGTTACAGGTTTCCCACAGCCTGTGTTTCACAACCATACAATACTGTGCTCCAGTCGTACATTCTCAGAAATTTCTTCCTCACACTAAGGTCTATGTTTGATACTAACACTCGGTCTCTTGGCGAGGAATGCCCTTTTTTACCAGTGCTTGTCAGCTTTTTATGTCTTCCTTGCTCAGTCCGTCATGGATTATCTTGCTGCCTAGGTAGCGGAATTGCTTAACTCCATTTGCTTCATGACCATCAGTCCTTATGTTAAGTTTCTCGCTGTTCTCATTTCTGTTACTTCTTATCACTTTCATCTTTCTTCGATTTATTCTCAGCCCAAATTCTGTACTCATTAGATTGTACATTCCACCCAGCAGAGCCTGTAATTCTTCTTAACTTTCACTGAGGATAGCGATGTTATGAGCTAGTCTTCCACCTTGAATTTTAATCCCACTCATGAAAGTTTCCTTTATCTGATTCATTACTTCTTCGACGTATAGACTGAACAGCTTGCGCGGAATACTGCCTACCTTTCTTACATCCTTTTTAATCCGAGAACCTCGTTCTTCGTGTTCAGTCTTGTGGTTTGTGCTTGGTTCTTGTACATACCGTTTATTACCTACCTTTCCCTGTACCTAATTCCTATTGTTCTCAGAATTTAGAACATCTTGTGCCATTTTATATAATCGAAGGTTTTTCTTTCTAGATCGACAAATCCTGTTAACGTGTCTAGATTTTTCTTCAGTCTTTCTTCCATTATGAAATGCAACGTCAGAATTGCCTGTCTGGTCTCTACCTTTTCTAATGCCAAACTGACGCTCATCTGACAGTACGCGTAATGGTTTCACAGCGACTCCAGCAGCGTGTTAGAAACAAACTTGGCAGCGTGGGGTGGTGGGCTAACATGTTGACAAGGTTGCTTCGACTACGCTGCGGAAGTTTCGCTGGAAAGCCCTTACATATCCTCCATACAGTCCCGATCTCTCATCGTGCGATTTCCATATTTTTGGAGCTTTTAAGACAGACATTCATGATCATTTATTTGCTTCATACATAGAGGTGAACGCTCGGGTACAATCAGGGATCCGTTGGCAACTGCGAACATTTTCCCATGAAGGCACTGATCGTCTTGTCTCAAAGTGCGATAAATATATTAACAGTGATGGCAATTAGTTTTGGGGTAATAAACAATGTACTTCCTTTCTTTCATTTGCCCCGTTTTCATTTGACTGCTCCTTATACAGTTGGGGGAGCGGGCAATGAGAGAAGGAAGTATGTGTATCATCACCTTTATTTTAGTTGACTGTATGAGAAGAAAATTGAAAATCTCACTTTTAATGATCGTCAAACATTTTTGAGGTTAGGAAGTTGTGCTGGCGTATTTGCACAATCTTTGTGTTCATAATTATTAGCAGCTACGGTCGTGAACACCGTCAGTTACGTCCAGCAATGTAACTGACACTTTAATAGGACATCAAATTACACTAATGCAGCCTGAAAATATTAAGAATACATTGCACACATTGGAGATTATCACAGAACCCGTGTATCAAATTTTTGTAACATATCCTCCGAAAGTATCCATAAGTATTTAGTAAAAACAAATTGTACAGCGCATAACACAAGCTACATTAAACTTGAGAATGTAAGAAGGTATGTCGTGGTGAGACAGCGTCTCGAACGGCCATAAAATTATAAATAATATATTTATCGTCATAATCATTGCACCTCATTTGTCGTTAACTAAGCCCAGATCTCCAGCGGCAGTTGAGGATGACATCGCAATGTTCCAGTCTCTGTGGCGCTTCAGTATCTGTTGGACGCTATCAGATAAGGTGCTTGCACTGTCAGGACACAGATACGAACTTCGCTCTCTGAACCATAAGTAAGTAATCGGAGGCGTTATGATAAGATAACAGCAATTTCACAGTAATAAATTCAGTCCACCTGCACAGCTCAAATCGCAAAAGCACGTTCAGACAGTGCAAACAACTTGCGACTTTGGAATTTCTATTGTGTAATACTTAATTTCACTCCAAGAGGCGCGAACTTAAATTAAACCAGGGCCGACGACGACGCGCAAAGCTTTATGCGTGTACAACGCACTGATCAGCCAGAACTTTATGACCACCCACATAATAGCAGGTTTGTCCACATATGGCACAGACAACAGCGGCGATGCATCGTAGCTTGGAATCAACCAGGCCTTCGTAGGTCGCTGGAGGGTATTGACTCAACATCTATACAGACAAGTCACCTAATTCCCATAAATTCCAGGGATGGGGGCTATCAGCTCTGACGCCATGTTCAGTCACATCCCAGATGTGTTCGATCGAGCTGAGATCTGACAAGCTGGAAACAAACACATCAATTGGAACTCGCCTCTGTGTTCCTCGAATCACTTCATCACACACTTGGCGTTGTGACATGGGGCATTATTTTACAGAAAAACGCCACCGCCGTCGGGAAACATGGTCATCATGAAGAAGTGTACGTAGTGTGCAACCAGTGTACGATACCTCTTAGCCATAATGATGCCTTGCACAAGCCAGACCGGATCCATGGATGTCCACGTGAATGTTGCCCAGAGCACAATGGAGCCGACGCCAGCTTGTCTCCATCCCATGCAATAGGTGTCAAGGAGCTGCTGCCCGAGAACGTGACGGATTCGTGCTGTTCCATCGGGATGTTGAAGAAGGTATCGCGATTCATCACACCATGCAACGCCCTGCCACTGCGCCAACGTCCAGTGCCTGTGGTCGCGTGCCCATTATACTCGTAGTTGCCGATATCGTGGAACATTGGGACATGCATGGGTCGTCGGCCAGCCGGTGTAGCCGAGCGGTTCTGGGCGCTTAAGTCTGGAACCGCGCGACCGCTAGGTTCGAATCCTGCCTCGGGCATGGATGTGTGTGATGTCCTTAGGTTAGTTAGGTTTAAGTAGTTCTGTTCTAGGGGACTTATGAATGGTTCAAATGGCTCTGAGCACTTTGGGACTTAACATCTGAGGTCATCAGTCCCCTAGAACTTAGAACTAACCTAAGGACATCACACACATCCAAGCCCGAGGCAGGATTCGAACCTGCGACCGTAGCAGTCGCGCAGTTCCGGACTGAAGCGCCTAGAACCGCTCGGCTGCCTAGGCCGGCGGGACTGATGATCTCAGATGTTAAGTCCCATAGTGCTCAGAGCCATATGAACCATGGGTCGTCGGTTGCGGAGGCCCTTCGTTAGGACTGTTGGGTGCATTGAGTGTTCGGACACACTTGTGCTCTGTCCAGCATTAAAGTCTGATGCTAGTTCCACCACGGTTCTCCGCATGTCGTATTTTTCCATTCTTTCCAGCCTACGACGTCCGACATCTCTAATGAGGGGTGGCCACCTTGGTTTCGCCACGTGTTGAAGACACTCACCACAGCGCTCCTCTAACAGCCGAGAAGTCGTACAGTTTCCGAAATGCTCGTTCCGAGCCTCGAGGCCATCACAATCTGCCCTCGGTCAAAGTGAGATAGATCGCGTTCCTTCCGCATTCTACACACGGACAGCACGTTCACTGATACTACATACACCGTGCATGTGTCACTCTTCGCCAGCTGACGCTGCTGTCGTCTGGGTGGGTTTATGCTGATAGCAGGTCGGTGGTAACAATGTTCTGACTGATCAGTGTATGCTGGCCTCGTGCGATCCGAAATTCGACCTGTGTCGGCACCAATCGATACGTATTGACTTTCCTCGGTCCTCCTCATAATCAGTACAGCATTACATCCATTTAACAATAAGACGCACATCATTTGGTCCAGCTAATTTTAGTCAGATCTTTTGTCTTTAATCCGGCACCGACGTAGTGTAAGTGCTGTTTATCCTCCGCTGTTTGTTCGTGGTATTAAAGAAGATCACAGGTCCAGTGATTGTTTGCGCAAAAAGAGGTAACCTAGCGACCTGTCTTCGCTATGCTTTAAAAAAAATGGGAGTCACATAGGTGAACGATGAGCGCTCTCGATATCTCTTATACACTCCTGGAAATGGAAAAAAGAACACATTGACACCGGTGTGTCAGACCCACCATACTTGCTCCGGACACTGCGAGAGGGCTGTACAAGCAATGATCACACGCACGGCACAGCGGACACACCAGGAACCGCGGTGTTGGCCGTCGAATGGCGCTAGCTGCGCAGCATTTGTGCACCGCCGCCGTCAATGTCAGCCAGTTTGCCGTGGCATACGGAGCTCCATCGCAGTCTTTAACACTGGTAGCATGCCGCGACAGCGTGGACGTGAACCGTATGTGCAGCTGACGGACTTTGAGCGAGGGCGTATAGTGGGCATGCGGGAGGCCGGGTGGACGTACCGCCGAATTGCTCAACACGTGGGGCGTGAGGTCTCCACAGTACATCGATGTTGTCGCCAGTGGTCGGCGGAAGGTGCATGTGCCCGTCGACCTGGGACCGGACCGCAGCGACGCACGGATGCACGCCAAGACCGTAGGATCCTACGCAGTGCCGTATGGGACCGCACCGCCACTTCCCAGCAAATTAGGGACACTGTTGCTCCTGGGGTATCGGCGAGGACCATTCGCAACCGTCTCCATGAAGCTGGGCTACGGTCCCGCACACCGTTAGGCCGTCTTCCGCTCACGCCCCAACATCGTGCAGCCCGCCTCCAGTGGTGTCGCGACAGGCGTGAATGGAGGGACGAATGGAGACGTGTCGTCTTCAGCGATGAGAGTCGCTTCTGCCTTGGTGCCAATGATGGTCGTATGCGTGTTTGGCGCCGTGCAGGTGAGCGCCACAATCAGGACTGCATACGACCGAGGCACACAGGGCCAACACCCGGCATCATGGTGTGGGGAGCGATCTCCTACACTGGCCGTACACCACTGGTGATCGTCGAGGGGACACTGAATAGTGCACGGTACATCCAAACCGTCATCGAACCCATCGTTCTAGCATTCCTAGACCGGCAAGGGAACTTGCTGTTCCAACAGGACAATGCACGTCCGCATGTATCCCGTGCCACCCAACGTGCTCTAGAAGGTGTAAGTCAACTACCCTGGCCAGCAAGATCTCCGGATCTGTCCCCCATTGAGCATGTTTGGGACTGGATGAAGCGTCGTCTCACGCGGTCTGCACGTCCAGCACGAACGCTGGTCCAACTGAGGCGCCAGGTGGAAATGGCATGGCAAGCCGTTCCACAGGACTACATCCAGCATCTCTACGATCGTCTCCATGGGAGAATAGCAGCCTGCATTGCTGCGAAAGGTGGATATACACTGTACTAGTGCCGACATTGTGCATGCTCTGTTGCCTGTGTCTATGTGCCTGTGGTTCTGTCAGTGTGATCATGTGATGTATCTGACCCCAGGAATGTGTCAATAAAGTTTCCCCTTCCTGGGACAATGAATTCACGGTGTTCTTATTTCAATTTCCAGGAGTGTATTATCATATAATCAACGGGTACTGAAAATTTACTATGATAAAGCTTTACATCTACATCTGTATACATACTCCACAAGTCAGCGTAGGGAGCTTATCGGAGGGAACCTGTGACACTAACAGTGATTTCCTTTTCTGTTCCACTAGCAAATAGGAAGAATGAAAAACGACTGTCTGTATGCCTCTTTAAGAGCCCTAATCTCTCTAACCTTACTTTCGTTCTTCTTACTAGTAATTTTCGTTGGTGGCAGTAGAATCGCTCTTCAGTCAGCCTCAGATGCAGTTTGTCTAAATTTCCTCTATACTGCTCGTCGAAAAGAACGTCGTCTTCCCTCTAGCGATTCCCATTTGAGTTGTTGCCGAAGCATATCCGTAATACTTGCGTGTTGTCGAACCAAACGGTAACAAATCTAAGAGCTGAATTGCTTCGATTTCTTCCTTTAATCCGGCCTCGTACGGATTCCAAACACTCGAACAGTACTCAACAGTGGATCGCACTAGTGTTCTGCATATGGTATCCTTTACAGCTACTCCCAATAAACCAAAGACAGCCATACGTATTCGGTACTATAGTCCTTATATACTCATTCCATTTCATATTGCTTTGCAACGTTACGCCTAGATATTTAATCTACGTGACTATATCAAGCATCACTCTACTAACACCGTATTCGAACACCTACATTTGTAGCCAACTGTCAGTAATCACTTCTACTGGAAATTCTGTCTGAGTCATCCTATATCTTCCTACAATCACTAATCTATGACGCCTTCCCATTCACCACAGCGTCATGAACAAACAGCCGCAGACTGATGATCATCCTGTCAGCCAGATAATTTAGATATGCAGAAAATATTACTGGTCCTGTCATACTTCCCTGGGGCACTCCTGACGATACCCATATCTCATGAACGCTCGCAGGCGAGAATAACATACTGGGTTCTGTTACTTAAGAAGTCTTCGAGCCACTCGGCTATCTGTGAACCTACTCCATATGCTTGTACCTTCGTTAACAGTCAACAGTGTGGCACCACGTCGAACGCTTTACCGAAGTCTAGGAATAAAGAATTCACCTGTTGCCCTTCATCCATGATTCGCAGGCTCTCATGTGGGAAATGGGCAAACTGAGTTTCGCACGAGTGATGCTTTCTAAAACCGTGGTGATTTGTGACAGGCGTTTTTCTCACTCAAAGAAATTTATTACATTCGAACTGAGAATTGTTTGGTTGGTTTGGGGGAGGGGACCAAACAGCGAGGTCATCGGTCCCCTCGGCTAAGGGAAGGTTCAAATGGCTCTGAGCACTATGGGACTCAACTGCTGAGGCCATTAGTCCCCTAGAACTTAGAACTAGTTAAACCTAACTAACCTAAGGACATCACACACATCCATGCCCGAGGCAGGATTCGAACCTGCGACCGTAGCGGTCTCGCGGTGCTAAGGGAAGGATGGGGAAGGAAGTCGGCCGTGCTTTTTCAAAGGAACCATCCCGGCATTTGCCTGAAGCGATTTAGGGAAATCACGCAAAAGCTAAATCAGGATGGCAGGGGGCGCGTTTGAACTGTCACCCTCCCGAATGCGAGTGCAGTGTGCTAATAACTGCTCCACCTTGCTCGGTGTGATAATATGTTCAAGTATTTTGCAGTAAACCGATGTTAAAGATATTGGTCTGTAATTCTGCATTCTTTTACCCATCTTATATACGGGAGTCACCTGCGCATTTTTCCAGCCTTTTGGGACTTTGCGCTGGACGAGACATTCGCGATAATGCAAGTTAAGTAGAGGGCCAATGCTGTAGAGTGCTCTATATAAAAAGGAACTGGTATTCTATCAGGACCTGGCGACTTATTTGCTTTCAACTCTTTCATTTGTTTCTCTATACCAAAGATGCTTGTTGCTATAAGGGCATCTGTGGGATGGTCAAACGACGGTATGTTTGCACGATTCTCCTGCGTGAACGATTTCTTAAACGCGAAATTTGAAACTTCGGGTTTACTTTTGCTAGTTTCTGCTACCACACCAGACTGGTCATAGAGTTACTGAGTAGAAACTGTAACCTCCCCACAAAAATATTTTATATGAGAAACCATGAACCAAGTGTAACCTCCCCACAGAAAATATTTAAGTTAAATGATGAACCATGTGTAACCTCCGCACAAAAAATAATAATTAAATGAATTTTTTTTAATATTGTAACCTCTGAACAAAATTAGTTCCCATTTATAGTCTCCGTGCAGAAATGCATTCACATTTATTGTAACCACAAAATTCTTTTCTGATTTAATGTAAAGTTCGAAACAGAAAAATTCCTAATCACCAAAATAATAAAAAAATTCAGTAACCTGGTAAATTTTATGACGACAGCAGCGCTACGCCTCGGCCCTGTATTCTGAATAAAAAAGGAAAAATTCTTACCTCAATAAAAACTGCGAATATATCTGCTCTTATGTAAAATTTTTTGGCACAGCTTCGTGCAATGCTGGCCTATATTTTTTCTGATTCTTGGAAGGAACGATCATGCATTGGAAATATTCTTTAAATTGAAATGAATGCTTTTTTTTAAAAAAAATTACTTTATATTATAAAAATTATTATTGAGGCATTTTTTTAAAAGAAATTAATGTCAGTTAATATATATTACTAGATATGCGCAAGGCTGCTTCTTTACCTTCTACAATAATACTCATCTTCCAGAGTCCCGACCAGAGCAGACTGCCGAAACGCGCAGGCACGCGCCGACTACTGTCGACTCACGCAGACTACTCAAGACTACTACTTACTAGCACCGACTGAAGACTAATGCCGACAGACGCCTACTCGCGACAAGCAACAACTAACTACATACTACTCTCTAGTCAGAGACTCTGCCATGCCTCGCCCATCGCCGGCAACGCATACGTCTTACAAAACCTTAGACCCACTTAGCGATTGCACATAGGACTAGAATTTTCTCTGGTTCCCGGCATCATCTAAAACATGATTCAAGAAGAATTTTAAAATTTATTTGACAATGAAAGAGCGAAATATAATAAATATCGACTGGCGATTTGTACAGGGTTAAGTGTTCTGTCCATCAAGAAGCACTTTGTGTTGAATGTGCAAGCACGTAACACGTGATGGAATTAGTGGGGCGAAGTTGCATGCATTATTACTTTATCAGTTCCAACAGTTTTTCATGGAATTGAACGAAGAGAATGTAGACGTTATGTACTACAGAAAATTGTGTTTGTTAAGTCAAATGACATACCAGCAACGAATAATTTTTCGTTTAAGACCCGCTATTGCAGAATCTCTGACGCAAAAAGAATAGCAAGCCGAAAAAAAGAAGATCCGGTGTGGATTGAAGACCTTTCATTTTAAAGAGAGCGTAGAGCACTCGGTAAGATATGGCAATATTAGAAGCAGCTTATTCGTGATTTCACGCCGAAAGTGGATGCATTTAAAAATAACATCGCATTGTGAAAGGGACATCTTCTAGCCAGGAACACTCTCCACTTCCCTACTCTTATGGTTGTTAAAGGAAACGTGAAATCTGAACAATCCATTGTGTAATTGACAGAATTACAGGAATGGCTTTGTAAACATCTGCGGACACTTTCAATCTTCCACGTGTTTTTGAGCTGTTTTAGAGATTGTATGCCATTTCAGTTGAAAGCGCCCCGGAATTAGAGACCCCATTGTCAGGCCACGGCAGTTGTCAATGGTGTGTTCAGGATTATTAGAATTTTTGTGAAACGTTGATGAAACTTGAAAACTGTAGAATGATAAGTATTTGAAGCTGACTGCAGAACGATTCTCCTGCCGCCAACGTACAGTTCGCGTACGCACCACGAATATAAAATGAGAGAAATTGAGGCTCATGCGGAGGGATACAGGGTGAATCACCCAAAAGTTGCACAGCAGATATTGCGGAAATGGAAAATGTAATTGATGTGCGATTTTCACAGAATGGATTTGTAGCCAGGAGCTCGTATTTTTTTCCAGTGAACAGATTATAATAACACTTAGAAAGTGTGCGAACATACACTTTTTTTAAATGGAACAATGCCTGCTGGCATTCGCAGACTAGACTTAGGCTAAATTAGACTGTCAGTGGTGTTTGTTGCAGGATTCTAGTGCTAGTCTTTTGCGAAGTATCGTATTTTGTTTGTGTCATTCAACCTGCGTAGTTGCTAGGTACGATGTTGTTATGTTTGCTCACAGTGTGCTTGTGTATACCTTGAGTGCACTGCGACTTGCTAGTCTGTGAGCGGCAGTCCTAGCAGTAGGTCGTGAATGGACAATGGGATTTACCAATGCAGAAAAAGTAGACATGCTAATGGTGTATGGAGAGTCTAGGAAGAATGCATTCTTGTACAGTGTATGCACCAAGATATCCCAATAGACGTCAACCATCTCGGCAGTTGTTTATCAGCCTCTTTAGCCATTTACGTGAAAGTGGTATTGTAACACCTAGACAACATAACACGTGACGATGGAAGAGACGGAATTAACGTTCTTCATGCTGTTGCAGTTGTTGGGAAGTTAGCTCCCGCGCAATAGCACGAGGAAGTGGCGTGACTCAGGCAAGCGTCCTAAATATTCTTCATCGACATGTGTCCCATCCGTCTCACGTCTCTCTCCATCAAGATCTGCAAGGAAACGATTATGAGAAACATGTTAACTTCTGTACGTGGGCATTAAGGCAGGATGCTCCAGATGTATCGTATATCTTGCTTAGTGATGAAGCCACATTTACGCATGAGACAAGCTAATTAATAAATAAAATACATAAGCTAACTAGCTTAGGAAAAGCATATGTTATGGAAACATAAAACTAGAAGTTTAGCTCTTCTATTAACTTCTTTCAAAAAATTTCACTAAATAAATGAAATAAATAAAATCTTTAAACCAATAAAGAAAATATAAAATTTCAAAGACAAAGGTAAGAAACTCTTTCAAATATATTAACTTTTCACTGATGAAGCCACATTCACCAACCATGGCCAGGTAAACCGCCGATATATGCACTATTAGTCTGTTGACAATGCTCGTCGTTTTCATTAGGTGGACTGTCAGCGTCCATGGAGTGTAAACGTTTGGGTTGGGCTAGTGAGCCATCAGCTCATACGCCTTTTTTTTTTCATAGACAGAACACTGGAAGCGCACAAATATCAGAGCTCTTATAGCAAGTACAGGCATTTGCCTGCAGTAGAAGAGCGATCGTTAGACATTAAAATTGTAGAGCCGGCACAAGTCGCTTGTATCTTTTACTTTATTTTACATATTTCACCAGCACGAACCTCTTCAGAAATTACGTAGCCGAAGGACACGTTATAAATATCGTGTCGTGTATAGCACCGTCCTCATTAGAGTCCTGCATGACCGAGTAAGCGAGCACAAAATACGAGATGGGGCGAGCAAACCCTAACTGGATAGGCTGCCCGCACTAGTTCTAGTGACCGAGCGTAGAAGCCGAGACCGAATACGTAGCACGTAACTTCAAACACATTACACGTGTCATTATCCGTGTGAGACTGCAGCCAGTATGGGCTTCTCATTTGTGGTGTGTCTCTCTCTGTAATCATGCAGCGCGAGGAAGCCAGTGCAGTAAGACGTAAGATTGAAACCAATGTTTACACATTGAAGAAAAGGGAAGGTCTAAAAAGCCAAGTATGGAGTACATTTCTGTTGGTTGTAGACGAAAACAGTGCGTCTACTGGATACCTATCGTGCATAAACTGCTCCACACTACTGTGTTTTCAGTCGGGAACCACTCATTTAAAGAAACACAGTTGCAAGAAACCTCACAAAGATACAGCCCATTCAGGGATACCGGCAGTAATAAAAAACAGTATTACAGCAAAGTGTGTTGCAATGTGTGCTAAAAATATGAGACCTTTTAACGCTGTTTCGGGTGAAGGTTTCAGAGAATTAAGCAAAGAATTAATATATCTAGGCGCGCATTATGGAGTAGTTAACGTGGCAGATGTCATGGCACATCCCTCTACCGTAAGCAAATATGTCAACAAACAAGCTGATGCAATACGAAACAGCATAATGCCTTCTGTTATTGCGGAAGTTATTAATAAAACATGTGCTGCGACAGTTGATATGTGGACTGATTCGCATAATCAGGTGCACTATTTGACGCTCACAACATATTACATTAACACAGATTGCTCTCTTGTGAACAATGTTTTATTTACAAGTAAATTCCCGGACGTTAAGAAGACGGGAGTAAATATTATGAAAGAAATTGACGAGAGGATGGCTGATTGAGACATTTCGCCGGACATGTTGCACAGTTTTGTTTTTGTTTCCGACCAGGGTGCCAATGTAATAAAGCCTTTGGAAAATCCCGAAAGGATTCCTTGTGCTGCTCATTGTATAAACACAGCACTTAGCCATACTTTCGATGAAGATAACGTCTTGTTAAATCGTGCCCCGAACACCGCATCAACAATAAATACTGCAAAATGCATTGTAAGGAACATTAAGGAAAGCGTCCTCTGCTCGTCTTTGAAATCATCGTTGAAACACGAGGTCTGCACATTCTGGAACCGCTTGTACACTATGCTGGAATCCTTACACACTCAGTGTAACGAAGTTGCTGCTTTGCTGACGGAAAAGGACTCCGCTTACAGATTGCAACGATATGATAATGAGCTTGCAGGAAAAATTGCGCCTTGTCTGAGACCATTTAAAGAGGCCACAGATGAATTAGAGGGTGAAAACGACCGATAATCCAGTTACTTCTTCTTTGGTTTCACGAACTGCAACAAATTTGCAGTGTCAATAACACTGACTGTCAGGTGAGTAATTACTGCAATTAAAAGCACTGTTTCATTACGATACGATTTGGCTCTGAGCACTATGGCAATCAATATCTGAGGTCATCCGTCCCCTAGACTTAGAACTACTTAAACCTAACTAATCTAAGGACATCACACACATCCATGCCCGAGGCAGGATTCGAACCTGCGACCGCAGCAGCAGCGCGGTTCCAGACCGAAGATACTAGAACCGCTCGTCCACAGCAGCCGGCTCATTACGATACGCTATAGATTTATAATTAACTAGCGCGATTGATGTGTACTAGCAGATATGTATTTTTAACAGGAGGTACAAAGGATTAAAAATCGAGCCTTGACTTTCGTTTGTGAGTAGATTGTGATCACTGCCAGACATAAAATTGCTACGTTTCTTTGGCCGTCTTTCCGTGATCTTAATATGCTTGAAATAAATGAAAAGCAGGAAATTCTTAGCAATGTGCGACAAATGCGTGCTACTTACGCAGGTACAACATGCAATCATTAACATACTCGTTTTTGCGTAGTTGATGGATAGTGTATTATAGAGAAACGAGAATGTTATAATTCGTATAATATTTCATTAACGTAAAATGCGTCGTTTTGACGGGAACGTTTCGATGATTTACACGTCAGTTCTGTATTACTTGTCCCTTTTGTTTATTATCATAGATCATTCAAATATTGTATCATCACCACCAAGAAAGAGAGATCGTTTCTAGGACTGGAGGAACAACAGATCATCCGCAGCAGATGAAGTAGATCTCTACATTTTAATGCACGCCAGAGATGATGAGGAAATCTTAAAGTGGTGGAGCAGACATGAAACAGATCTGCCAGGCCTTGCTGCAGTTGCAAGACGTATTTTATTTATCCCAGCAACAAGCGCACCTAGTGAAAGATGCTTTAGTAAAGTCGGCATGTTACTAACAAATCACCGCATCCAATTAAATCCGGAATGCGTTAGTGATTTACTGCTGATCAACAATAACTATAATTTTGTTTCTGTTGCAAACAAGTGAAAAGTATGACAAGTTACGTCTGTAAATGTTTAATGTTCTTTGTATGCTTTCTTTATGAAGATTGTTGTCTTCTAGATTACAGGGACAACACTTATTTAATGTTTCCTATTAATGAAAGGAAAAATATATCTTCTGTTTTGAAATGAGACTCGTCTCCTATCCGCGATTGTATTGGAATATCATTTTACATTCCAAGTGCTTTATGAATTTAGCTGTGTCACGTACACCTTCTTGGAAACGATATTTTTGTTTTAAAAGAGAGAGAGAGACAATTACATTGTGTGTGTGTGTGTGTGGTGTGTGTGTGTGTGTGTGTGTGTGTGCGAGAGAGAGAGAGAGAGAGAGAGAGAGAGAGAGAGAGAGAGAGAGGGAGAGAGAGGTGTTGGGTTTGTACAGTAAAGTACAGTACAGCGAGCCGGGGCGAGGCGAGGTGAGACGTCAGCGGTGACCGGTCATGCTCGGTTATCCGCGTGTCCGGAATCTGGACAACAGACACGGGGCGAGTACGTGAGCGAGCCGAGTCGTATGGGACCGGACACGAGCTGCTCGGTCCCCCCGTCAATAGGCGAGCAGTGACCGGTCAAACATTGAGCCTTGCAGCACTCTACTCGTCATACATGTAGACACACTGCCCGATGTTTGCAACGTCCCCTCGACTACGTAATTCTTGAAGACGCTTGTGCGGTTCCAATGAAACATGTAAAAAAAAAAAAAAGTTACAAGCAACTTCTGGCAGCTTTACGGTTTTAATTTCATACCTTAAATCTTTGTGATTTCATGCACTTCCATGTGTTCCCTCCAGCCTCATCTGTTTAGGAACTGCAGAGAAGTTATATTCATTCTCCTTATCTCCTACTTATAGACGGAAATTACAATTCAGTTAAGGTCATAAAAGAAAATGTGGAAATCATTTTCAGTACATTGGAAGATATGCAAGATCCACCGAAGGCAGACTAAATCTGCAGCAAGCTTGCACCTTGCTGATATACCTGATGTTAACTTTTTGACTTAGATCTTCTTTTGGCTTACGATACTGGAGGAAGTAAATTTAGTCCAACAATATCTATAGTCACCAAAAATGGCTTTGGATTAAAGAATCGCCAAATCAAAAATCCAAGACGAGTTTTTAGTGTACTAATGAACTACAATTACAGACAATACGTTTCGGCACTAAGAATGCAGCGATGTGGAGATCAACGTATATCGACAAGGAAGAGCGATGGTAGATAAAACAATGTCGGGTGAACTAGCTAGCCCGTCGGGGTGGCCGAGCGGTTCTAGACGCTACAATCTGGAACCGCGCGACCTCACAAGTTAAGTCCCACAGTGCTCAGAGCCAATTTTTTTGAACTAGCTCATGATGCTAGATTATCGATTCGTTAAGTAGTTCGTCCATCAATGTTTGAAAGCGTGGACCGATTTATAAAAGAATTGTGACAATGGTGAGAGGCCGTGGAGGAAACCACCATAATTTTGGTAATTGTTGAAGGAAAATTTGCTCTTGAAGATTCCAATGACACTCTGGCTGTAGCACTGGAGAATCTTGTAGAAAATTTCTAAGAGTTTGATAAGGAGCAGTTGTTGCAAGAAATGAAGAGGTATCGTAGGCAACTACGTGTAAACAATACGAGTATGGACGTTGCTGTAAGATGGCCAACCCAAGAAATTCTTCAGTTTATAATTAAATAGGATTTCCGTGAATCATTACCTTGTACATCACTTATAATCCAGTACTTCTTGGTTATTTGTGTCTCAATCACATCATGCGAGAGAAATTTTTCCAAACTCAACTAACAAAAAATTATTTTCGCCTACGATGAATCAAGAACTACTATCCGATCTGTCGATTTATCAACTGAAGGGGAAGTTTCAAATTAAATAGATTTCAACGACGTTGTTGAGAATTTCAGGAAAATAAAGGCACGCAAACATGTATTTTAATAATATTAATAATAACAAGTCTGTGATACTGAGGTTACGAAACCAACCGGTATTATAATTGTTCAGGTTTTCATTCCAAACACATAAAATAACAGGTATTTTCTTTGTTCTGTTCTTTATTATTTCTTTTGCACTCCAGCTGATGGTTACTGTGCTAAATATTGATTCGTATTCCAAGTTTCTCACCATATGTTCAAGTACGTCTATTGTAGTTAGTAGAGGGTTGAACACACATACTGTAAATACCTGAAGTTTTTGTCAGCCGCTGCATCTGTCTTATTCATTTTTGTTACAGAATGTACGCTAAAAAGCAGACGGCGGAACTCGTTTAGTTTCGCCGCCCCGGTACTCTGACGGGCATGGTCCGCCACTGAGAGGCTGATAACCTTCCGCTGTTGGCAGTCACAATCATGTTTTTAAAAATATATTGAACAAACTACCAAGTGAATTTTGAGGATAATTTCTTGTCGTTGAAGTCTTTGATCTGAAAAACTGCAAATCCCTCAAACTGCACGTCAACATCAAGGTGAAAGAGACTGCATGGCTAACCTTACACGCTAAGAAATTATGATTGTTACTTTGTTTATTCTAGGGTATGACATATTTCATTGCTGCGCTGATTATCTGTTAGTGAAATAGGCTGCGTTGTGGTTCATTTACGACGTTGTAAACGGAGTCGGGTTTGCTGCGTTCAACATTACTAACCTGTATAGTGCATTAAATTTTATCCAAGATTAAATGTGTGCTTTATATTAATTTTATATTAATACTACGACCAGTCACATTACAATGCGTGGTCACAATATTAACACAAAGCAACTGTTATTTTACCCACAGTCACGGGTTCAAGATAAAATTATTAGTTTCTTGCAGGCAAAACGAACGTTGACTGGGTACAAGATGTATTGTAAAGTGGACGACCGCGGTATTAATGCATAGCATTGTCGAAAAATTACCATTTTGGTGACCACACTAACTGTTAACCTAATACCATCACTAGTATTTATTATTGCTGTTGAGTGGTACTTAAGTAAATAAATTAGTGAAATCAAAGTGAAGTAGAAATTAGAAAATAAATGAAAAACTTAGTTTAGTTTAGAAGAATTACACACTGGCAAACAGCGGGCAGAACAGTTCTGGTACTAAATGTAACTGGATTTTCTCTTTTGATGCTAGTCGATTGTCAGGATGAGCATTACTGCAAAGGGCATTTGATTCTAAAGCATTATGTCAGGGTGAAAATACTAGATAAATTAATTCTTCTCTCTTAACAACATGTGGGCAGGGTGGGTTCTTCCTTGGCTCGGGTATGAGGTAGAATGAAACAGCATTTTTACATAAGATAACTTTTATTGATGATTTGTACAACTGTATCCTTACTCGATGTTCTGGCTCGGAGAACGGCAGCTGTGTCGTTTGCGAAGCCTTCTGCTGCGGCAGCGGCGCCGTCTGATTATGCGTGGCAGTGTGTATCTCATGTCGCCATCTCGCCCAGTTGACTGGAGACGCGCAGGGCGAGGTGGCCCGTTTAATTATTGCGAGCGAAGTCGTGCATCGGATGGTGATATCGTGGATGTGGCGTCCCAGTGTTTCTCTTCTCTAAGCGGCCGCGTGTGTTGTGCGTCGGCCAGCGGAGCGGCGCAGCGGGGGAAGGCCAGTGTCCCGGACTCGAACAACGGACTCCCGCTTGCCAGTCTTCGGCTGTCAGATCTCATCCCAGCTCACAGGTGACTGCTGACGTGAGGCCGTCTCCTTCCCGTCCTCACAAGTCACCTGGGTACGTAAAAATCAGTCTTCAAATACCTTTTAACTTCTGTCTTCTGGCGCCGGGGCTGCTGCTTGCCATTCCATTACAGCGGCGGACTTGGTGCGTCTGTTTATGATGTAGTCTCTTCTTGCATGATGGTCTTCAGCACCGAAACTGACTGAAAACTACTGCTACTCTCTTCTCTTTTCTCCCTTTCTTCTGTCGGGCCCACTGCGTCTCACGTATTTATTCACTGGAGGTGAACGACTTCACGGTCATTGCCTCTTCTGTAACGCTGAAAAGCTTCTCGAAGAATCTTCTTAACGTCGGTCATTGGCTCTTGGAATGTAGGCGAGGGCCTTTGCTCACATGTGACAACTGAGAAACACGTGAGCCGGTCGGGCGATGCCCTGACGGCTGAATCGACAGCGTCCGCTTATGTGGAACTTGCTGACTTCATGGTCATTGTCTCTTCTGCTCTGCTGTTCTGCCCGCTGTTTGCCAGTGTGTAATTCTTCCAAACTAAACTAAGTTTTTCATTTATTTTCTAATTTCTACTTCACTTTGATTTCACTAATTTATTTACTTAAGTACCACTCAACATTGCGGTCTAGTGTCGGTTCGTGTTCTTAATGACATCAGTGGAAGCTCCAAGCATCATCCCTGTGTTTTTCAGTCATGTGACGGTGTTACAATTAGTAAACAGCTTAAAACTCCTTTTTGCTGTTTCGGGATGGATTTATCACATCTCTAGATTCCTGCACCTAAGTTAAATAGCAGCTTTTGTTTGCAAATCTGCTACAATCCACTTGCTACCTAATTAGCCTGGTAACCATATTCTAAATTCAAATTAAGTGTTGTTGTTGTTGTTGTGATCTTTTGTTCAAAGACTTGGTTGAAGCAAATCTCCACACTAGTCTAGCCTGTGCATGACTCTTCACCTCTGCATAACGACTGCATCCTGCATCCAGCTGAGCCTGTTATTGTAGTCTCTCTCTACAATTTTAGCCCACCGCCCCCGTCCACACAGTTCCCTCCACGGTGGCCGAGCGGTTCTAGGTGCTTCAGTCCGGAACCGCGTGACCGCTACGATCGCAGGTTCGAATCATGCCTCGGGCATGGATGTGTGTGATGTCCTTAGGTTAGTTAGGTTTAAGTAGTTCGAAGTTCTAGTGTACTGATGACCTCGGATGTTGAGTACCATAGTGCTCAGAGCCATTTGAACCATTTGTGCCTCACATTTATTTTACTTCCAATTCAATGCAGCATGAGAGGTAACTACTTAAAAATTATTGAGAGTGAGATGATATTAACTTGCTGCAAATAAGCCTCGTCGAAATTATCCAGTTCAGATGGGTGGCGTAAAACAGGTACGTTACTTAAAATTTTCTTATTCGATGTCCTCGTGATCTTGACAAGAACAGGATCAGTAGAATTTACCATCAGCGTACAGTGTGACTTAAATTAATAGGCAGGTTACAACTTTATTCATTTTTAAATAATTTTTATTCGTTACAGCGGTACAGATAGTCCATTGAAAATAACATCTCAGTACTAAACCTCGAACTCCCCAACCCACCTCCTTACATTCACTTTCAGATAATTATGCCACTGTTGATTTTACAGTTTTCAGTAATTACATTAAAAAATACAGTGTGAGTCAAAAAGGACTTTACACCTTTGAAATGGTATAGTAATTTATTGAAATAACGTACAGAATCAGTAGATGTGACATTTTGTAACAAACAACCTCAATTTTGATTCACTTAGTGCACCAGTACCCCATTCCGCCACTAGGGGCGCCAGTGTAGTCCACAGTCAAAATGGCTACTTTCACAGGTGCGTAGAGTGCTCGCTGTGAGCTTTGATTTCATGAAACGAGCTCTGCAACAACTATCCGGCGTAAATTTCGTACCGAATAAGCTGAAGAACTTCCAGGCAGGCCTACAATTTACTATTGGCACAAGAACTGCCTTGAGACGGATTCTTCACTGCAAATTGAAAGTGTACGGCCCTTTCTTCTTCATGGAGTAAACTGTCACTGGTATTGCGTATTTGGATATGTTGGAAAAATTTTTAATTCGACAGATCGACGAAGATGACGCAGACGCGATAGTTTACTACCAGCAAGACGGTGCACCGCCTCATTTCCCAACGGAAGTTAAGAGGTTTCTCGACAATCGCATTCCAGGTCGGTGGATCGGCCGTGAAGGGCGATTTGCATTGCCACGTCGTTCCCCATACTTGACACCACTGGATTTCTTTCTCTGGGTTTTCATTAAAGATCGTGTGTACCTTTCTCCCGTACCAAATAATTTAGCAGACCTGAAAACTGAATCTACGGTGTCATTGCATACGTTACGTCCCATTTATTGCAACGAGTGTGTGAAGGTATTAATTACCCGTAGGATGTTTGCCGCATCACTAATGCTAGTCACATCGAACCAAAATGACACTCGACGCTTTTATGTTAAACTTAAAGTTGTCTATCAAGTAACACGTCTACCAATTCTGTAATTTATCTCAGTAAATTTCTGTATCATTCCAAAGTTGTAAGTCCTTTTTGACTCGACTTGTATTTCGTCGAGCCAGTTTGACATACGAACAGAAACAGTGCAAACAGTACTATTTGTTTAGCACAAATTACCAGAAAACAGTGATAGCATTTTAAGATTTTCAAACATTTTACCTTGTTTCTATTAGAAAGTCATTAGCAAATATTAATTTTTCATAATAAAACTGTAGCAACAGCATAAATATGTTTATTTCTTTACTGGTGACCGATTTCTACTACTGATTTGGTCATCATAAGACTGCTTACTCTGTGAACAGTGTATGAATGTAGATGAAGGAATGTGAACTACAAGGACAAAAAGAAACATAGTACGTCAACAAATCAGGAAAGGATCTGAGGCTTCCCGTTCTCTTCTCTTTTGATAAAAAGATCTGTATCGTACCAAATAGATTTAAATAACAAATTACAACTTGTGGAGGCAATGTACTTAACTAAAAGAAGATTAGTATGAGGTGAGAGAACATCACGCAAGCTCAACCATTCACTTCAAGAAGATATTTCGTCGCTATTATATGGAGATTAAAATCTTACAATAATAAGAAGTCGTACCAATCCATGGGTGTGTAAACCTGAGATACTTTTTAGCCAACGGAGTGTTACAAAACACTATAATCTGATGGTGTGTATTTTCAAAAGCTATATTTCCCAGTTCAATTGGAGCAAAACATCTTGATCACCACAATACACAGTACTAGTATTAATAAACCATTGTCGCAGCAGATACTGTGTGACTGAGATGATTTCGCAGGTGATTGTACACTGAAGATATGAGATGAGTTAATGTACTTGACATATTGCAGTGCCTGTGTTGTTCAGAATAACGACGCAATGTGAGTGTAGCCATTATGAAATACAGGAAATGTATTTGCAGTTGCGAACACTTAAACCATCAAGTATGTAAGAGAATGACGCGAATGGAATCTGCACCGAATCGGGACTCGAACCTGCATTTTTCTGCTTTATGCGATCGGTCGCTGTAACCTCTTTGCCTGTCTGTGCACATCTCATGGCCAGACCCAGATTCCATATTTCGTCTTTCTTGCTTCACAGCCCATACTCGGACACACTTTATATACTGACCAGCCAGCGCATTGTTACCACCTCCCTAATAGCCGGTATGTCCACCTTTGGCACGGATAACAGCATGGGGGCAAAGAGGCCTTAATAGCTCGCTGGATGGAGTTGGCACCACATCTGCACACACAAGCCACCTAATTCCAGTAAATTTCGGGGAGGGTGGCGATGAACTCTGACGCCACTTTCAATCACATCCCAGAGGAGTTCGATCGGGTTAAGATCTGGCTAGTCAGTGAGCCAGCACAACAACTGGAACTGGGCACTGTGTTCCTCGAACCAATCCATCATAGTAATGGCTTTGCGACATGGAGCACTACCATGTTGAAGAATGCCACTGGCCTTGGGAAATGTGATCGTCATGGAGGGGTATAAATGGTCTACAACCAATACTCCTTGGCCGTCATGGTGCCTTGCACGAGTTCCACTGGAACCGTGGATGACTAAGTGAATGTTCCCCAGAGTACAATAGAGGTGCCACCAGTTTGTCTCCATAACGCAGTACAGGTGACAAGGACCTGTTCCCATGAAAGACGACGAATTCACGCCCTTCCATCGGCATAATGAAGAGGTATCGGGATTCACCAGAACACGCAATACTCTGCCACTGCGCCAACGTCCAACGCCGCTGGTCATGCACCTATTTCAGTCGTAGTTGCCGATTTCATAGTGTTAACATCGGCACATGCATGGGTTATCGGTTGTGAAGGCCTATCTTCAGGACTCTTCAACATACTGTGTGTTCAGACACACATGTGCTCTGCCTAGCATTATAGTCTGATGTTAGTTGCACCACAGTTCACCGCCTGTCCTGTTTTACTAGGCTTCCCAGCCTGCAACGTCCGACATTTGTTATGAGGTGTGGCTGTCCAACCTCATGACATCTGGATGTGGTTTCACCTTGGTTTCACCACGTGTTGAAGACACTCACCACAGCATTCGTCAAACACCCGACAATCGTGCAGTTTCCGAAATGCTTGTGCCGAGTCTCACGACCATCACAATCTGCCATTGGTCAGACTCAGAAAATTCGTAGGCCTTCCCCGTTCTACACATGGGCAGCATGCTTACTGATAGTACATATACCACGCGCCGGCCAGGGTGGCCGAGCGGTTCTAGGCGCTACAGTCTGGAACCGCGCGACCGCTACGGTCGCAGGTTCGAATCCTGCCTCGGACGTGGATGTGTGTGATGTCCTTAGGTTAGTTAGGTTTAAGTAGTTCTAAGTTCTAGGGGACTGATGATCTCAGATGTTAAGTCCCATAGTGCTCAGAGCCATTTGAACCAAGCCGTATACCATGCGTGTGTCTGACTAGCACTCATTCCTCGGCAGGTGACGTTGCTTTTGCGTGGATAGTTTTATAGTATAGCGATATTAGGTCAGTGGTCACAACGCTGTGGCTGATCAGTGTATAATTCCCGTTTCAATTGGAAGTCGCTGCCCGAAGTCGGCAGATAAATTCGCTACTGAAGTGTCTGTGTTGTTAAGAAGATTGATACCCTTTTACAGCAGATGTTTGTTGTTGTTCGCAATTAGGAAAACGTTTCATGTATTTCATAATGGCTGTAGTCCCTGCAGTATATCGTTCTTCTTAACAACACAGGCACTGCAGGGTCGTATTTATCCAACAATTCCAGGCAGCGACTTTTAATTAAAATGTTCTCCTCTGTATGGGAATCACATAATGTGTACACGAGTACAGGTTGTGACCCAAGAACGACGACATATGAAATTTTTTGATCTGGTCATGGGTTGCGCACGGACAGCCAAAGCGGTTAAGGTGAACAGTCACATAAAGTGGGACACCCTGGGTCGAGTCCCAGTCCGACATAAGCTTTCATTGTCATCATTTCCTTACATATCTGATGGTTGTATGTATTCACGACTGCGAACACATTTCCTATACAGGGTGATCCATTGATCGTGACAGGGCCAAATATCTCACGAAATAAACGTCAAACGATAAAACTACAAAGAAAGAAACTTGTCTAGCTTGAAGGGGGAAACCAGATGGCGCTATGGTTTCCCGCTATACGGCGCTGCCATAGGTCAAACGAATATCAACTGCATTTTTTAAAAAATAGGGACCCCCATTTTTTATTACATATTCGTGTAGTACGTAAAGAAATATGGATGTTTTAGTTGGACCACTTTTTTCGCTTTGTGATAGATGGCGCTGTAATAGTCACAAGCACATGGCTCACAATTTTAGACGAACGGTTGGTAACAGGTAGGTTTTTTAAATTAAAATACAGAACGTAGGTACGTTTGAACATTTTATTTCGGTTGTTCCAATGTGATACATGTACCCTTGCGAACTTATCATTTCTGAGAACACATGCTGTTACAGCGTGATTACCTGTAAATACCACATTAATGCAATAAATGCTCAAATCATGTCCGTCAACCTCAATGCTTTTGGCAATACGTGTAACGACATTCCTCTCAACAGCGAGTAGTTCGCCTTCCATAATGTTCGCGCATGCATTGACAATGCGCTGACGCATGTTGTCAGGCGTTGTCGGTGGATCACGATGGTAAATATCCTTCAACTTTCCCCACAGAAAGAAATCCGGGGACGTCAGATCCGGTGAACGTGCGGGCCATGGTATGGTGCTTCGACGACCAATCCACCTGTCATGAAATATGTTATTCAATACCGCTTCAACCATACGCGAGCTATGTGCCGGACATCCATCATGTTGGAAGTACATCGCCATTCTGTCATGCAGTGAGACATCTTGTAGTAACATCGGTAGAACATTACGTAGGGAATCAGCGGACATTGCACCATTTAGACTGCCGTCAATAAAATGGGGGCCAATTATCCTTCCTCCCATAATGCCGCACAATACATTAACCCGCCAAGGTCGCTGATGTTCCACTTGTCGCAGCCATCGTGGATTTTCCGTTGCCCAATAGTGCATATTATGCCGGTTTACGTTACCGCTGTTGGTGAAAGACGCTTCTTCGCTAAATAGAACGCGCGCAAAAAATCTGTTATCGTCCGGTAATTTCTCTTGTGCCCAGTGGCAGAACTGTACACGACATTCAGAGTCGTCGCCATGCAATTCCTGGTGCATAAAAATACGACGCGGGTGCAATCGATGATGATGTAGCATTCTCAACACCGACGATTTTGAGCTTCCCGATTCTCGCGCAATTTGTCTGCTACTGATGTGCGGAGTAGTCGTGACAGCAGCTAAAACATCTGCTTGGGCATCATCATTTGTTGCAGTTCGTGGTTGACGTATCACATGTAGCTGAACACTTCCTGTTTCCTTAAATAACGTAACTATCCGGCGAACGGTCCGGACACTTGGATGATGTCGTCCAGGATACCGAGCAGCATACATAGCACGCACCCGTTGGAAATTTTGGTCACAATAGCCATACAGCAACACGATATCGACCTTTTCCGCAATTGGTAAACGCTCCATTTTAACGCGGGTAGTGTATCAATAAGCAAATACCATCCGCACTGACGGAATGTTACGTGGTACCACGTACTTATACGTTTGTGACTATTATAGCGCCATCTATCAAAAACGAAAAAAGTGGTCCAACTAAAACATTAATAATTCTTTACGTACTACACTAATATTTAATAAAAAATGGGGGTTCCCATTTTAAAAAAAATCGCAGTTGACATCCTTTTGACCTATGGCAGCGCCATCTAGCGGGCCAAACATAGCGCCATCTGGTTTCCCCCTTCAAGCTAGCAAGTTTCGTTCTTTGTAGTTTTTTGGTTTGATGCTTGTTTCGTGAGATATTTGGCTCGGTCACTTTCAATGGACCACCCTGTATAATATACGAACGCCGGTCAATCCACTTCAAGTCAGTCACAGTTACAATTTTCAAGCAGTCGAAGTCATGAAAATGATTTTACATCAGCACGTGCCATTATGTCAAGAGCATGTTACTTGACTCGCAGCCTCATTCCCACTGCGTGTATTTTTCTCAGCCGCGGACAAGAGCTAGTTTCCATCTAACACAATCTCCTAATCTCTTGGGAATGTGCAGTACATCCAGCCGACATAAAAGTTAACGAAGCGCGACCGTTCTCGCCTGAAGATTTACGACGCGCTATCGCGTGTTGCGAGGACAGCCGGGTCTGCTGCGAGACAGGGGTGCAGAAAGCGCGCACTGCGAACTGCGGGCGCTGCGTGGGCGGCGGGGGTTGGCGGCCCTCCGGGGCCGGAGCTGAGTCCGGGACCGCCGAGCTGGCGTGGCATGGCATTCCGTGGCTTCTCCTGCCCCCCCTCCTCCCCCCCCCCACAAGCCCCTCGCCCAGGCCTGGGGCAATATAGAAACAAACTTCGGGCGCCTCCCAAGTTTCCCGACGAAATACGCCGACTGGCTGCAGGGCGGCCGCCTCGCATTCTTCCCCCCGCCGCCGCTGTCTCGCTCCTCGAGGAAAAATGTCGGCATTTCCACGGTCAGAGGAGAACTGAAGAGACAGGCATTATGTTTCAAGTTGCCCTCACGGAAAAGCCCCTGTCGAGATCCAAATATTTCTGCGAGAAGTAAGTAAAAGCTGCGAGGAGTGAGCCCGCGCGGCCCCGGGGGTCGCAGAATGCAATCTGTAACATCGTTTATAAGGTAAATATCGACTTACTACTCCGTACTTTCAACATTTCGCCCTCTTGACCCTTTCAATCTTTCTGTTCTTACCACCATTCCTCTCGGCGTAGTTTCCTGAGCTCCCTCGCTCACAGAACTCTAAACTTTTTCCTCTTTCTCGTTACATATGCGTGCTCTTCCTTTTTTGCCCATTCTACTTTGTCACAGAAGGTCGTCCTTCATCGCGTTTGCATGTGAAGGTAAATGACTTCACCTGGTATGTTTTCAAAGTTGCCCCATCACAAACACCTGTGAAAAAAAAAACAAAAAAAAACGATGTAACCTCCATAGGTCAGTGTTCAGTGTTGTCTACAGTCAACAGCGTTTCGTGTTTATCATAATGAACCATTTTACTTGTTAACTTTAGTATCATTTGTTATTTTCTTGTGCTATTATCATAACGTAGGAGAAACGTGCCTCTGAATCCAGTCGCAAATTATAGTTATGTCTTCTTTATGTAGAAGATAGTGTTAAGATTAACCTTGTGCAGTCAGATGATGTGGTATGATAATGTCTCTTGAAGTTTTAAAGCGCATAGAGACGGCTATCCTTGTCACAACTGATATGCATTATTTCAGAAAGACGAATATTTTATATTGCTGTTTTCATGTCTCTGGGACTTTAGCCTTAACTATCTTGGTCAATTAAAGGAACCAGGAGAAAATATGACTGTAAGTAAATACAGTAGGATTTAAATCTTGATGAAAGAAAGTAGGTACGGAAGTTCCAGTTGTTTTAGGCATGATGGAGTTTACTAGTTTATAAATTATTTATCCTGTGTGATCTATTTCAGAAATCATATTATTATTGTTCTGGAATGCCTGTAAAATTTTCTTTGCCTCACGTTATTCAATTGAAATTTAACATGAAATATTAGTGGTTTGTGTATCAGACATTTCTCTAAAGAACACTCTCAGCAAATGGAAAAATAATCAGTGTTTGTTATGAAACGACAGTCTCAATGGAATATGTGGTTCTTAGTGTCAGGAAGTTGTGGGGCTAGAAAGTGGTTGACGATATTGTTATATGCAATAACGTGATGGAATTGCAGCTGTTTAAATAATGTTGGTGTTTTGCGTTGTGAGTGAACTGTATTTATTTGCCAGTGACAGGGATGGTACTGTTGTATTACTGATTAGTTGCTTAGCAAAGTGTTTAGTAAGAGGGAGAGAGCACTGTAACGCGGATTTCCTGCAGGACAAAAAAACTCAGTACATTTTAAGTGACTAACTACTTATATACCTGTATATATGTACATATAACTGTATATAATTTGTACATGAGTAATTCTATTTTAATTGTACTTAAGTGTAAATTAAATTTAATGTAGTCTATAAATATGTTGCAGCGTTTTATTTAACTCTGATTGCACGTAATTTATATGTAAAGAAAACGCCTTGGTCTGGTAGGAAAACTTTTATCTGCAAAATTATAGTAAGGAGGAAGTAAGAAATGAAATGAGTCAGTCAAGGCTGGGACTCATTAATATAATGTTAAATTAATGTGGCGTATCGTTTAATTAATAACAAGAGTTATAATTTCGAGAAAATGGAGGCAGTTTCTTTGTGGTGAAAGTCAAGCTTACATGTAGATATAATTATTACAGTAGTGAGCCAGAGGAAGCAGTTTTATTTAGTAGAGACGAGTGGGGCACGAAACTTTCCAGAAAGCTATTATTGCAGCATTGTTCCAGTAAAATACTAGGCTTTTAATAAGGGGTGTAATTCTTGAGGTTTTTAAGGAAGAACAGGAGACAAAAGAGGAGAAGATACCAACAAAGGAGACAGTGAACGAGCCATATGGTGTAAAATTAGCTATTTTGAGTACTAAAGAAAACATTATTTGAAGAATGACAGTCTAAATAAAACTGACCCCACACTATTAAAATTCATCACCATGTGGGCGTCCTTTGTTGTGCATAAAAATGTTTGCGTCAGCCCCAGCACATCTTAGTCCCATACCCTTCGTATAAGAATTTAACATATTTCAGTAGTGAGAGTGGTACGCCAGGACAGCACATTGTAGATGCAGCAAGAATTATTAGCATTTTCTGAATTAATCTATTCATTTACAAGATGGATACCCACCATGTTATCATCTCTAGGCTTCGCTGGTAACATCTGACATTCTACACTTCCTGTGATCAGCTACTTTAGATTAAGAGCTCAGGTGGGCAACCAAGTGATTCATCTTTGGTGACAGAAATTGTTTGCTACATCTGAGTAAATATTTATGTCACAGCAGACATTCTATGTAGACATTAACTAAAGTTACATAAATGTAAAAGCTATTGAAGATGAGAGGCAGTTATCAAAAAATATTAGGGTAAATATATTCCGTTTTCACTTAAACATAGATTTCTCTCACACTTACATGATGGTGTCACACTGTTGAAGCTGACGGTGAAATTGATCTTTATTGCTCAGGCCTTAAAACAGATTGTCCTTTTTTTACTTTGTTAGCAGTGAATAAAGTTATAATGTTGAAATATTTTCGTAAATGTGTCCATTCTGTAGCTCAGGTCCACATATATTGGTGAAAATGGAGTTTGACTAATACGATCCCACGTAGGGTTGCCATAATCTCGGAATCCAAAACCAGGACAAAACTTACGGTCACCGTAGCCGATCGAAGGAAATAAGAGGAATAAGGAGTCCTCATGCCCATAAGCAAAGGGAAATGTGCATTTAATTAATGATCCAGAGTTTAGGAAGGACTGCTTCATTAAGAAAGCATTTATTACAAAAAATAAGAATATGCATTACATTATTCAGTACACGAAGTTCTATTGTCATCATTTGAGCTTTTCTTATACCAATCGTATTTCTCAGAACCTTGAATAGATGAAATGAACTTAATCTGGTTCTCAATCAGTTTATGAAATTCACTGCAACTTACATTTTTCATATTGTACTGTATTTGCATCATTGCATTAACTGATTTTACTGTTAACCTATTCCTTAATTCTGTCCACTGAGAATTAATGAGGGAAAAGACTATCTCTTCATTGGCTACTACTTTCAGCAGGCATCTGTGCCAATGAACTGTCTGCCTCACTGTGAGGTACTCCCACAGCCAACAAGATCCCAAGGTCTGTCCCCAATAAAACACGTGTAATGCCAGCTCGGTCGGCAACTCCGTCTCAGTGGCAGTATCCGAATATCGAGGACCAGTTACGACTTTTGTGGTCCAGTTTGCCTCGGGAAAGGACACAACAACCTTTTGACACCCATCCCAACAGAATCAGTCCATGCATCCAGACATCCAGGCCAGAGAGGTGCAACGACGTACTGATAAGTGAGTTCAGATTGACAAATCTACACAAATAAAAATGAATGTTTCTTTATATGTTTGTCCTCTAAGAATTCCTAGACCAGTTATCCGATTGCGATGAAACTTTAGTGAGTTGTCCTCCTAAGGAAAAAAAAGAGTACGACACATAATTCAGAAGATATGAAGTCACAATGAGTGCCACTGCGCGAAAATACCCAGATTTATGCATCCACTATTTGGGAATGAGAGCGCTTAGCGACTGGCAACAAACCTTACATAATTTATAACTTCAAATGTTCTTCAAAATTTTTCTCGCAGACACCCACCATAAAATGATGAAAGGAAATAAGTTTATCGCTTTACTTCATTTTCGCTGTACATGCCGTAAATCTGCCACATCAGACATGACGTATAAACGTATTACTTCCTTACCAATAGTTCTGTCGCAACATTTTTTGGATGCAGTATCAACACGTATCAATAAGTCTGCCGCAAATTTATATCACTGTGCGACACTGGGTTCAGGAGATATGAAGTCATTAACTCTCAGATGCGCGAGAAACTGCCGCGTCCGGCTTGATGTTTTGTTTTATAACTGCTTTATTGAAGTTTTTCACAATACATTTCGGAAACGTCTTAATAATTATATACATCCACGAGCGTATTCCAAAGCAATGTTGTGTCAAAATTTCAAATTAACAGGCCAAGAACTTTCCGAGATTTGCAATTAGGGACATTTATATTGTCTGTTTGTTTGTTCTTAATAGCAAATCTCTAAAAGATCTTGACTGATTTGAAATTTTGACACATCATTGCGTTCTGATACGAGCATGTTTTATGTCATTTTTGTAGCTGTCCGCCCGCGTGTTCAATTCAAACATGCCGTATGTGACGGGACCGCAATAAAATACTTATAACACTACTATTGTCATAACAGTTTTTGTGGGAACAAAAGTTATTTTATACATTATCCCGGTAAAGTATGTAATGGTTAACCATAGATGAAATATTTAGTAAGTGGTCTTGACTAACCCGGTAATTGTAATATCTGCTGTGAAAGATGTGACGCACAGAGATGTGTTGATTCTCAGTCGATAATTGTAATCATATAGCAATTCTTTCATTTGTCAAACGTGTGACACACTGAGTGGTGTTCGTTGTGGATTTGTAATTGTGATCATATTGCATTTCTTTTATTGTCGATTCAGTCATCAAGCCCAAGCGGAAATCGATTGGCCGACAGAAAAACAAAAAAAATGTTGTGTATCTAAAAGCGCTTCAATAAACAAATTATAAAACCAAACACTTCTTTCAGTGTTATTGAAACGCAAGACGTGTACAGCAAGTACTTTATGAATCTGACACGATTTTTTAATCACTGAATCAACATCAAATACCCTCTCAACCCCTGAAGTTTCATTTCATTTCCTTCCCCCCTTCTAGGTGCTTCACTTTATTTGGCAGGCAGTGTGTTTTTTGTAATGTTATTTTTACTGCCTATTATAATATGCATCATTGTATTTAATGCCTGTCACATTCCATCACTACATTTGGGCTCCTAAGGCCATCTGTTATTGTTGAGTCCTTGACGTTTCTTCCGTTGCTTGTATATATACGTATTTTTGTTGCGCTGTTTTTTCTATATTTCTCACTTGTGTTTGCCATGGTCCGTCCCCGGTAGCTGAATGGTCAGCGTGACGGATCGTCAATCTTCTCGGCCCGGGTTCGATTCCCGGGTGGGTCGGGAAATTTTCTCCACCCAGGGACTGGGTGTTGTGCTGTCCTCGTCATCATCCTATCATCCTCATCGACTGCAGGTCGCCAAAGTTGCGTCAAATTGAAATACCGGCACCCGGCGAACGGTGTGCCCGACTGGGGGGCCTTAGCCATACGATTAAATAAATAAATTTGTGTATACGACATTATAGGCAGATCAACACTGTTTTGCTTTTATACAATTTCTATGAAAAATATCTTGATTGTCTCTTTGATAGGTGGCCGCCTAAGCCTATTTTCATTTTACATGCATGCTTTGCCTGGTAAATTGGTTTTGTTCTGCACATCTGTTTTTCTATGTGTCGTAGCCCGTTGGGAAGGGAGTACACATGGTGAAACAACATTTATTTGGTGTATTAATGAGCGTCCTCTGCTCATCTGTTCTTTACTGAAGAGTGCTGTCAACAAGTATAAATGCGTGGGTGTTTGTGTTGAAATTGCCGGTGAGGAAAACAGACTGTCTTGTGCTTTCTGGTAGCGTAGTGCCTATCTTGCTAAACGTCTCCATGAAGCCTATAAAAGTACTTATTTTAGAGTCCGTTCCCATATTTTTTTTATCTCCTAAACACTGGAAGTGAGGTGCACCCCCTCTCCCTTGAGTAAAGACGGTCCCTCAAAGCGGCCGGAGTTTGCTGGCCTATTTGAAGGGTTGACAAAGGTGTTTTTCTGTTAATCACAACAGTTCCAGCTCTTCCACCTCCTCAAACTCTTGGCTCTCCATCCCCCAGTCTCGTGAAACAACGGGTCCTCAAGGCAAACGGCCACTTGTCGGCGTCTGGGCAAACTCACTCTTGGTCTGCACTCCAATGTGGTAAGCACTGACATCCCTCGGAACACGCTTTGATGCATTTCAGTTAGTGAGAGCACATACTTCGTTAATTACGTTAAGTGCTCGAGAGTGTTTTTCATTTCGAATCTTGGAGTTTTTCGTTTAATTCTCGTGAGTGATATTTCAGTCTGAGTTTTCCTTTTCTTAATACCAGTATGGACTACGTGCTATCAGCACTGGTTCTTCTATACTTGAGAAATACGTTGTATTTATTTTAAAGTAGTGCTTTCCTCAGTTCACGAGCATAGCGCTGCTAATATAAACGGATTTCCCGGAGTGAGCAGATTGATGATTTCCAGTGCTGAGATCCATACATAATCAAGGCAAAGTTGCCAACTGGTCAGTCAGATTTATCGACTTTAGCGGTTACCTCGGAGTCTAGAAGTGTTTTACGTGATGCTGATCGCGAGATTTGAAACTGTTCCTCCGATACCGGCGTTGTGACTACTGTGAGGCTCAGTCGCCACGTGGGCGCCAAGAAAATGTACTGCATGCACAGACTTTCCTAATGAATTAGACAATTAATTATAAGGAATTTGTTAATTTGTGGACGAAGGCTTTGACATTGACTTGAGTCACTCTGCAGCCCAGTCTCTCTTTCCGATGTCGCTCAGTAGTGGTGGAGAGGTACTACTCCTGTTCATTACTGTGTTGTGTGTGTTTATTCTAACCTTAATTCAGAGTTGTTCTCGTCCACATGTAGTCCCAGCTTTCCTTACCTTGCCTCAAAAATCATTCACGCTGGCTGTTCCCCTGTAAATCTATTAAAGTCAGGCTATCATGCGAATAAGGGACTGTATGACTTTAACGTTAATTACCCCGTCCGCCCCCCCCCCCCCCCTACCAACCCTCCTCTAAGAGCACGTGCGGGCCATTCGCCCTCGCATTCTCTAGTTTGTTTTCAAAAATGAAGAGATCAAATCAATTCCTGCTCAGAACTACCTCTAGAGTTTCACGCATAATGAGTTTTTGTGGGATGTGCACTTCGTGACTGTGTAATCGAACCGTATTATTGGGACCTAACCGTTCCTCAGTTCAATATTAGAACCTTGATAATAAAAAAATTTTAAATCGTCCCGAACGGTGGCCAAGAGAGAGACGATATTTACATTAACCTGTTTGTTTACTTCCCTCCCCACTCCAGGGCAAGTATCAAACTCAATACTTCTCATGGATAATAACTGCTAGTCGTTCCCGATTATTTAGTTCTTCTATACGAGGTCAGCGTTTCATTTCTCCTGGCATATTACAAAAAGAGCAACAATCTTACGTTTGGGGACTCCTGCCAATATCCAAATATTAATGGGAATCAGATGAAAACCGTAATAGTGGAATTAAATATCGACACTTCGGAGCAATTGTTCTGCAAGGTTTCAGTCCTGTTACCAATGATATAAGGAATGTGTACAGGTGGCAGCATTCTACAGCAAAACGCGGACAGTTCAAAATGGCTACCCCACTTGAAACCTGCACCGTGGAGGAATAGCGTTCTGTCAGCCTTTTTGTGAGCAGTGAAGGTACGAAACCTATTGAAATTAATCAGCGAATGAAGGTCCAGTATAGTGATGCACGTCTGTCGCTGTAGCAAGTGTATAAATGCCGGCCGTTGTAGCCGAGCGGTTCTAGGCTCTTCAGTCTGGAACCGCGCGACCGCTACGGTCGCAGGTTCGAATCCTGGCTCGGTAATAGATGTGTGTGATGTCCTTAGGTTGGTTAGGTTTAAGTAGTTCTAAGTTCTAGGGAACTGATGACCTGAGATGTCAAGTCTCATAGTGCTCAGAGCCAAGTGTATGAGTGAAGCAGGAAGTTCGTGAATGACGTGACGTTTGTGGCAGGTGCTCAGCGGTCGGGTCAGGCACACCTCATTTTGACACCAGAGTCTACTGCAGCAGCTGAAGCCAATGTGAGGAGAAATCGCCGTGTGATGGTGGATGAAATAGCCGCAAATCTGATCGCTAGACATGGCTCAGGACATCACATCATCCAAGAAGTGCTTAAGTCTCGCAAAGTGCCTGCAAGGTGGGTGCCACTGCAGCTCACTCCAGAACTGAAAGAACACTTTGATATTCGCCACATCTGCCACACCACCAGATATCGCATCTAGTGATTACCGCATGTTTCGACTACTCAGAGAGGTGATGAGAGGAAAGAAATTTCGTTCCGATAAAGAGGTGCAGCAAGAGGTGTACGACTGCCTGCACACAGGGTGAAAAGAATTTTTTTTTTTTTTTCAGAGGAATCCGTGCACGTCCTACGTCCTGGTGGAAACACACTTCTGTTCCACTTTTGTCCAAAAAGGTTTTTTTTAATGAAACTTCTTGGCAGATTAAAACTGTGTGCCGGACCGAGACTCGAACTCAGGACCTTTGCCTTTCGCGGGCAAGTGCTCTACCAACTGAGCTACCCAAGCACGACTCACGCCACGTCCTCATAGCTTTACTTCTGCCAGTACCTCGTCTCCTACCTTCCAAACTTTACAGAAGCTCTTCTGCGAACCTTGCAGAACTAGCACTCCTGAAAGAAAGGATATTGCGGAGGCATGGCTTAGCCACAGCCTGGTTTTTTTTTATATATTTAAGCTTTTAATTTGACACCTTCACGTAAAATTTTTTAGGAGTAGTAAGCTTACACCTTGTTAACTTGTTTAACAAAGGAAAGTCTGCTTAATTTATACGTGTTACGTTAAAGTTGGACATATGTTAACACATACAATCGCTCTCTACAAGTTAATCTCTTTTTTCGATGTGTAAAAATCAAACACATCTTTGCTTCTATATGGACACTGTGATGTCTTTGGTACCCGAGATGAGACACATGACACGCCTCGATTTGTGTGTAAGCTGAGATGTGGCGTCAGGTCCTGCTGATCGTTTCGTTACCGGCAGATGTGGCCGTGCGGTTCTAGGCGCTTCAGTCTGGAACCGCGTGACCGCTACGGTCGCAGGTTCGAATCCCGCCTCGGGGTCCGCAGCTCGTGATCGTGCGGTAGCGTTCTCGCTTCCCGCGCCCGGGTTCCCGGGTTCGGTTCCCGGCGGGGTCAGGTTCAAATGGTTCAAATGGCTCTGAGTACTATGCGACTTAACTTCTGAGGTCATCAGTCGCCTAGAACTTAGAACTAATTAAACCTAACTAACCTAAGGACAACACACACATCCATGCCCGAGGCAGGATTCGAACCTGCGACCGTAGCGGTCACGCGGTTCCAGACTGAAGCGCCTTTAACCGCACGGCCACACCGGCCGGCTCGGGGTCTGGGATTTTCTCTCCCTCGTGATGACTGGTTGTTGTGTGTTGTCCTTAGGTTAGTTAGGTTTAAGTAGTTCTAAGTTCTAGGGGACTGATGACCACAGATGTTAAGTCCCATAGTGCTCAGAGCCATATGAACCATTTTGATCGTTTCGTTGCGAGATTACGTTTTACTGGTAAATTCTTAGTGAAAACAAGACGCTCTTCTGGTGATAGCAGAAGTCTCGGGCGAATTAGATGACCCACCTGGCGAAAATTCACATTACTGTCATGAACGTTGTGAAAGGCTCTCACTGCACCTCTCATTTAAGAGATGCAAATAAGGACTTAACGTCACTGAATACTTATTCTAGTCGTTTCAAGATAAGCACTTGGAGCTATGTTCTGGAACTGGTGTATGTTTATAGGACTTGGTATCTTTCTTCATAATTTTTATTCTTCATATTTATTATAATGAGCAAGTGAATCCAGAGCCACAATTTGGCTGAATTATATTTTTGGGTTTGTACTTAACTGTCCTTCCCGAGTCCTATAGTTGAATTGTGAATTGTTTAATGGCCAGTCACAAACGCAATGCTTGCTCAGTCTCAATTGGCTTTCTTTTAAGTTCCTTACATCTTTTTACCTTGTGAAAGAAGCTAAGTCGTACCGCAATAAATTGAGGTCACATACTGTTTGCTGTCTGGAACCGCGTGACCGCTACGGTCGCAGGTTCGAATCCTGCCTCGGGCATGGATGTGTGTGATGTCCTTAGGTTAGTTAGGTTTAATTAGTTCTAAGTTCTAGGCGACTAATGACCTCGGAAGTTAAGTCGCATAGTGCTCAGAGCCATTTGAACCATGCTGTGTGCTTTCAGCTACGGCCACGTACATTCACACTGATGTCTGTAATTGGAATCTCCCCCTCTCAACTATTTTTACTAGTCTTTTTCACTTTAATACACGGTTTTAGTCAAAGCGGTTGGTAGAATTTCTTACACGCCACTGCACTATCGTTTCCGTGGTCACAATTCGGCCATCTTGTTTCTAATTAAGCCTTGTAAATTGTGCATACGATATACCAGTGCTTTGTCTGGGTTTGAACGGATGGGGACGACGTTCACAGAAATATCTATCCCAAACGCACCTCTAAATGAGATTAATTCTGAGGCGTGCGTGACGTCTTGGCTGCGGGCAGGACATAGGTCAGTAGATGAAGCGGCTTGCAGGAAGCATGAGGCTAAAGCGGAGGTTCCTGAATATCGTTTCTATGGAAACTACTAAGTTAAAGCTGAGCTCCCAAAAATATTTCATTCCAAGTCAAGCACTGTGGTGGACACATGTATTTTCAGCGAATGAGGTATTTTCGTTGGTCTACGAATGTTTGGGATTGTATGTTATGCATAATTGAATGAAAAACTTGTAAATCGTCTCTGTTTCAGAGCATAATTCACAAGCATTAAGTTCATTTAAGATGTAGCCGTCCCCTGTGGCCGAGCGGTTCTAGGCGCTTCAGTCTGGAGCCGCGCTGCAGCTACGGTCACAGATTCGAATCCTGCCTCGGGCATGGATATGTGTGATGTCCTTAGGTTAGTTAGGTTTAAGTAGTTCTAAGTCTAGGGGACTGATGACCCCAGATGTTAAGTCCCATAGAGCTTAGAGCCATTTGAACCATTTTTAAGAACTATGTCCTTTTCAAGGAATAAACTCAGAGCATACAGAAAACGTTACTGCAAATCAGATTAGGTCGCAACAAACATACTGTGAAAGTTCAAAGAAAGTCTTTAGATACTTAAGTTTCAATCAAAAAAATAACAGCAATCATCTCGAAACTTTCAACACTGTCATACATACACTGCCGTAGTGGATCTAGCTTAGTGACCGATGCACTGGTCGCGTAGACTGTACCTCCGTAGATTTTTTCTTTTCCTTAAGTGAGTTTTTACGCGCGGGATTATCCGAGCGGTCTCAGGCGCTGCAGTCATGGACTGTTCGGCTGGTCCCGGCGGAGGTTCGAGTCCTCCCTCGGGCATGGGTGTATGTGTTTATCCTTAGGATAATTTAGATTAAGTAGTGTGTAAGCTTAGGGGCTGATGACCATAGCAGTTAAGTCCCATAAGACTTCACACACATTTGAACATTTTTTGAGTTTTTAGTTCGTTCACAAACTGCAACAACTTCTAAACGTTTCATGCTAATTAAGTCCATAGAAGCACGATCTTTTCCGAATGGATTTCTGGCCAAAAAGCGATCCTAGTAGCTGGAGTCCAAGGTTTTTGTTAATCGTGCCTTTTGCTTTCCTGTAGTGATAGTTCCACAAAAACTTTCGTTGCATAACACACATTTCTTTATATCTAACGGAGAAGTTTTCATAGATTTAGCTTTTAAAATTTTTTAATGTAACGAAATATTTTCTTAAAAATTTTCATCCCCTATTTCACCCCCTTAGGGACTGAATTTCCTAAAACAGTGAAACATTTTTCTGGTTTCTAACAGAGTAGCCAATTATAAATTTTCATGGATATAGCTTTGAAAATGCTTTCATGATTCAATAATTTCATAAAATTTTTTATCCCCTATTCCACTCCCTGAGGGGGCTGATTTTCCAAAAACAATGAAATACATATATTTTTATTTCAAAGCGAAAAGATAAAAACCAATTTTCATAGATGTAGCTTTAAAAATGCTTTAACAGTTCTTTAATAATGATTTATTTTCAAAAAAAAATTCACCCGCTATTTTACGCAATTAGTGATTGAATTTCTAAAAATGCTGAAGCTTCTTTTATTTTAATTTCTCACTCAGAAACGAAATACCAATCTTCGTAGTTCTAGCTTCAAAATCACCTTAATAGCGACATATTTCCAAAAAGCCTTACATCCCCTATTTCATCCCCTTAGGAGTGGAACTTCCAACAATCCCTTCTTAAACGATGCCTACGCTCTAAGATCCACACCCTCTTCAAATTTAAGACTTCTATTCTTAGTGGTTTCGTTTGGGCGATGCTGACTCAGTGAATAAGTCTGGCATTATTTCACCCTCCTAGGGGCTGAATTTCCAAAAACAGTGAAATGTATATTTTTTTTATTTCTGACAGAGAAGCCAAATTCGAATTTTCATAGATTTTGCTTCAAAAATTCTTGCACAATAAAATATTTCCATAAATATCCTACTTCACCCCCATAGCGGTCGATTTCCCAAAAACAGTAACATGGTTTTTTATTTCCAACCGAGATGACAAATTCAAATTTTCATATATTAATTTTAAAAACGCTTTTATACGGAAAAATTTCATAAAACAAATCATTCCCTTAGGGGCTGAACTACCCGAAACGCCCGAACAAATCTTTTTTTTTTTTATTTCTAAGTCAAATACCAATTTTCGTAGCTGTAGCTTTAAAAATACTTCAGTAGTTCTTTAGCAACGATTACTTTTCAAAAAAGACTTTTACCCTCTATTTCAGGCCAATAGGGAATAAATTTCCAAAAATACTGAAACCCATATTTTCTTATTTCTGAATGATAACCTAAATACAAATTTTCATAGTTCTAGCTTCAAAATTGCATTAACAGCGATATACTTTCACAAAACCTTACATCCCCTATTTCATCCCCTTAGCGATGGAATATCGAAAAATCCGTTCTTAAACGACGCTTACACCCTCTGCAGATTTCAAGCTTCTACCCTCAGTTGTCTCGGCTGGGTGATCGTGAGTCAGTGAGTGAGTCAGTCAGTCGGGACACTGCCTTTTGTATACATTGAAGTGCCAAAGACACTGGTATAGCCATGAGTATTCAAATACGGAGGTATGTAAACAGGCAGAATACGGCGCACAGTGGTTACACAGGTCACTGCTGTTACAATGGCAGGTTATCAAGATTTAAGTGAGCATGAACGTGGTGTTATAGTCGGCGCGCGAGCGATGGAACACAGCATCTCCGAGGTAGCGATGAAGTGGGGATTTTCTCGTACGACCAATTCACAAGTGTACCGTGAGTATAAAGAATACGGTAAAACATCAAATCTCCGACATCCCTGCGACCGGAAAAGAGAACCTGCAAAAACGAGACCAACGACGACTGAAGAGAATCGTTCAACGTGACAGAAGTGCAACCCTTCCGTAAATAGCTGCAGATTGCAATGCTGGTTCATCAACAAGTATCAGCTTGCGAACCATTCAACGAAACATCATCGATATGGGTTTTCGGAGCCGGACGCCCACTCGTGTACCCTTGATGACTGCGTGACACAAAGTTTTATGACTCGCCTGGGCCCATCAACATCGACATTGGACTTTTGATGACTGGAAACACGCTGTCTGGACGGACGAGTCCCGATTTAAAATTGTATTTAGCGGAAGGACGTGTACGAATAGGGAGACAACCTCATGAATCCACGGATCCTGCATACCAGCAGGGGACTGCTCAAGCTGGTGGAGGCTCTTTAATGGTGTGGGGCTTGTGGAGTTGGAGTGATATAGGGCCCCTGATACGTCTCGCTACGACTCTGATAGGTGACACGTACGTAAGCATCCTATCTGATCACCTGCAGCCATTCATGTCCATTGTGCATTCCTACAGACTTGGGCAATTCCAGCAAAACAATGCGACACCCCACACGTCCAGAATTGTAACAGATTGGCTCTCCTGAATTTAAACACTTCCGCTGGCCACCAAACTCCCCAGACATGAACACTATTGAGCATGCAAGTACATGGGACACCTTACAGCTTGTTGTTCAGAAGAAATCTCCACCCCTTCGTACTCTTACGGATCTATGGACAGTCCGGCAGCGTTCATTGTGTCAGTTCACTCCAGCACTACTTCAGACATTAGTCGAGTCCATGCCACGTAGTGTCGTGGCTCTTCTGCATGGTCACAAGGATTCTACACGATATTAGGTCGGTGTACGAGTTTCTTTGGCACTTCAGGGTATAAGAGATTACTTGAAGTCAGAAATAAGAAAGAATGCTAAGGCATGATCGGAATCTTTCATTGATCCAACGGAATATAAATCGCAATGCCGACCATAAATCATTTAAGTGTGATCACACTTACCGCCGACTCAAATGCACAGCCCCAATATGCTGCCAACCTTTAAAATTGCAACACCTATAGGACGATAAGCAAAAACTTCAAATTGGTGTAAAGTATACTACGAGTCTGGGTATGTAAATGATTAGCATTTTTGCACAACGACACAAAACAGGTAGGAGTAACTGTGTCTATAAGCTGAACACGAGAAAAGATTACACAGCGAACTTCTCTTTCAGAAATGACGAATGCTGTCTGGTAACTTTCGTTCTCCTCTGAGATTACACATACAGATTCATCCATAATGATGTTGTACGCAAAACGTCTGAAAAATGACATCGTGCCAACTGTTGTAGCGGAATATCTGTAGAATTAGGATAATGGGTAGAACTTTTAACAAAGCATTTATTATAATAATTCCCAAATTTAACATTGACATAAATTTCCGTCTCACAACCAGTTTCGTGGACACAGTCCCGCTAAAGAAAACCGTGACTTCTAAATTAAAAGAAATTTTAATTTTGGTTCATATTAAGAGAAAATAAATTTAACTTGAGTAAAAAGATGTGCAATAAATCATTACTATGCAAGAGCGTCTGGCTAAGTTAGAATTTAATAAATGTGCTTAAATACAATATGCCACGCAGATATCTTAACTATGAGTTACATTTTAACTAAAGTTCAGTCTTGATCACAACACTTATGTCTCAATAACATAGGTGACCGGTTTCGGTTTTATTTATATAACCATCTTCAGACCCATGGCTTCCTTGGAGGATGGTAGGTGGAGCTCTCCTCAGCTGCTACGAAGTCAACTGAGGAGAGCTCCGCCTACCATCCTCCAAGGAAGCCATGGGTCTGAAGATGGTTATATAAATAAAACCGAAACCGGTCACCTATGTTATTGAGACATAAGTGTTGTGATCAAGACTGAACTTTAGTTTAAATATAATACTCTATTCATCACTGTCCAAAAATGTTTACCAAAATTAACCAGGAGTACTTTCGTGAAACAAACAGTTTTACAGACACGATGTCGGAGTACAACTAACAGTGATAATTACGTTTCTCTTTAATTCCGTACGAAATATGGCATCACACAGGTGTAACTAATTTTCTGAAACAGATAGGGTTGTCTGAGAACCTGAGCGCAAGATTATAATCAGCAGTCGCAATGGCGTCAGTCCGGAAACGGTAAGCAACTTCTCACTAACAGGGCATTCCCAAAACGTTCATTCAATTACATCAGCGAACTTCGTAGTAACAGAGAACACAATTACCTTTATATTCGTTGCAGATAACGGGGCAGTAACCTTTAGCGGCAGGTTACTAAGAAAATTAATTGTATATAGTTATACATTATTACAACCATAACTTGAAACGCAGAAGTTAAAAACCATATTAAGGGAAAGTTTAAAGCCTTTTCCGATCTACAAATGAAACTTAAAATTTTGGAAAATACCACGGTCGTATGAGCGTTTATCATACATGTATAGAACGTTTGTAATATACAGTACAGGTGAATACCAACTTTCAAGTAGCGAAGCGTATGCCACATATAGCTTTCCTGGTTAACTGCGAACTGTGTCATGCTTCACTGCTTCCCACACGATGGGCTACATCTTTAGTACATGGCAACTTCAAACCCAAATGCACAGTTAACAGTGTCCTGGAACAGACCATTATTAATACTCAGAAACGACAAATATTATCAAAGGAGTTCAGTTCTTGTTCCAGTTACCATTATAACGAACAGCGTAAAGTTTCGAACATATTACAGAACAATCAGGGAACATGAGTCAATTTGCCTTCCAAAGCTAGTCATTAAATAACGGCTCCCACAAGTAACGCTGACAGAACTTCACACAGCCCGACGCTCTCCAGTGAACTCGCTATAGCTCACTACTACGCCTCGCAGAGTGTCACAAATATAAGTGCCTTTAACAAAAAGCGTCTATTTTGACTTCCTTCTTATGACCCGCTGGGCTATTGAGTGCCACAACACACACAGGCAACCCACAGCATTATAACCGTCCGACCAGCTGATAATCGTGCTTGCAACGCTAGAACATCAACAACCGGCACTCTCCGGTCACCTCTGCCCTCCTTGCCACTCCCTGCCAGACAAGCTGCTTCACCGGCGATATCAAGAGTCCAGGAGGTGAAACTACTGCCAACCTATGTACACAGTTCCAACCCTGGCACCCTGTGCCTTGTCTAAGAAGGAGGAAAGTCAACCAGTATGAGTCACAATTCGACAATATTAGGACCGTGACATACTGAGACTGCTAATTATCACTCCACGGTTCTGCTTCTTACATCTTAAGTAATAGAACCCAGTATGTGTTCATCGGAGGTGAGGGTATCTTACTTCTTAAGTAATAGAACCCAGTACGTTGTCCTCGATGGTGAGTGTTTATCGGAGGTGAGGGTTTCATCTGGAGTGCCCCAGGGAAGTGTGGAAGGTCCGCTGTTGTTTTCTATCTACATAAATGATCTTTTGGATAGGGTGGATAGCAATGTGCAGCTGTTTGCTGATGATGCTGTGGTGTACGGGAAGGCGTCGTCGTTGAGTGACTGTAGGAGAATACAAGATGACTTGGACAGGATTTGTGATTGGTGTAAAGAATGACAGCTAATTCTAAATATAGATAAATGTAAATTAATGCAGATGAATACGAAAAAGAATCCTGTGATGTTTGAATACACCATTAGTAGTGTAGCGCTTGACACAGTCACGTCGATTAAATACTTGGGCGTAACATTGCAGAGCGATATGAAGTGGGAAAAGCATGTAATGACAGTTGCCGGGAAGGCGGATAGTCGTCTTCGGTTCATTGGTAGAATTTTGGGAAGATGTGGTTCATCTGTAAAGGAGACCGCTTATAAAACACTAATATGACCTATTCTTGAGTACTACTCGAGCGTTTGGGATCCCTATCAGGTCGGATTGAGGGAGAACATAGAAGCAATTCAGAGGCGGGCTGCTAGATCTGTTACTGGTAGGTTTGATCATCAGGCGAGTGTTACGGAAATGTTTCAGGAACTCGGGTGGGAGTCTCTACAGGAAAGGACGCGTTCTTTTCGTGAATCGCTACTGAGGAAATTTAGAGAACAAGCATTTGAGGCTGACTGCAGTACAATTTTACTGCCGCCAACTTACATCTCGCGGAAAGACCACAAAGATAAGATAAGAGAGATTAGGGCTCGCACAGAGGCATACAGGCAGTCATTTTTCCCTCGTTCTGTTTGGGAGTGGAACAGGGAGAGAAGATACTAGTTGTGGTACGAGGTACCCTCCGCCACGCACCGTATGGTGGATTGCGGAGTATGTATGTAGATGTAGATGTCAGTGAGTATTCCAAGACTTTCTTATGCACATGGAATCGAAGGGTTCATGAACGCCTTAGTCCACGCCTTGAGCGTCTCTATGGCCACACACACGACTAGTTCCTTAGAGGACAGACATACTGTTCACTCGGTCATCCAGGATCAAACAGCCACATCTGGTACCTTGGGTCAGGAAGCTGGCCTGTCTACAGCAAGACAAGTGTCCACATTCGCCACAGACTGTCACCGTGACAGCCACTGTGCTGGGCCCAGAGACATACAGTTGACACCACGTTATCTCTTCAGACGAGTTACGGTTCTATGTACATCATGATGACATCGTGATGGCTGTATCCGTGTGTAGTCTAAGACCAAAATGAAGGTTGCTGATTGCGTTGTTCATCGCTCTATTAGGGATGGTTGTTATCGCTAAAACAAACGGTTTTCGGTTATATCGATTTTTCAAGGCACGTTAAAGAGGAGTGTTAAAACCGCTCAGAAAAACCGGTTTCTGAGCCGATATTCGGCTTTTTGTTCCTGTTATTTCCTGTAGTAAACGTAGAAATCGAACAAATGGTTCAAATGGCTCTAAGCACTATGGGACTTAACATCTGAGGTCATTAGTCCATTAGATTTAGAACTACTTAAACCTAACTAACCTAGGGACATCACACACATCCATGCCCGAGGCATGATTCGAACCTGCGACCGTAGCAGCAGCGCGGTTCCGCACTGAAGCGACTACAACCGCTCGGCCACAGCGGCCGGCACACCTTCTCACAAATTTTACTGTTAACGTAGTAGCGGCGCTACAGGTTAATACAAGGCCGTATATTGACAATGCTTTCGTGACATATCTCGACAGAGAGATTCAACTGGCTGCCTGGGAAGCAAGTTCACCGTATCTCTTTCCTACCGAAGCATCTGCTCTCGGGTTGCGGAGAGACTGAAGGATAGCTGTTTAGTATTGGTTATAGAATTGGTTTATCCTGAGCTTTGTGACTATTGGGGGACAACTTCACTACCTTCGGTTATAAATCATGGTTAAACATTCAAATTTCATTTAGGCAATAGAAACACAATATTTCATACTTAAATTTAGGCCAGAACTTCATTCATTACTAGCATCTGAATGGATCTCAGTGGGATGTGGCTTGCGATACTTCACGAATGAAACTCTTTTTCAGTTCCAGCTGAAATCAAAATGCACATGACGCAGTCAGTACTCTACACAAGAAATTAATCTGCACTCATAATAAGACTAACCATGAACATACAATAACGTGGAACGTGCTGTCGTTTATTTCAAATAGAAGCTGCGATCAGTGTATTGTAATGTGAGGGCATGGAGATAACACATCGATTCTTAAGGAAAACGATTAAATATGGAATCATGGACGCCATCAATCATACAAAAATCGATTAAGTAAGAGATAAACAAACACAGCATCGTGTCTGCTGCTGACTAAGCAGAGAAGCAAGTAATCACAATGAACAGAAACTGGGAAAATTCGTTAAATTGAAAAAGAAAATAAGTTAATAAAACCCCTCTACACACACAGGTCGTCATTTTGCACCAGAGAAACCTATAACATGCCGCAGCATAATCTGATGAGCACGTGGGCAGGCAAAAAGAATCATGTAAGGAATAACGAAAACACATAGAGTCGGAAATCAGAAAAATAGCCAAAATTTAGGTAAAAATAGAGCTAGTCATTTTATGTACCAGGAAGAGAACAATGTAACAGTGAATCTACAGCAGCCGACGTAATTACAAGTGCGTGTGGACGGAGAGTGTACGTTACCATGTGGTGTCATAGATCTAGACTGACAATGTCGAATCGTTACGTTGTTATGCGCGCGAGAATAGAGCAAATAACTCCTTGTTTATGAGATGTACAAAAATGGTTCAAATGGCTCTGAGCACTATGCGACTTAATTTCTGAGGTCATCAGTCACCTAGAACTTAGAAATAATTAAACCTAACTAACCTAAGGACACCACACACATCCATGTCCGAGACAGGATTCGAACCTGCGACCGTAGCGCCTAAAACAGAGAGGTACACTACTGGCCATTAAAATTGCTACACCAACAGGAAATGCAGATGATAAACGGGTATTCATTGGACAAATGTATTATACTAGAACTGACATGTGATTACAAAAAATGGTTCAAATGGCTCTGAGCACTATGTGACTTAACTTCTGTGGTCATCAGTCGCCTACAACTTAGAACTAGTTAAACCTAACTAACCTAAGGACATCACACACATCCATGACCGAGGTAGGATTCGAACCTGTGACCGTAGTCATGTAATTACATTTTCACGCAATTTGGGTCCATAGATCCTGAGAAATCAGTACCCAGAACAACTACCTCTGGCCGTAATAACGGCCTTGATACGCCTGGGCATTGAGTCAAACGGAGCTTGGATGGCGTGTACAGATACAGCTTCAACACGATACCACAGTTCATCAAGAGTAGTGACTGGCGTATTGTGACGCGCCAGTTGCTCGGCCACCATTGACCAGACGTTTTCAATTGGTGAGAAATCTGGAGAATGTGCTGGCCAGGGCAGCAGCTGAAATTTTTCTGTATCCAGAAAGGCCCGTACAGGACCTGCAACATGCGGTCGTGCATTATCCTGCTGAAATGTAGGGTTTCGCAGGGATCGAATGAAGGGTGGAGCCACGGTTAGTAACACATCTGAAACGTAACGTCCACTGTTTAAAGTGCCGTCAATGCGAACAAGAGGTGACCGAGACGTGTAACCAATGGCACCCCATATCATCATGCCGGGTGATACGCTAGTAAGGCGATAACGAATACACGCTTCCAATGTGCGTTCACCGCGATGTCGCCAAACACGGATGCGACCATGATGATGCTGTAAACAGAACCTGGATTCATCCGGAAAATGACCTTTTGCCGATCGTGCAGCCAGGTTCGGCGTTGTGTACACCATCGCAGGCGCTCCTGTCTGTGATGCAACGTCAAGGGTAACCGCAGCCAAGGTCTCCGAGCTGATAGTTCAAGCTGCTGTAAACGTTGTCGAACTGTTCGTGCAGATTGTTGTTGTCTAGCAAACGTCCCCATCTGTTGATTCAGGGATCGAGAAGTGGCTGCACGATCCGTTACAGCCATGCGGATAAGATGCATGTCATCTCGACTGCTAGTGATACGAGGCCGTTGGGATCCAGCACGGTGTTCCGTATTACCCTCCTGAACCCACCGATTCCATATTCTGCTAACAGTCATTGGATCTCGATCAACGCGAGCAGTAATATCGCGATACGATAAACCGCAATCGCGATAGGCTCAATCCGACCTTTATCAAAGTCGGAAACGTGATGGTACGCATTTCTCCTCCTTACACGAGGCATCACAACAACGTTTCACCAGGAAACGCCGGTCAACTGCTGTTTGTGTATGACAAATCGGTTGGAAACTTTCCTCATGTCAGTACGTTGTAGGTGTCACCACCGGCGCCAACCTTGTGTGAGTGCTCTTAAAAGCTAATCATTTGCATATCACAGCATCTGCTTCCTGTCGGTTAAATTTCGCGTCTGTAGCACGTCATCTTCGTGGTGTAGCAATTTTAACGGCCAGTAGTGTATATATTTCAAACATACCTCGGTTCTTATTTGTTGAGTTCATTTACCGTCTGCTAGTTGTACATTTATGATAAGGCCTACGTGTGTAATTGAAAATTACCATTATGTTGCAACTGGACAATAGTAAAGCAAAAATCTTTTTCAAGCAGTATAGAGGTTCAGTGGCATGAGTAGGATGTTTTAATCGGTATTTGTTGGATGTGGATCTATGGAAAATATTTCTGTAACTATGTTGGTACAGTTCGCTTCCTTGCTTCAACAGAGACTATCCCGAGAGTATTTTTTCTCCTCTCAAAGTTTTCATGCAAAAGGAGCGTCTAAAGATAGTATGTCCAATTAATTCTCAAAGTAGGAAACACTCGTTGAAGACCACGGCCCTAAAAGCTTCCTCCGGAAGCTTACCGTATTTTTTCATTCTTTCCTTCTCTCTCTCTTTTTTCTCAACTCTCACGTTTTTCGCCCGAATCGGAGGTAAAGAGCGGCAGCGTTCCGGAACGGTCTCTCACTTAGATCAGACGCTAGGACGAGACCGCGGAGGGTCTGCGGGCCGGCGCAGCCAGGATAAGAGGATTGGCCGTCGCTGGGGTGAGGGGCGGGGGGATCGCTGAAATAAAGAGCAGCTAAACGCCGCGGGCCAAGTTTGCCGCTCTTTGTACGGAGCGGCGCGGGGCAGGGCGCGCATCTGGAAATGAAATGAGCACCGCCCTGCCGAGCCTGAATAATTCAGCGCCGCTCGGCGCCCTAATTGTTTCTCTCTCCCCTAGCGAGACACACACACACACACACACACACACACACACACACACACACACACACATACAGACCTGCCTTGCGACAGTGGGAAGAAGACGCGACCGGCACGGCACCCGCTCCCGAAACCTGTTACGTATCGCAGCTCGCAAAAGTGATTACCGGAAACAAAGGCTGCGAGGAAAGCGTTCTCGGGAGGCACGAGACGCTAACGATGAGATGTCCGAGTACAAATTAAAAACTTTGCTCTAAGAGGAAGAAATTGAGTAAGAAAGTAACAGCAAACGGTGAAAGTGTTCTACATCTGCATACGTTCTCCGCAAACCACCGTACAGTGCATAGCGGAGAGTACATCGTACATCGAACCAATACTATCGATTATCTATCCATATCCATTTGCGCACTGAGTGAGGAAAAACTGACTTTTCATTTGTCTCCTATGTTATGATCTTTATGAACGTAATCAAGCGTAAGGCATATTATGATATGAACTCTCTGCTACCGATGGGTATCGATAATTTCATTTCTAAGACAATAACCGCACGCAAAAGTATTTGTACCAAAATTTCATATTTTATATGATTAGAATAATGTGATGTAATTTAAAGCGAAAATATAGAAATCTACAATCCAATGAGTTTTGCAAAAATTTTTATAAGGAATATTTGTCAGTCAGTTTAAGAACTTGTACTGTCTACCATCGGGTTCCCCTAAATGGCAGGCAGCACCGCATAACAACCACGCTATGAGGGAAACAAACCAACAGCCAAACAGGCGAAGACATCAGGTAAACACGCCGAAGATTCCAGTCGATTGATAGGAGCCTTTCCTTGCAGAGGTCGCCACGACATATCCGGCCACGGATTCCTACGCCGGGTTTCTATTGGCTCCAGCTCACTATATAGGGCCCGCCGGTCGAAGGCGGACCAGTCTTCGTCCGTTGCTAATGGCAACCGCTATAGCAAAGTCTCCGAGAAGATATCACCGAAGCCGCTGTACTGCACCGCCTATCGAAGTACCAACCGACCGCGAGGAACCACGGCTAGATCGACGGACGTCTACATCTATTGTACAGCCCGCTATTGTATTGTAGAAGAAGTTACGTTCAATAAACTGTTGGAGAATACAACAGAACTGTCTTTGCCAGCGATGTAAGTAAGTTGATTTGCTGGCTAAAAACAAAGCCCTTAGCCTGTCTCGCACTTGCTGGGGAAGTAATTGTACGAAAGTCATGTGTAACAATTTTTAAAGAGTGGGTATATTCAGGGTGAATCACCAAAAACGTGCTCCGCAAATACTGCTGAAATGGAAAGTGCTACTGAAATGCGGGTTTCACGTAATGGACTGGTAACCAGGGACCCGCAATGTTAACCAATAGCGGTTCGAGGCGCTTCAGTGGTAAGTGCTAGCATTTCAGCGGAAATTTCTGGACAGGCTGCAGTAATACGTGGTTGCGTATCAAGGGATGCTTTTGTATGTCCCTGTAGGCAGCGTCTCCTCACAGAAGAGAGTCCACATGCGTCGGATCCGGGGAATGTGCCGGGCAAGGCGTACGGTCCAAGGATTTGGAAACAATTTGTGAGGACGTGCTACAACATCCCATGTACTGTGGTCTGGTCATCCATCGTGTTGGTACCACATATTCCTCCCAGTCCGCAGAGGTACGTCTTCTAGCAACCGTGGAAGATGGTCTGTTAGGAGGCTGCGATACTTGTGTGCATTCAGTGTTCCATCTATAACAAACGGGCCAGTAAGCTGATGGTTCACTATCCCACACCAAACTCTATGGGCTCTGACATTCCAGTTGACGAAGCCAACGGGGATTATCAACAGACCAATAATGCATGTTTCGGCGATTCATCTGGCGTTCATTGGTAAATTGGCTTCATCACTAAACAAAATACATGATACGTCTGGAGTATTCTGTCTTAATGTCAAGTATAGAAGTTAACACGAATCTCATAATCGTTTTAACGCACCTATTGATGAAGAGAGATGCGATAGGGATGGAACCTATGCTGATGGGGAATTCTTAGGAAGCTTGCCTGACTGATGCCACTTCCACGTGCGATTGCGCGGGGGCTAATGTGCGAAACAACTGCAACATCTGTAAGAACGTTAATTTCCCCCTCTTCTGTCGTCATGTATTTCTTTCTGTTACGCTGTCTAGGTATTACAATACCACATTCACGTAACTGGTTGAAGAGTTTGATAAATAATTGCCGAGATGGTTGACGCCTCTTGGGATATCTTGCCGCGTACACCCTACAAGAACGAACTTCGTCCTTCCTACACACTCCATACACCGTGAGCATGCCAGCTTTTTCTGCATTGGTAAATCCCATCGTCCACTCACGACTTACTGCTTGGACTGTCACACATTAACTATCAAGTCGCAGTGCATTCAAGGAACACACAAGTGCACTGTAAGAAAACATAACGACACCGTACCTAGCAACTATGCAGCTTGAATGGCACAGACAAGTGACGGTGTGGAAACTTTTCAAAATATATCCTGTAAAAGACTCGCACTAGAATCCTACGAGAAACGCCACTGACATTCTAATTTACATTACTTTTAGTTTGTCAGGGTCAACAGGCATTGTTCCATTTAAAAAACTTTCCAAGTCTTATTACAGTCCGTTTATCTGCTAGTAATACGAGCCCCTGGCTGCCAATGCACTCTGTGAAAACCGCACATCAATAGCAGTTTCCATTTCAGCAATATTTGCGCTGCAAGTTTTAGGTTATTCACCCTGTATAGTTGGAGTTTGTAGCTCAAGGGAGTAGATGGAAGTTATTTACTCAATTAATCGTTTGAGGCATTTAAAAATTGCTATTTACTCAACTAATCATTTGAGGCGTTTAAAAATACGGAAGGTAAAAGGGTGATCATTTATTAATTCGTAGTTGATGATCCACCGAACTTTTACAATCCCGCAAAATGTCAGATTTCGTCATACAAGAAAATCGGGAGACAATAAGCCAACAAATAAAACCAGCTAAATGCCAAATACGAAAGTTGTTTAAAGTGCGGATCTGTAGATAGATTTGTCATAGGTGGACTGACTTTTACTGAAAGTGGCATGTCACACGTTGCAGACAATGTCAACAGTAATCTCAGACTTTTTACAGATGATGCAGTTATCAATAATAAAGTACTGTCTTAAAAATATATGTAAAAATTCTCAGCCAGATCTTCATAAGGTTTAGAAATGGTACCAAGATTGGCAGTTTTCTTTAAATGTTTATAAATAGTAAATTGTGCAATTCAGAAAACTTAGTATCCTATGACTGTAATGTCGCAACTGCAATCAGTCAACTTGCACATGGCTGGAACAATTTGTACGGATTAATGGTGTGCCTCCGAGCATTCATCAGTGTTATTTCTTCCACTTTATGGACAATATTCAACGACAGACGCAGTCACCTGAAGAAAACGACTGGGTCGCTTTTCTAAATATTTTGCGCAGAATGGAAACGGCTCACTGAATAATCAGTCACGCCAAGGAAGCCTAAGAGATCACATCAGTTTGTTGGGATATTAAGTGCAACAATCACATAGACTCAGTCATAGATGAACCACACCTTGTGTCATTGGTAGGATACTAGGAAAACACTATCAGTGTACGAATGATGCTACTTACAGAACACACCACGACTCATCCTAGGATATTGTGCAGATGTATAGGATTAGCAGCGAGTATTAAACGTGTACAAAAAAGAGCAGCGCCAATGCCCACAACTTCGTTTACTCATAGGAAAGCGTCACGGAGATGCCGAAAAAACTGAACAAACAGACACTTGAACATAGACATAAAGTTTCCTGTGAAAGGCAACAAAGTTTTAAGTCAGGAATCCAGGCTTACGCTGCCACCACCAAAGTATCCCTTCCATAACTATCACGAAGACAAATTTACTCTAGCTACAGTGAGAACTGAAGAAAAACAATCATTCCTCCCGTGCTCCACACATAAACTACACTACCGGCCATTAAAATTGCTACACCACGAAGGTGACGTGATACAGACGCGAAATTTAACCCACAGGAAGAAGATGCTTTGATATGCAAATCATTAGCTTTTCAGAGCATTCACACAAGGTTGGCGCCGGTGGCGACACATACAACGTGCTGACATGAGGAAAATTTCCAACCGATTTTGCATACATAAACAGCAATTGACCGGCGTTGCCTGGTGAAACGTTGTTGTGATGCCTCGTGTAAGGAGGAAAAATGCGATGGTACGTTTCCAACTTTCACAAAGGTCGGATTGTGGCCTATTGCGATTGCGGTTTATCGTATCGCGACATTGCTGCTCGCGTTGGTCGAGATCAAATTACTGTTAGCAGAATATGGAATCGGTGGGTTCAGGAGGGTAATACGGAACGCCGTGATGGATCCCAACAGCCTCGTATCACTAGCAGTCGAGATGAAAGGCATCTTATACGCATGGCTGTAACGGATCGTGCAGCAACGTCTCGATCCCTGAGTCAACAGATGGGGAAGTATGCAAGACAACAACCATCTGCACGAACAGTTCGACGACGTTTGCAGCAGCATGGACTATCAGCTCGCAGACCATGGCTGCTGTTACCATTGATGCTGCATCACAGACAGGAGCGCCTGCGATGGTGTACTCAACGACGAACCTGGGTGCACGATCGGCATAAGGTCATTTTCCGGATGAATCCAGGTTCTGTTTACAGCATCACGATGGTCGCATCCGTGTTTGGCGACATCGCGGTGAACGCACATTGGCAGCGTGTATTCCTCATCGCCATACTGGCTTATCACCCGACGTGATGATATGGGGTGCCATTGGTTACACGTCTCGGTCACCTCTTGTTCGCATTGACGGCACTTTGAACAGTGGACGTTACATTTCAGATGTGTTACGACCCGCGGCTCTACCCCTCATTCGATCCCTGCGAAACCCTACATTTCAGCAGGATAATGCACGACCGCATGTTGCAGGTCCTGTACGGGCCTTTCTGGATACAGAAAATGTTCGACTGCTGCCCTGGCCAGCACATTCTCCAGATCTCTCACCAATTGAAAACGTCTGGTCAATGGTGGCCGATTAACTGGCTCGTCACAATACGCCAGTCACTACTCTTGATGAACTGTGGTATCGTGTTGAAGCTGCATGGGCAGCTGTACCTGTACACGCCATCCAAGTTCTGTTTGACTCAATGCCCAGGCGTATCAAGGCCGTTATTACGGCCAGAGGTGGTTGTTCTGGCTACTTATTTCTCAGGATCTAAGCACCCAAATTGCGTGAAAATGTAATCACATGTCAGTTCTAGTATAAAACATTTGTCCAATGAATACCCGTTTATCATCTGCATTTCTTCTTGGTGTAGCAATTTTAATGGCCAGTAGAGTAATTACCAACGCGCAGTTATTGTGCTAGCTGGACAACTGGTAGCACATTGAAACTCGCAAGTCATTCCTTCCGCTGATTTCAAGCTATTTTTTTAGAAACCACCATCCACAATGCTCAACGGTCATTGTCCATCTGTATATGAGGTCTGCCTACTTTCAGTTGTTCGTTTGCGGCACCACTTCACAATCTCGTCAGTTGACCCAGGCAGCTTTAGAAGGGTTGAAAGGCCCCAGATGGATTTATTACTTGGGTACTATCGAATGACTAGTCCACGTTCAAAGTTACTGAGCTCTGCTGACCGACCCATACTGCTGTTACCATTTCTTTACTGACAACACAATACTCCCCGCCTCCTCTTATACTAGCTGGTCGACATCTCGTCACATCTAGTGGACAATTCAGCATTACACGGGGGAGTTAGGATACTTTAGATCAGGTGGTCAAAAGTGCAAATACGATCGTAGATGGACACTGGTGTGCAAAACTGAAAGACGAAACTGACTTTCGCATGATACGTTGTGGGGCGGCGAGTAAGTTACTTCATTGTTCTAAAGTTCTGATGTCGTCTTTAATCACGTGAGCCTGGCAACTAATTTGGTGGTCAGCCAGAAAGCGAAGGGAAACATACTGAGCTTAGTTTCCAGTCTGCACGGCTACATTCCGGTCCAGCCCACTGAAAGAAAAGTGTCTATTTCCCATTTCTTTGCGGGATCAGGCCTATGACTTCAGTAAAAGTTTAAAGTTCCAATCAAGATTTAATTTAATCAAAGTTTCTCACAAATACCACTTAAAATTGCGTTATGTTCAATTGAAAACAAGTCTTTCTACTGTAACAACATCACTCCATTGAAAGTGTGCAATAAATGTTCAAAAACTAATGCTCGCCATAAAAATGGAAATAAATTCACCACTTGCCACGCGGAATTGAATTTCACACGGACGGCACACTAACAGTTATTTTACCGAATTCTAAACGATCCAGGACGGTGTACAGTCCTCGCGAGTTCACTATCAGTTTTCACTGCCAAATATGCGCTTGTCACAGCTCGGCTCTGACGTCATCCGAGGCAGAGCGCGACCAGACGTTTAACTGGCGGGGACCTCATAGTGTCTGAGAGCGAAGTGAACCTTCCTAGTGCTTCAGGGGCTGTATTTATAAGCTGCCGGTGCGGACTACCGAGAAAACGTCTGTTGTCTCTGTGTATTTGCATACGGCGGCAGTCTACAAACGATCGCTATCTCGGGCACATAATCTTTAATAATATAGTTACCAATTACTTCAGAAACTTCTTAATTTTTGCTGGTATGCAGATAAGTAGTTTGAAAGCACGTTGAAAGTTTCAGCTCGCTAGAACGAAAACTTTGCTTAACAGAGTTTATTTAGTGGAACTAATGATAGATTCTTATCTCTGAACCATACCTTTGCTAAGACTTATATCAGTTGATATTTATGTTACAAGTCTTAAACTCTATTATTTGATATATTTAATCATCTGGTTTAACCAAAATCCTCTATTATTAAAATTTCAGGTACTTAATTTACAACACTTAGGTACATTTTAGTTACAAAATTAGTTTTTATTTAATTACTCAAAAACTATAAGAGGTATATTAACGTGGACTCTCTGTTATTATTTTTGGGGTGTACTGAAGCATAAAACAAATTTTCAAGTTTCTAAGTCCATTATTTAGCGCCTCTGATTTTTCCGAAAAACTTGGATTCTGGCGTTAATTTTTGTTTTATGGTTTTGGAAACCAGCATCACTTATTTATAACTTCTAACTGCACCTTCTGACCAAATTTTGGCTTCCTAGTGTCATTATTTAGCGCTTATGATTTTTCTCTTAAAACGGCATTTTTCCGTAAACTATTAAGTTTAGAACATCAAGACTTGGTATTTGGAACATTATTACACTAAACTATAATTTAACAAAGTTTTAAACATAAATTTTGATTTTTAATTTCATACTAAATTGTGGTGCAATACTTGTGCGCTACATGCAGACGCGTTAAGGTGACGCGGCGCTACTTGCAGTGAACTGGGGTAAGTCCCAGCGCACTCGCTCGCCTCTGTATCTCACACGTGATACAGCGCTTGGTTTGCTTCATCATCCCCTTTTTAATTTTTGTGAAAATATCTATTTTTGAACAAAATTAAATATCCAAAAAGAACAAATAAGCGATGTAATGATTTAGCTTACCTCTTTTAACTAAAATTGATTTTTAGATTCTTCCATATTACTACACATACAAAATAACCATACTTACATACACATAGAAAAATATAGTATACAAGACTTTCACAAAATCATTTACATAAATTTGCATAGAAACATTCCATAAATTTTTCAATAGTTCAAAATTATTATTATTAAATTTTTTTATTTAATATGAGTTTTTACCTAAAAGAATTACACACGAATTTATCACTGCACAGTACTCACATTTTTCACCATAATTGTAGGCACTACAGTTGGTGTCTCTACAACACTCATTTATTTTCGCTAACTGACAGAAACGTAGGAGGAACGTACGCACTATGGGGGGGTGTCCTTTCGTCCAATCTCCCTACAGCTTGTTGTCAGTCATTCGTGTTGCCTCCGTGTCCCTGACAAACAGACAACACAGCCTAAGTTTCTGTTCTCAACTTATATCTAAGGGAGGACAAAGTACATCTTCCAATTTATATTCTGGCACTACTAATTGAGAAGTTGTCAGAAAGACCATTAGCACATAAGTCACATCTAAGAAAATGATTCATGCTTTCTTTCTTCCATAAATGGTCTTTAAGGTTCTGACATAGTGTAATTTTTGGCAAATATTATTACTTGAGATGTTACTTTAGCTTAGAAAATTGAGTAACCTGTAAAATTAATTTGGCTCTATTATCTATTGATTAGTGTACCAAAGAATTCATTTGCTGACCAGCTCTTACTTTGTTTCTTTGTTTGTATTATGAAAAAAAACTGTATGTAATTCGATTTTTATGATCTGCATTTCCCAATATTTGTAAGATTCTGTTGTCTGTTTTTACCATATTAACCTTATTAACTGCCTTAAGCAAGATTAAGCGTTTTACACCATTTTACGAGACGTGGGGGAAATTATTCATCAGTTCTCCATCATTTAATTATATACCTCAACTTACTTCATTTCTCCCTTTCTTCCATCTTCAAAATACTCCGGTTCTGCCACTTCTTTCTCCCTTTGTCAGTCTACTGACCTCCGTATCTCTCTACGTATTTGGTGTGGTCCTCACACCACCTCCACACATCTCCCTTTGATTAATGCTAAAACGCTATTGCTTCCCTCGAGGGGCATTTCATTCTTACCCTCTCTGCTCTTCAGACAACCTTATTCTAATGGATTATTTCTATCCATGCCTTGCTTCATTAACATTTTATACTGCAAAGTGTTTCTCTTATTTTGTAGTTTCTAAACCTTTTTACAGGCCTGATTCTTATCTATTTATCTTAGCCATTTTTTACCTATTATTGATACTCAAATTTATTTTTACCATTCACTAGGAAGATTAATTACTAAGAAGACTTTATAGCCTAATTGAATATATTCAACAGGAAGACATATGTGATTCTTACTTGCTATGATAGAACAGAAGAAGGGAATGAAACTTGAAACGGAAATAAAGTTTCATCCAGCTGGGACCGCACGGTACACCAAACCGTGTATCTGCCAAAGAGTGGCAGACTTCCTACAGTAACCATTTACTGTTAATTTTAAACTCCTTTAGGTCTTCAATATTTCGTAGACCTAGTTCCCTTTTACTCTTTGGGTATTCCAAGCGGTATGCGTTTGCATGAGGTTTACGTACTATCCTAAATGGTCCATGATAGATATGCATAAACTTTTTAGTTTCTGCAGAAATCTTCTTTGATTTTTCCTTAGTTTTGACCAGTACTAGCTCACCAATCTTAAAATTAGTGGGGGAAGCTTTTGCGTCATGCCTCTTTTTTCTATCTAAAGCTCTTTTGCGTATATTTGCCCTGGCCTGTGCTTTCTTCTCATCCAATGAACTCTGAGTTAGAACTGGAAAGTCAATCATACTTGAAATGATATTATGAGATTCCTGATTAAATATTAGTTAACACGGAGCAAAACCTATGGCATCGTGTTCAAGATTATTAATTATCTCTTCAAAATTTTTAATATGATTAGCCCAATTGAATGCTTCCTGCCACAGTAAGTTCTACACAGTCTATTCAGCTCCCGCATAACTCTTTCACTCATATTCCCCTGCGGAAAATATGCTGAGATCCTAATATGGCGAGTACCGTTCCTTTTAAGACACACCTTAAATTATTCAGATACAAATTGAGGACAATTATCTGACAAAAGATTCTTTGGCTTGCCAATTTTCACGAATTAATCCTTCTCCAGCTTGTGTCAAGCATTTTGGCATTAGCCGTTTTTATCGGATACAGTTTGACATATTTGCTAAACCCATCAATTACCACAAAAACGTGGGTACATCCTCCTCATCCTCCTTTAGATGTCAGGAGGGGTCGAAAAGGATCGACTGCACATAGCTGTAGGGGTTCACTTGGGTCTACGTGGTGCATTCCACCTTGCACTATTCTATTTACTGCCCTTACCTTTTGACAAATAACACAGGATGCAAGGTTTTTTGTTACTCTACGCTGCATGTTATCGAAGATGACTTTTTCACTTAGTTTAGCAATGCACTTTTTAGCCCCGTAATGACCATATCTCAGATGTACATAATCTATTAGCAGATCTACATGCTGTGAAGGAAAACACACTTTCCATTCTGCTAAATCTACCTTCCTTCTACGGAACAAAATTCCTTTATGTAAGCGGTAATATTGTGCTACCTTTGGATAATTGGGGTCCTCTAAATAGCTTTTGACTAGCTTCAGGTGATCATCATCATTCTGCTCCCGTCATTAGTTTTTAAATACTTTCTTTGGGGCACTCTCCTCTCTGAGCTCACATATGGCCAATATACTTAACTCATTCCTAACCGCCAATGGAAGCTCTGATTCATTTCATAATTCAGCACTTCTCGATAGCACATCTGCTACTAGTTGTTCTTTCCCTGTATGTAATTAATTTCAAGGTCGAACTTCTGAAGGTACATAGCCCACCCAGTTAGTCCTGGATGCCTCAATTTACAAGTCTTCAAAAATGTAAGTGCCTTGTGATCACTATAGATAATCACCTTATGTCCTAACAAATAGTGCTCAGATTTCTGCAGGCCAAACACGATGGCTAGTGCCTCTAATTCTGAAATTCCATGATTTCGCTCAGCAGATTGCAGTAAACGACTCGCAAAAGTAATGGTTTTATGAACCTCCTGGTCGCCTTCTGTTTCCATCTGAAACAGTTCTACTGCAATCCCATAACCACTCGCATCCACTGACATGAAAAAGGGTTTCTTAAAATCTGGATGGTGCAAGAGCGGACTATTAATCAAACAGTTTTTTAGTCCTTCAAAAGCAGACTGGCATTCTTGAGTCCAAACTCATGGGGTATTCTTTTTTAATAATTTGAGTAAACATGGAGCATTAAACAAATGATCTTTAACGAAACGTCGGTAGAATCCAAACAAACCGAACATTGACCTGAGTTGCTTTTTATTTCAGGGCGCTTCAAACTTTTCAATAGCTGATAATTTGGAGGGTACCGGCAATACACCATCCCTGCTAATTTCATGGCCCAGGAATTTTATTCTGTCCTTTACACATTCAGTCTTTTCTAATTTCAATTTCATACCTCCATTTTCAAGAGCTTTTAGTACCTTGTCCAACAGACTGGTATATTCTTCCCATGTGGGAGTTGCCAACAGAATATCGTCTACGTAAATAGTTACCTGATCTAATAAATCCTGTCCTAATACATGATCCATAACTCTTATAAAGGCACACACAGAAATATTCAATCCGAATGGGACTACTTTGTACTGGTAGCACACTCCTTCATACAAAAAGGCTGTATATTTTCGTGATTCCTTTGCCAGTCGCAAATTCCAGTACCCACATGTTACGTCTATTGAAGTGAGGTACCTTACACCTCGAAATTTTTTAATCAGCTCGTCCGTATTCTGAGGACGGTCACTTTCTCTGATAACAATTTCATTTATTTTACGTTGAACAGGTTGCTCATACACTTCATCTAATAAATCCTTTTCAATTTGCTTCCAGCTAAAGTAGTTTTGATCAGTTGCAAGTACATTTACATTTAAATTTTGAGGTTCATTAATCTCTATACTTTTAGCTGCCTTTTCCAACCTATCCACTAATTTTAAATCGAACCATTTGTCGACTCCTTCTACTTCTGTTTGCTGCACATCAGCCTAACTATCCTCTAACTCTGAGCAACTGCGTCCCTGCGCAACATTGCTATTCATAATAATGTCGTCAGCTTCTACCATTTGTGGCACTTTAATACAGCTACTAGGTTCCTTCACCTCGTTACTATTTCTACCCCATTCACTCATCAATTCCTCCTCTCTAAAGTTTTGCAAGACTGATTCTACTTCTGCTACTTCAACTCTAGCTTTTAGATTGCCATAATTACCGAAGATGTAAGCTTTTACCTCATCATCATCCACACCAGATTCGAACTCATTCATTATTTCTTCCCTGTTATCTACAGTGCGTCTTGTTCTTCTTTGACCCATTTTTCCAGCGTATCCAAAATACTGTCCACTATTTTGTGAGAGTGGTTTAACACATCACTGGTACTGTCTGTTCTTGTTTCATCATCCCTGTTTTCTGTCTGTGTATGTTGGCTGACTGTTGTTTGTGTTTTTGTTACTGGCTGTGTTACTGTTACCGCCTGGTGAGCGGCAGTTTCCTCATAGACGGGGTTTAGTTTCCCACACGCGGCCTGTTGTGTTCATTTGCTACAGCACTAGATATGATCGCATTTTGTTCCCATTCTGGTCTCAGTGGCACTGTGTTTACTTCTTTGCTTTCGTCATAATAATTGTGACGAAAGCGTGGTAAGTGTCTACCCCCTCTTCCTCTGCCGCGGCTATGATTTCGATCATTTGTTCTTGTGTGCGTAACTTCCATATTTCTAACATTCATGTTACCATTCTCTTGATTTCTGTTTTGTTCAAGATTGTTAGATGATCTATTTGTACGCTGCATCTGTTCCTCTGCAGCCGCTACTCGTTCAACCCTGCTGCTACGGTCGCAGGTTCGAATCCTGCCTCGGGCATGGATGTGTGTGATGTCATTAGGTCAGTTAGGTTTAATTAGTTCTAAGTTCTAGGGGACTGATGACCTCAGCAGTTGAGTCCCATAGTGCTCAGAGCCATTTGATCCATTTTTTTTACTCTTTCAACTCTCTCTTGATATTCAATAAATTTATGTACACTGTCTCTAGGGGCGGAAATTATCCTTTTCTGCCCGTACCACGGCAGCTTACCTTCTAAACCCGTAATCATCGTATCCGGTTTCATCTTTTCTGTCAAATGTGACAGTCTTGAAACGCATTTCCTAGAGAAATCTTTTACTGATTCACGTCCTGGGGAAAACATTTTACCACTTCAAAATTCTCTTAAAACAACATTTTGCTTGTTATGTGACCAGTATTCGTTAAGAAATTCAGATTTAAATTCAGACAAAACTTTTACATTTTATCATTACATCAGCTGACCATCGCAAAGTATCTCCTGAAAAATGACTCCTTATAAATGAAATTTTCTCCCTTTCTGACCAGGCATTAGGCATTACGTCTTCAAAGTCATTCCATAATTCAAGGGCGTGAATGTACTTATCTGGATCAAAGCGTAAGAATTGCCGACCTCCAACAAAAGCGGCGGCAACTGAAGCCACATGCTGTACAATAGTACTACTAGAACTAACAGAGGTTACTCTATTTTCTAGGTTAGCAATATTAGTAATCAGTTCTTCTACTTGTGACTCTACTGCTTCTACCCTGTTAGAACATCTTTTGTCCACCTCTTCAATATTTTGTTGACAGGTTTGTACCTTAATTTTTGCCTCATCTCTCGTTCTTGAGCAAAGTTTGGATTCGTTGCCTAATCTTTCTGACAACCTCCCTTTCAAGAGTTCATCTGCATCTTGAAAATCTTTGCGAACTTTGTCAATTTCGCATTTAAAAGTACTATGCATTTCCGTTAATTGTTGCCCTACTTTTACTTGAATATCGTGATGGATAGCATCCACCTTTAATTTAAGCTGTTCATTTTAGATTTCATTTCCTCTTTCAGTTCCTCATTACTAACCTTTTTGATTTGCCTCTAGTTTAAAAAACAACAATTGCATCCAATTCGGAGCCTCTACTTTGCCACTTGGCATTTCCTGACCTGGCTGAACCTGAGAGACACTGACTTCAGTTTCACTTCCTGATAAAGTTATCAACTCTATCGGCTCCCTTTTGACTTCTATCTCACTGACTGGTTGTAATCCGGCACTCTCATTTAAATTCAAATCAGAGTCTACTGATGACAAATTACCGTCCGACTTAATATTTATGGGCTTAGCGGAACCATCCTCATTAAATTCAGTTTCTGATCCTGAGGATTCATGGTCAGAGACCAGTTTCCTTATGAAACTTACGTAACTCTCCATTTCTACTAATCTGTTAGCAGTAATTACCAAATAGTGTCAATCTTTTTTACTTAAATGCTTGATTTCGACGAATTGTGTCGGCGCGATGTACTAACAATCGTGATGCGACGCGTCGCGACGTATTGCAGGCAAAAGCAGCAGCTGTGGCGGTGAAGATGGCCGCAGGAATCGTCTACTGCAGAAGCTCCAGGGGGGTGCTAGACACCGTTGAGCGCTCGCCGCAGCTTGCAGCTGTCTCGCAGACCCGCGCACCTCCGCGATGGCGCACCGTCTTCTTTTGATCTCAGCGCCGCCGGCAGCCGCGATCCAGCATCGTCGCCTTTCTTCCTTCCTTCACCATTCAAGTTACTGCGGTTCACTTTTATTGTTAATTCACCACACTCGCGATTACTTCTAATACTGTTCCCACTCTTATTCCCGTCTATGCCAGTTCGGTTTCCTGTTAGTGCCTACCGAGTTCACTGATTTCTACCAATCGCTTTCACTATTCAAACACATTGATTTGCTTTCATTTCCCGGCCGATGCACCACATGTGGGGCGGCGAGTAAATTACTTCATTGGTTTAAAGTTTTGATGCCGTCTTCAATCACGTGAGCCTGGCAACTAATTTGGTGGTCAGCCAGAAAGCGAAGGGAAACATACTGAGCTTAGTTTCCAGTCTGCACGGCCACATTCCGGTCCAGCCCACTGAAATAAAAGTGTCTATTTCCCATTTCTTTGCGGGATCAGGACTATGACTTCAGTAAAAGTTTAAAGTTCCAATCAAGATTTCATTTAATTAAAGTTTCTCACAAATACCACTTAAAATTGCGTTATGTTCAATTGAAAACAAGTCTTTCTACTCTAACAACATCACTCCATTGAAAGTTTGCAATAAATGTTCAAAAACTAATGCTCGCCATAAAAGTGGAAATGAATTCACCACTTGCCACGCGGAATTGAATTTCACACGGACTGCACACTAACAGTTATTTTACCGAATTCTAAACGATCCAGGACGGTGTACAGTCCTCGCGAGTTCACTATCCGTTTTCACTGCCAAATACGCGCTTGTCACAGCTCGGCTCTGACGTCATCCGAGGCAGAGCGCGACCAGACGTTTAACTGGCGTGGACCTCACAGTGTCTGAGAGCGAAGTGAACCTTCCTACTGCTTCAGGGGCTGTATTTATAAGGTGCCGGTGCGGACTGCCGAGAAAACATCTGTTGTCTCTGTCTATTTGCATACGGCGGCAGTCTACAAACGACCGCTATCTCGGGCACATAATCTATAATAATATAGTTAGCAATTACTTCAGAAAGCCATTAAGAATCTCAACGCCGACAATAGTATATTGGTACTGCCTGCCGATAAGGGGAATGCGACCGTCGTAATGAATACCGAAGATTATGAGCAAAAGATCCGAGACCTATTAGATCCGACGACGTACCGAAAACTAAGCGCAGATCCGACGCAGCGTATCACACGGAATACGAATCGATTAATCAAGGCGTCTTCTCTGCCGGCGGACATATAGAGAAACCTGCGCAACACAGAAGCCCTACCACCTCGGCTGTATGGATTACCCAAGATCCATAAGAACAACGTTCCACTAAGACCGATCGTTGGCGCTCCTGGTTCACCGACATATAAACTGGCAAAACACTTGGCCTCTCTGCTCCAGCCACACGTGGGGAAGACCGACACATACATTAAGGACTCAGGACATTTCATTGAGAAGCTGAAGAAACTGAAACTTGCACCAAAAGACATCTTGGTCAGCTTTGATGTTGTTTCGTTATTTACGAAAGTGCCACTCAGTGACGCTCTGGAGCACATCGGTTCCATTTTCCCGCAGGACATCAGAAAGCTCTTCCATGCATGTCTCACCACGAGCTATTTCACGTGGAATGGAGATTTCTACGAACAGTTGGAAGGCGTGGCCATGGGTAGTCCTCTCAGTCCAGTGGTGGCCAACTTCTTCATGGAACAATTCGAAGCACAGGCACTGGACTCGGCGACTTGCAAACCTAAGGTGTGGTACAGGTACGTCGATGATACTTTCATGGTGTGGAGCCATGGTGAAGAACAGCTCGGTGACTTCCTAAGACACTTGAACAGCCTCCATGCCAACATAACATTTACCATGGAAGTAGAAAAGGACAAGAAACTGCCATTTCTAGATGTGCTGGTCACAAGGGACGGCGAAAACCTGGGACACAGCGTGTATCAAAAACCGACACACACGGACCGATACCTGCACAAACTGTCAAACCACCACCCGAGCCAGAAAAGAGGCATGATTAGTACGCTCGTAACGAGAGCAGGGCGAATATGTGAGCCGCAACACCTCAAACGAGAAATGCAACACCTGGAAACTGTCCTGAGGAGCAATGGGTACTCCAAAAATTATATTAGAAGTGTAACAGAGCCAAACACTCGGCGAAGTAAGGAACCAGAAAAAGAAATGTCGGGCACGGCCTTTCTGTCATACATTCCCAGAGTGACGGACAGAATCGGCCGTATATTGCACAAACATGGCGTAAAGACGATTTTCAAACCGACAAGGAAGATCAAAGAGTGTCTTAGATCGGTGAAGGAGAAAAGAGACCCGCGTGCAATGTTGGAAATATACTGTATACCATGCACATGCGGAAAAGTTTATGTCGGAATGACTGGACGATCCATCAACACCAGGGTCAACGAGCATAAGCGACATTGTAGGTTGGGGCAGGTGGAGAAATCGGCCGTGGCAGAGCACGCACTCAGTGAGACCGACCACGTAATAAAATTCGCCGACACGGAAGTTCTGGCTGTAGAGAAGCACTATCACACGCGCTTGTTCAGAGAAGCTGTAGAAATACAAAAACACCTGTAACCACTGGTATTTTACCATTCATGGCAGTGCCTCCCCCCCCTAAATTTCCTACTGTTACCCCAGCCAGTTTCCCCTTCCCTTTCCTGTTGAGATGTAGGCCGTGCCTGGTATAGTCCCACCTACTGAGATAATCAACAGGAACCACACCAATATGAGCCCCCGCACCCGACCCAAGCAGCCGTTCCAACTCCAAATTAACTCTCCCAACAGAAGAGTTCAAATGAGGCCGGTCATGGCGTCTCAGGACAGATACAAATTCAACATTGGTGTGTCTCGATGCCGACGCAATCTTTACCAGGTCACACTCTATACTGTACCCAGGATCTCTGTCGATGCTGTTCCCTGGCCCTCCCACAATAACCACGGTGTCTTCCCTGGTAAATCCTTTACAGAGTGAACCTAAATCCTCTGTCACCTGATCCAGACTAGCACTTGGTTTGAAAAAATTTGTGACCTGGTATTCTGGTCCTAATTCCTCCAGCAGAAGTTGGCCTACACCTCTGGCATGAGAACTGCCTAACAACAAAACTTTCTTCCTTTTCGATGACTTTCCTACATTCTTTTTCAATTTCCTACTGAAAGTTTGTTGTGTCCTGTCTACACCTACCTCTGCTTGAGGCTCATCAGTTTCTAACTGAAGCAACAGGTCAAACTTATTTTTGACATTCACCACAAAACTGTCAGACTTAGTTCTAGGCCTGTTCCTTCTGCTACCTGTTGCCACTTCCCACCTCTCTTTGCCCTTCTCCCTCCTTAACCTGTCCAGATCTTCCCTAGCCTGATCTAGCTCAGCCTGAAGGGCAGCAATTTTCCCCTCCTGTTCCAGCTACATCGCGATGCAGAGCGCCTCTCTTGCAGAGTCTGCCACTTGAGTTTGCTAAACATCTCCGTAAGGCTATCACGCTTACCAAATAACTCTGTGGCGAAACGCGCCGCTCTTCTTTGGATCTTCTCTATCTCCTCTGTCAACCCGACCTGGTACGGATCCCACACTGATGAGCAATACTCAAGTATAGGTCGAACGAGTGTTTTGTAAGCCACCTCCTTTGTTGATGGACTACATTTTCTAAGGACTCTCCCAATGAACCTCAACCTGGCACCCGCCTTACCAACAATTAATTTTTTATGATCATTCCACTTCAAATCGTTCCTTACACATACTCCCAGATATTTTACAGAAGTAACTGCTACCAGTGTTTGTTCCGCTATCATATAATCATACAATAAAAGATCCTTCTTTCTATGTATTCGCAATACATTACATTTGTCTATGTTAAGGGTCAGTTGCCACTCACTGCACCAAGTGCTTATCCGCTGCAGATCTTCCTGCATATCGCTGCAATTTTCTAATGCTGCAACTTCTCTGTATACTACAGCATCATCCGCGAAAAGCCGCATGGAACTTCCGACACTATCTACTAGGTCATTTATATATATTGTGAAAAGCGCTGGTCGCATAACACTCCCCTAGTGGCACGCCAGAAGTTACTTTAACGTCTGTAGACGTCTCTCCATTGAGAACAATATGCTGTGCTCTGTTTGCTAAAAATTGGCCCCCTGGTGGTTACAAGAGGCAGGTCGCGGTTCTTAATAGGGTGTGCGACCACCACGGGCTGCGATGCGTGCTCTGTAACGAACTCTCATGCTGTTCGGTAAGGAATTTCCAGCTTAAACCTCTTCGATCCTGTGTGGAATGCGTTGGGGACACGCATTGTAGCACACCCTCACGCATCGACGGCCAGCCAGCAGGTGTCAGCCTCGCTGGTGGAGGAATGGGGCGCCCTACCAACGAAATCCTTACCAACCAGCATGGGAACTCGTTACAGAGGATGCATTGACGTCCGTGGTGAGCACACTCACTATTCAGAACCATGTCCCGCCTTTTGTAATGTCCAGGGGACCGCCATATACCACAGTGACTTCACTGTAATGATTGTCTTTGAATAAAAGTGTGATTTATGTTTGTGTCATTTCGTATTTCTATCAGATGCCTTCTGCTCTCTACTGTAGCAGTTTTTTCTACATCTGGTACAAGTCTCATCGAGCTATGTTACTTGGCAGTGACTCATCATTCGAAGGTTGGTTTCATCTTTAAGTTTTGCAAACCAGTGTACAATGATCATGCAGTGTTTAACGAATACTGCTTGTCTAAATTTAGCCAAAGTGGGTCCGTGACACGTACATTGTCTTCCTTGCGAGTACTGCCGTTTAAACGCCTTGAGCAGTTACATTACGCTTTCTATGGGGCTATTACGATACTAGCAGTTCGATACTGAATTCATCCAGCGTTTCTTGTCATGTCTTCTAGATAAGGGCCACAACCACGAACAGTACAGTAGAATTGATCTTTTCTACAGATGTACTGCACTGCTGCTGGTTCAGACCCATAAAACTACTCCTAATGAGCTCATCGTCACCCTACCACCTGAACAATCCAAAGTGACTGCAATGAACTGCCCGCCGGTGTGGCCGTGCAGTTCTAGGTGCTTCAGTCTGGCCGCGTGACCGCTACGGTCGCAGGTTCGAGTCCTGCCTCGGGCATGGATGTGTGTGATGTCTTTAGGTTAGTTAAGTTTAATTAGTTCTAAGTTCTAGGTGACTGATGACAGACATTATGTCGCATAGCGCTCAGAGCCATTTGAACCATTTTTTGCAATGAACTATTTTGTCTTCTGATATAGCATGCGGTAATGAAATTCGGGTGTGAGCCTTGAGCAGCCGCTGGTGAAGTATCAGTGCAGCATCAGTGCAGTAGCGAGTCGCATATTTAGCTTTCATATTTGTTTTGTAGTTTGATTCTTAATTTCTTTCCGAGTGTTTGTGAGCTTGCATATTTAATTACATAAAATCCTTGCGTATTCTCGTATTTGAGAGGAGTAATATTGCTTATTGATAGCCGTAGAGTATAAATTCGTGGAGTCGTTCGATATTAGCAGTAGGATGGGTAGGGTGTGTGCGTGCTGTGTGCGGGCGCAGGAGGAACTGGCCACGGTTCGCGAGCAGCTGAGCGTGCTGTTGGCCACGGTCAGCCGCCTTCAGGCTGCTGCCTCGAGGTGCAGCGACGGCGGAGGGTCTGGCGCGTCGCTTGAGACACCCCAGGTGTCGCTTGCTGCGTCCGCTGACTCAGCCGCCGAGGCACCTTCTAGTGTACCCGGCGCGTTGGGGCCGCCCTCACCTCAGGGTGTGTGGCGAACTGCAACGCGTTCGCGTCGCTCGAGGCAGAGGGCCAATGTGGAGGCTGGCCGGCTGGCCTCGCCCGTTCATCCTGTCAGTGGGCAGGTGGCCGGTCCTTCAGCAGGGCCCGAGTAGGCACACGCGGGCGAAGGCTTGGTGGTTATTGGGAGCTCCAACGTTAGGCAGGTGATGGAGCCCCTTAGGGAAATAGCGTGCAGGGCTGGAAAGAAATCCAACGTGCACTCGGTTTGTCTGCCGGGGGGCCTCATCCAAGGTGTGAAGGTGTGGGGGCGGCCTTGCCTGCGGCTATCGAGCGTACGGGGTGCAGTCGTCTCCAAGTAGTTGCTCACTTTGGCATCAATGATTCCTGTCGCTAGGGTTCTGAGGCGATCCTCAGTTCTTACAGGCAGCTGGCGGATTCGGTGAAGACCGCTGGCCTCGCACACGGGGTGCAAGCAGAGCTCTCTATTTGCAGCATCGTTCCCAGAGTGGATCAGGGTCCTTTGGTTTGGAGCCGAGTGGAGGGTCTCAACCAGAGGCTTCGTCGACTCTGTGACGGTCTTGGCTGCAGATTTCTAGACTTGCGCTATTGGGCGGGGAATTTTAGGACGCCCCTGGATAGGTCAGAGGTGCACTACACAAAGGAAACGGCTACTCGGGTAGCAGAGTACTTGTGGCGTGCACATGGGGGTTTTTTAGGCTAGGCAGTAGTGCGAGGTGTCCTGATGAACACTCACCAGTCGACGAGCAGGCAGGGAAATCAGGACGCGCTCAGTGTAAAGACACTTCAGCTATCAAGATATTAGCACTAAATTTTCAGAGTGTTCGGAGTAAAGTTCCTGAATTTACTGCCCTCCAGGAAGCGTGTGGCGCGCAAATTATTCTCGGGACTCAGACCTGGCTGAACCCTGAGATAGGAAGTTCTGAAATATTTAGTGAGGGTTGGAACGTGTATCGGAAAGACAGATTAGACACCGTAGGAGGTGGTGTCTTCATTGCAGTTGCCAAAAATATTGTGTCTACTGAGGTCGAAGTAGAGTGTGATTGTGAAGTTATCTGGACACGTTTAACAGGGCTAGGGGAAATAAAGTTAATTGTGGGGTGTTGTTACCGGCCACCAGGTTCCACCGTGACAGTTCTAGAATCATTCAGAGGGAGTCTACATTCTGTATCGCAGAAGTACCCGAATCATGCTATATTAGTCGGAGGCGACTTCAGCCTATCTAATACAGTCTGGGATGTATATGGATTCATTACAGGTGGTACAGACAAGCCGTCGTGCGAATTACTTTTGAACACATTATCCGAAAACAGTCTTGAGCAGCTAAATCGACAGCCAACGCGTAATGGAAATATTTTAGATCTGGTAGCCACGAACAGACCAGACCTCATCGATGGTGTTACTGTTGAGACAGGGATTAGTGATAATGATGTTGTCATTATGACTACGGTTACGAAAGTTAAAAAGTCGGTCAAGAAGGCTAGGAGAGTATTCTTACTAGAAAGAGCAGATAAGCAGTTGTTAGCATCCCACTTAGTAAATGAATCGACTTCATTTACTTCCAGTACGATGGACGTGGAAGAATTATGGGCAAATTTTAAACACATTGCAAATCACGCATTGGACAAGTATGTGCCGAAAAAGTGGGTTACGGACGGAAAAGACCCATCGTAGTTTAACAGCGCGATTCGGAGAATGGTCAGGAAGGAAAGGCAGTTGCACTCGCGGTACAAGAAAGATCGGGAGAATGAGGACAGGCAAAAGCTAGTAGAGATTCGTGCTGCTGTAAAAAGAGCGATGCGCGAAGCATTCAACCAATATCACCGTCATACCTTAGCAAAATATCTTCCTGAAAACCCAAGGAAATTCTGGTCTTACGTAAAATCGGTAAGCGGGTCGAAGGCTTCCATCCAGTCACTCACTAATCAGACTGTCCTGGCAACGGAAGACAGCAAACCGAAAGCTGAAATTTTAAATTTAGCATTTGAGAAATCTTTCACGCTGGAGGATCGTACAAACATACCGCCGTTTGAGTCTCGTACAGATTCCCGTATGGAGGACATAGTGATAGACATCCCTGAGGTTGTGAAGCAGCTGAATTGGTTGAAAATAAATAAATCGCCAGGTCCCGATGGGATTCCAATTCGGTTTTACAGAGAGTACTCTACTGCATTGGCTCCTTACTTAGCTTGCATTTATCGCGAATCTCTTGCCCAACGTAAAGTCCCGAGCGACTGGAAAAATGTGCAGGTGACGCCTGTATATAAGAAGGGTAGAAGGACGGATCCTCAAACTTGCAGACCAATATCCTTAACATCGGTTTGTTGCACGGTTCTCGAACATATTCTCAGTTCGAATATAATGAATTTCCCTGAGACAGAGAAGTTGTTGTCCATGCATCAGCACGGCTTTAGAAAGCATCGCTCCTGCGACAGACGGATGCCATATTCCTTGACTTCCGGAAAGCGTTTGACTCGGTGCCCCACTGCAGGCTCCTAACTAAGGTACGAGCATATGGGATTGGTTCCAAAGTATGTGAGTGGCTCGAAGACTTCTTAAGTAACAGAACCCAGTACGTTGATCCTCGATGGTAGTATTCATCGAAGGTGAGGGGATCATCTGGAGTGCCCCAGGGAAGTGTGGTAGGTCCGCTGTTGTTTTCTATCTATATAAATGATCTTTTCCATAGGGTGAATAGCAATGTGCGGCTGATTGCTGATGATGCTGTGGTGTACGAGAAGGTGTCGTCGTTGAGTGACTGTAGGAGGATACAAGATGACTTGGACAGGATTTGTGATTGGTGTAAAGACTGGCAACTAACTCTAAATATAGATAAATGTAAATTAATGCAGATGAATACGAAAAAGAATCCTGTAATGTTTGAATATTCCATTAGTAGTGTAGCGCTTGACACAGTCACGTCGATTAAATATTTGGGCGTAACATTTCAAAGCGATATGAAGTGGGACAAGCATGTAATGGCAGTTGTGGGGAAGGCGGATAGTCGTCTTCCGTTCATTGGTAGAATTTTGGGAAGATGTGGTTCATCTGTAAAGGAGACCACTTATAAAACACTAATAGCCCTGTTAGTTCGGATTGAGGGAGGACATAGAAGCAATTCAGAGGCGGGCTGCTAGATTTGTTACTGGTAGGTTTGATCACCACGCGAGTGTTACGGAAATGCTTCAGGAACTCGGGTGGGAGTCTCTAGAGGAAAGGAGGCGTTCTTTTCGTGAATCGCTACTGAGGAAATTTAGAGAATCAGCATTTGAGGCTGACTGCAGTACAATTTTACTGCCGCCAACTTACATTTCGCGGAAAGACCACAAATATAAGATAAGAGAGATTAGGATTCGTACAGACGCATATAGGCACTCATTTTTCCCTCGTTCTGTTTGGGAGTGGAACAGGGAGAGAAGATGCTAGTTGTGGTACGAGGTACCCTCCGCCACGCACCGTATGATGGATTGCGGAGTATGTATGTAGATGTAGATCTCCCCTCGTGTGCAGTTACCAAGCTATGACTCTGAATTGTTGGTTGCGGTTCCAGGCGCTCTACACGCGTCATTCCTCTTAGATACGTCATTTTCCTTTAGTAACCCAACAGACTGAACCATAAGCAAGTTCTGACAAACCTGAAGAATCCCCATGACTGTGTATGAACAAATGATTACTGATGACAGAGGTCGTACATGAAGCACATGACAAATGAATTACGTTAACTGTGGGCTTATTCCGTCAATCGGAGCAGTCGGTCTGCATCGCTCCAAGCATACAGGATGTCCATGAAGTTACGCTACCATTTTATGAAAGTCATAAAATATTAAAGGTGAAACATTGTGGTTTGTCAATTTTTTTCTGTTATTCCAGGATTTCCCGTCCTATCCTTATATCTTATATGGATCATTTTTCGCCTATAAATGACTGTGGTTGGTGATCGAACTCGTAATTATAATGGTCAGACACTCACGCTCAGTAAAACCTCAGTGTTGATTTCATCAATCGTTCTAACCACTGCAGAGCTACGCTCTTACCACACAATCTTTTATTTTGAATAACTGGGACCGTGTAGTAACTTGATAGGCAAACAAGAGGGAAGAGAGCACGCAACATAAGTCATAACCACTTTGAAATAACGACATACACTACACATGGCCAATATCGATCTTAAACACGTATTACTTTCGTTCCGGGAGCAAAAGACGCTTTCATCAGTACAGAATAAATCTATATTAAACTTGAGACATATTTATGTAAAATAACACTGAAATGTTGAGTGAAAAGATCCTGCTAAACATTGAAGATTTATAGCTACTGTGGTGGTTATTTGTAATTTTTAACCCCTAATAAACATCTTTCTTTGACATTATTTTTACACAGAATTGATCACTGACTGAAAATGAATTTTTACACTGATTTTTCCTGATAATTTTCAACATGAAGAATTTTTGAACTAATAGTACTTCAACGCAACGTAACAAAAACACCTTCCTGCACTTTTTTTAGACATAAATTTACTTTGTCACACGCTAAGACTCAGTACAATGGTATGTTCTGAACTCCACAGTAACAATCTTTTTTATAGTAATGAATAAGTCCACAACACCTTTTGTTGTCTTCTTCTGCAGCTGCTTTTATTGTGCTTGTGAATATAATAAAATAGCTTGTACCTTGTACACAATCCGACCCTTTGCATAACCAGATTGTGATCTGAAAATGTTGCTGTTAAGTATCACAGTATGTGGAAAGGACACACTAAACATCTACAGAAATAACAACACTGTGACCAAGCTTGTTGCTTTTAAACACATAACTTACATTACTTAACATGTACAGGAGGAGGACGAATCATGACTTTTACAATATGTCCGTCACTATTAATAATAGAATGTACTGAACTTCACAATATAAATAAATACTTCAGTTCTTTTGTTGTGTTGAGCAATGTATTGCAGTCTCTGACTAGATTTTGCTACCGATTGATGGTTTAGCAGCTTTAACACAGTGGTTTCCAAGCCGTAATTCCTATAGTAACATTTGTCCAGCGGAGTGAGTAATACTGCAACGTATTGTTTGCCTCCTTAACAGCAAACAACGACATCCTACTGGCCCTCGTAATAACGTTGTCATTTCTGCTTGATTGGTAAATAGCTGCTTAATACTGCAGAATTATGTGAATCAATAACTTCCCGCCGTTTAAAAATGATTGTGGTCCTTTTAATCACCACACAATACAGTACGTGGGCATCGCACCACACGCCGCTTCACAACCCTTCCGACTCAGAAAGATAACTGTTCTGCTGGAACTTTCTGTTGCAACGTTTCTCCCATCTTACCCTTAAGTGGGAAAGTCCCCTTAGATTTCAACTTAAGCCTAAAGCCATGATTCGTTACAGATTTAATTGCAAAGGTTCATAGTACTTTTAAAACTAAGATCTACTTAACAATATATAGAGATTAATGATGTGTCGGCAGCTGGGCCAACACCTTGTAGATCGAGATGGCTGAAAATGCACGCTAGACTAACGCAGACGGGCGTGAAGTACTGGAACAGGCTACGTAATTAATGCTATGAAGAAAAGTACGTAGCTGGATTAATACTTATCTTTAATCAATCATTGTGGTACATTGCTCTTGACGATACACAGGAGACTTTAATTACAATCACTGTAAGGCTAATGGCGCCTTGCTAGTTCGTAGCCATTAACTTAGCTGAAGGCTATTCTGTCTCTCGGCTAATGAGAGAGAAAGGCTTCGTACATCTAGTCACTAGCTAGGTCGTCCGTACAACTGGGGCGAGTGCTTGTTCGTATCACGAGACCTGCCTTGTGGTGGCGCTAGGTCTGCGATCACACAGTGGCGACACGCGGGTCCGACATGTACTAAATGGACCGCGGCCGATTTAATCTACCACCTAGCAAGTGTGGTGTCTGGCGGTGACACCACAATTAATACAAAAAAAATGCTTCAAATGGCTCTGAGCACTATGCGACTTAACTTCTGAGGTCATCAGTCGCCTAGAACTTAGAACTAATGAAACCTAACTAACCTAAGGACATCACACACATCCATGCCCGAGGCAGGATTCGGACCTGCGACCGTAGCGGTCGCTCGGCTCCAGACCGTAGCGCCTAGAACCGCACGGCCACTCCGGCCGGCTTAATACAAAAAACATTGAAACTTCCTGGCAGATTAAAACTGTGTGCCGCACCGAGACTCGAACTCGGGACCTTTGCCTTTCGCGGGCAAGTGCCCTACAAACTTTTTTTTATCTCATTTTGTTTGTTTCCGTTCGTTACATCTGCTCGGTGCGGACGTCGCAAGACACCCGTTTCAGTTCGTTATTGATCCATTAACTCAGTTTTTTTTTTTATTACAGAGGCAGCTAACCCTCTGACCGAACAAGCTGAGTTGCCGTGCCGGGGCCGACTGAGCTACCTAAGCACGACTCTCGCCGCATCCCGGTCCCCGTGCTTGCCCGCGAAAGGCGAAGGTCCCGAGTTCGAGTCTTGGTCCGGCACACAGTTTTAATCTGCAGGAAGTTTCATATCAGCGCACACTCCGCTGTAGAGTGAAAATTTAATTCTAGAAACAAAAAACATTATTTATAGCTATACATTTAAAACGCAGTTACAGATTATTGACTGTGTACTTCGCAGCCTTATAGCAGCACCTTACAGCGGCGAGCTGCCTTACTTTGCTCTGGCTACTGTTAGATGGCTATGCGCCCTCAGCTCTCTATCATCTCATTGCTTGATTCATATAGGTTTTTACAACTGCCCTGATGCTGACTGTATTTTTTAAGTTATGACAGAGAATAACGAAACAACTTCTACGAAATGAAATGGAACAATACCTACATTGTGTGACGTATAATTGTGTCGTTACAAACTACAAGGTGCTATTCGAGTTGCGTCCACGTATTATGAGTCAGCATTGCAGTACCAACACTTCTGACTGCTTCATTGATTTGTGCCGAAGGCCATCAGAGTCACTGACTGACTAACGCCACAAAAAGAAGTCTAATGGCTCAACATCGTGTTTTGTTGCTAAAATACTGAACTTATCTACTACTTTTAGTTCCTCATTTCCTAATCTAATTCCCTCAGAATCTCCTGATTCCACTGCATTCCATTACCCTTCTTTTATTTTTGCCGATGTTCATCTTATTAACTTTTTTCTAGTCACTGTCCATTCTATTCAACTGCTCTTACAAATTCTTTGCCGACCCTATGATACTGCAATGTCGTCTGCAAATGTGAAAGGTTTAATTCCTCTTCCTCATTGGCAATTAGTCATTTACAAGATTTTCAGCATCATTCCATCAAGCCAACAAGTCGGGATGCAGGCTGTTCGTTCATAAAGTTTTACAAATACTTCCCATTTATGTTTGTTCATAGTTTTTTTACAAATAGATCCCATTTACAGCCTTGGCAGCGGCACCTTCACACACACCGCCACTAGTCTGATCTCGCACTTCCCGACCGACATGGGTAGCACAGCGGCAGGACACGGAACTGGCGTTCGAGAGGGTGGCGTTTCAAATCCCCATCTGCCCATCCACAGTGTTTCTAATTCATCTGAGACAAATGCCGGAATGGTGACCTTGAAAGGGACAAGATAAATTTCCCTCTCCAGTCCAAGCCTGTGCTACATATACACTCCTGGAAATTGAAATAAGAACGCCGTGAATTCATTGTCCCAGGAAGGGGAAACTTTATTGACACATTCCTGGGGTCAGATACATCACATGATCACACTGACAGAACCACAGGCACATAGACACAGGCAACAGAGCATGCACAATGTCGGCACCAGTACAGTGTATATCCACCTTTCGCAGCAATGCAGGCTGCTATTCTCCCATGGAGACGATCGTAGAGATGCTGGATGTAGTCCTGTGGAACGGCTTGCCATGCCATTTCCACCTGGCGCCTCAGTTGGACCAGCGTTCGTGCTGGACGTGCAGACCGCGTGAGACGACGCTTCATCCAGTCACAAACATGCTCAATGGGGGACAGATCCGGAGATCTTGCTGGCCAGGGTAGTTGACTTACACCCTCTAGAGCACGTTGGGTGGCACGGGATACATGCGGACGTGCATTGTCCTGTTGGAACAGCAAGTTCCCTTGCTGGTCTAGGAATGGTAGAACGATGGGTTCGATGACGGTTTGGATGTACCGTGCACTATTCAGTGTCCCCTCGACGATCACCAGTGGTGTACGGCCAGTGTAGGAGATCGCTCCCCACCCATGATGCCGGGTGTTGGCCCTGTGTGCCTCGGTCGTATGCAGTCCTGATTGTGGCGCTCACCTGCACGGCGCCAAACACGCATACGACCATCATTGGCACCAAGGCAGAAGCGACTCTCATCGCTGAAGACGACACGTCTCCATTCGTCCCTCCATTCACGCCTGTCGCGACACCACTGGAGGCGGGCTGCACGATGTTGGGGCGTGAGCGGAAGACGGCCTAACGGTGTGCGGGACCGTAGCCCAGCTTCATGGAGACGGTTGCGAATGGTCCTCGCCGATACCCCAGGAGCAACAGTGTCCCTAATTTGCTGGGAAGTGGCGGTGCGGTCCCCTACGGCACTGCGTAGGATCCTACGGTCTTGGCGTGCATCCGTGCGTCGCTGCGGTCCGGTCCCAGGTCGACGGGCACGTGCACCTTCTGCCGACCACTGGCGACAACATCGATGTACTGTGGAGACCTCACGCCCCACGTGTTGAGAAATTCGGCGGTACGTCCACCCGGCCTCCCGCATGCCCACTATACACCCTCGCTCAAAGTCCGTCAACTGCACATACGGTTCACGTCCACGCTGTCGCGGCATGCTACCAGTGTTAAAGACTGCGATGGAGCTCCATATGCCACGGCAAACTGGCTGACACTGACGGCGGCGGTGCACAAATGGTGCGCAGCTAGCGCCATTCGACGGCCAACACCGCGGTTCCTGGTGTGCACGCTGTGCCGTGCGTGTGATCATTGCTTGTACAGCCCTCTCGCAGTGTCCGGAGCAAGTATGGTGGGTCTGACACACCGGTGTCAATGTGTTCTTTTTTCCATTTCCAGGAGTGTATAGAACTTGGTTGTCGATGCATTGCGACTTTGGACGCTAATTTTCTTTCCTTCCTTTCTTCCAATTTTCCGCAGTTGCTTCATCTCTTTGCAAGTAACAATGGAGTCCATTACGATGTGTAACCTCCTACGGCACTACACTGAATCCACGTTTGCATGCTAAACATTTCCGGAAAACGAACAGCAAATTTCTGAAAGTATCGTGTTTTCGCGGTATCTATTTTTATAGCTGATAAAATTTCTTTTTTTTCGATCGTGAGTTGTTTTACACGAGTGGTGTCTGTTGTACATCAGAAAAAGAGCGAGTATGAGTCCAGTGTTGAGGGCTGTATGCAACAGAAATCAAGGCGCCACTGTTCCATCAGTGCTATACCGGCTTCTTTCCTTCTTCCTGTAGTTCTGAGAGTATGATGTAGTCCAGTCAACCAAAGAAAATTACTGGAAAGCAATCGCGTCGTCTCAGATTTTCGTTCAGTGGTGGGAGGCAGTGCCATGAACATTTCCTACAAAAAAGAATGTTCCTGTTCATTTATCTCTTGGACTAACAGTTTCCGTGTTGCAGGGTATGGAAAAATTGAAGATTTACTTGTTGCAGTGGTATAAAATTAACGTTTGTTGTCGGCTGAAGTGGGTTAAAAACAAATATTAAATTCTGTACCACACCTAAGTGCAGTGGAAAAGCAGTAAGAGATAAATTGTGTTCTGAAGGTGTAATAGTGTGAAGCGAGAGGGGGGGGGGGGACGTGGGTATCAGTTGGAAGGATGAGGGAAGGTAAGTGGATGGTTGTGTTCATGAAGTTCCCTCCTTCTAAGGGCTGTAAACTGAAGACTCAGCAGCTGATTCCTCACTCTCTCTACTGCTCTACGACTTGAAAAAACAACTACATAGCGTTTCACAAAGTTGTACCGACCCTTTCGTTGCGAACCTTATGGATAAGAGGCGTCGCAGTGGTCAGACATGTCAAGGGGCGGGGGAAGGGGCGACTATTTTCCCCAAGTGCGTTAACACTACGTTACAGCCCCCCGGGCTCAGGTGCCGTAATAAGTCAGAACGACCGAGAGGTCCGATTTGGGACAGAGGGGTGAATCGTGACGAAATATGCAGGGAAACACCGGCAAGTGTGCCATGGACTTCTTTGCATCGAAGGTACTTCGCCGGCCTTTCGCTGATCTCGGTGACGGCCCCGCATGGGTCAGCGCCTGTGCCAATGCCGGAATCTGCTGCGTCGGCATCCGGGCGCCCAGCTTTGCAGATGTAGCGGCCGTACTCACACCACGGCTGCACTGCACTAGTAGCCCGCGACACAGCCAACTGCACCCTCAAGCGCAGCTCGTGTACTCCATGCAAAGCGCCATCTTTGCGATGAGCCTTAGCAGCTCCGGCCGACCACCCTCGGCAGCTCGGTCAGCGGCACCAGACAGCTCTGCGCCCGGGAGGCCACGAGTTCGCGCCCCAGCCCCCTCCGTGTCTCATCTACATCTACACCCACACTCCGCAAGCCACCTGACGGCGTGTGTTGGAGGATACTTTGAGTATCTCTATCGGTTCTCCCTTAATTCCGGTCTCGTATTGTTGGTGGAAAGAAAGATTGTCGGTATGCCGCTGTGTGGGCTCTGATTTTATCCTCATGGTCTCTTCACGAGATATACGTAGGAGGGAGCAATATACTGCTTGACTCCTCGGTGAAGGTATGTTCTCGAAACTTCAACAAAAGCCCGTACCGAGCTACAGAGCGTCTCTCCTGCAGAGTCTTCCACTGGAGTTTATCTATCATCTCCGTAACGCTTTCGCGACAACTAAATGATCCTGCAACGAAGCGCGCTGCTCTCCGTCGGATCTTCTCTATCTCTACTACCAACCCTATCTGGTACGGATCCCACACCGGTGAGCAGAATTCAAGCAGTGGGCGAACAAGTGTACTGTTAGCTACTTCCTCTGTTTCTGGATTGCATTTCCTTATGATTCTTCCAATTAATCTCAGTCTGGCATCTTCTTTACCGACGATTAATTTTATATGGTCATTCCATTTTAAATCACTCCTAATGCCTACTCCCAGATAATTTGTGGAATTAACTGCTTCCAGTTACTGACATGCTATATTGTACCTAAATGCTAAAGGACTTTTCTTTCTATGTATTCGCAGCACATTACACTTGTCTACATTGAGAATCAATTGCCATTCCCTGCACCATACATCAATTCGTTGCAGATCCTCCTACATTTCAATACAATTTTCCATTGTTACAACCTCTCGATATACTACAGCATCATCCACAAAAAGCCTCAGTGAACTTCCGATGTTTTCCACAGGGTCATTTATGTACAAGTACACTCCTGGAAATGGAAAAAAGAACACATTGACACCGATGTGTCAGACCCACCATACTTGCTCCGGACACTGCGAGAGGGCTGTACAAGCAATGATCACAAGCACGGCGCAGCGGACACACCAGGAACCGCGGTGTTGGCCGTCGAATGGCGCTAGCTGCGCACCATTTGTGCACCGCCGCCGTCAGTGTCAGCCAGTTTGCCGTGGCATACGGAGCTCCATCGCAGTCTATAACACTGGTAGCATGCCGCGACAGCGTGGACGTGAACCGTATGTGCAGTTGACGGACTTTGAGCGAGGGCATATAGTGGGCATGCGGGAGGCCGGGTGGACGTACCGTCGAATTGCTCAACACGTGGGGCGTGAGGTCTCCACAGTACATCGATGTTGTCGCCAGTGGTCGGCGGAAGGTGCACGTGCCCGTCGACCTGGGACCGGACCGCAGCGACGCACGGATGCACGCCAAGACCGTAGGATCCTACGCAGTGCCGTAGGGGACAGCACCGCCACTTCCCAGCAAATTAGGGACACTGTTGCTCCTGGGGTATCGGCGAGGACCATTCGCAACCGTCTCCATGAAGCTGGGCTACGGTCCCGCACACCGTTAGGCCGTCTTCCGCTCACGCCCCAACATCGTGCAGCCGGCCTCCAGTGGTGTCGCGATAGGCGTGAATGGAGGGACGAATGGAGACGTGTCGTCTTCAGCGATGAGAGTCGCTTCTGCATTGGTGCCAATGATGGTCGTATGCGTGTTTGGCGCCGTGCAGGTGAGCGCCACAATCAGGACTGCATACGACCGAGGCACACAGGGCCAACACCCGGCATCATGGTGTGGGGAGCGATCTCCTACACTGGCCGTACACCACTGGTGATCGTCGAGGGGACACTGAATAGTGCACGGTACATCCAAACCGTCATCGAACCCATCGTTCTACCATTCCTAGACCGGCAAGGGAACTTGCTGTTCCAACAGGACAATGCACGTCCGCATGTATCCCGTGCCACCCAACGTGCTCTAGAAGGTGTAAATCAACTACCCTGGCCAGCAAGATCTCCGGATCTGTCCCCCATTGAGCATGTTTGGGACTGGATGAAGCGTCGTCTCACGCGGTCTGCACGTCCAGCACGAACGCTGGTCCAACTGAGGCGCCAGGTGGAAATGGCATGGCAAGCCGTTCCACAGGACTACATCCAGCATCTCTACGATCGTCTCCATGGGAGAATAGCAGCCTGCATTGCTGCGAAAGGTGGATATACACTGTACTAGTGCCGACATTGTGCATGCTCTGTTGCCTGTGTCTATGTGCCTGTGGTTCTGTCAGTGTGATCATGTGATGTATCTGACCCCAGGAATGTGTCAGTAAAATTTCCCCTTCCTGGGACAATGAATTCACGGTGTTCTTATTTCAATTTCCAGGAGTGTATATTGTGAATAGCAACGGTCCTACGATACTCCCCTGCGGCACACCTGAAATCACTCTTGCATTGGAAGAGTTCTTTCCATTGAGAATGACATGCTGCGTTCTGGTATCTAGGAAATCTTCAATCCACTCACACAATTGCTCTGATAGTCCATATGCTGTTACTTTGTTTATTAAACGACTGTGAGGAAATGTAACAAAGGCCTTGCGGAGTCAAGAAACACGGCATCTCTCTGGGAACCCGTGTCTATGGCCCTCTGAGTCTCGTAGACGAATAGCGCGTGCTGGGTTTCACACGATCGTCTTTCTCGGAACCCATGCTGATTCCTACAAAGTAGATTTCTAGTCTCCAGAAAAGTCATTATACTCGAACATAATACGTGATCCAAAATTCTACAACTGATTGACGTTAGAGATATAGGTCTCTAGTCGTGCACATCTGTTCGACGACCATTCTTGAAAACGGGGATGACCTGTGTCCTTTTCCAATCTTTTGGAACGCTACGCTTTTCTAGAGACCTACGGTACACCACTGCAAGAAGGGGGGCAAGTTCCTTCGCGTATTTTGTGTAAAATAGAACTGGTATCCCATCAGGTCCAGCGGCCTTTCCTCTTTTGAACGATTTTAATTGTTTTTCTATCCTTCTGTGATCTATTTCGATATCTACCATTTTGTCATCTGTGCGACAATCTAGAGAAGGAACTACAGTGCAGTCTTCCTCTGTGAAACAGCTTCGGAAAAAGACATTTAGTATTTCGGCCTTTAGTCTCACATCCTGTGTTTCCGTACCATTTTGGTCACAGAGTGTCTGGACATTTTGTTTTGATCCACCTACCGCTTTGACATAAGACCAAAATTTCTTAGGCTTTTCTACCAAGTCAGTACATAGAACTTTACTTTCGAATTCATTGAACGCCTCTCGCATAGCCCTCCCCACACAACATTTCGCTTCGTGTAATTTTGGTTTGTCTGCAAGGCTTTGGCTATGTTTATGTTTGCTGTGAAGTTCCCTTTGCCTCCGCAGCAGTTTTCTAACTCGGTTGTTGTATCACGATGGCTCTTTTCCATCTCTTACGATCTTGCTTGGCACATACTCATCTAATGCATACTGTACGATGGTTTTGAACTTTGTCCACTGATCCTCAACACTATCTGTATTTGACACAAAACTTTTGTGTTGAGCCGTCAAGTACTCTGAAATCTTCTTTTTATCACTTTTGCTAAACAGAAAAATGTTCCTACCTGTGGTGTGCGTACTGTAAGACCTTCGGTACACACACCATCAGATTATTTGACTTGTCGCTCTAACGAAGTAGGCGAGTGTCAGCAATATGTCTCGTGGTCTTATCGTGGCGTTTTTATCTTCTGCCGTTTGGTCAGACGATAAAAACGCCACTTGCACGCTTAGAGTAGCAGATTGACGGTGACCAACTTTAAAAAGAACTTGATTAATTTTCACACACATTTATTAAAATAATAAAATTACGTAACTTGATCCTGGATGCTGTTTGCAATTGACAATCTGAAGTTCCTTTGGTCTTGGTACGTTAATCCTATTCTCACATATCTCTGATACTTGACGAAGTGTCTATTCATTTATCTTCAAGGCTATGTACAGGAATATGGTAATCTTATTAGGTGCAGACTGAAACTTGACTATAGACTGGTACAGACTAATGCAGACTGGTACAGACTGGTGCAGACAAATGCAGACTCTTACAGACTAATGCAGACAAATGATGACTAATGCAGACCGACTAATCGGAGGTCCGTACACTCGTTATAATACCTCGCGCATTCAGGTATCACTGCGCGAGTGTGACCCACGAGGAGAAAAGGTTCTACATTAGCAGCAATCTCATTAGCTGCATTACGTATTAATACGTGGTTCGGCGGAAGCAGAATTTGGTCTGTCTCTAAGGCAGCGCCATCTCGTAGTGCGGAGACGGACGAGCGCTGCGCCTGCGCTGTTGTGCTTAGCGGGGCGCGCTCTAGTGGGAAGGTTGTGTACGCGCTGACTACGCAGAACTATGTACACAACACTACCTTTTTTAATATTTCTATTTACGGCTGAAATCATCGATGCAGTAACCAGTATATGATCGCTGATTCCCTGTTCTGCGTTAACTGTTTCAAATAGTTCGGGTCTGTTTGTCACCAGAAGGTCTAATATGTTATCGCCCTGTTGATAGTGGCTTGGAATCCTCCGGAAGGTGTGATCCGGAGTGCGGAGGCCAGGAGCCCACTCGTTCCTCGCGCCGGTGCAGCTCCAACGCGAGGCCCGCCCCGCCACAGCTATGGCGCGTCCGTGCAGCAGACGTCTGTGGTAGGTTCAGCGGTCTGGTTGGCTGCCGATATCCATCACCAGAGCTCGTCGTCGTTGGCCTGCAACTTAAACACTCACTCATTCATTCCGGTTATAGACGCGGGCAGAATGGCGACATGACTGTCTTATTTGACCCTCCAGGCTCACTTCTTCATACGTCTTTTCCGTAGGCTTCTGGCGTAATTCCCCTGGAAGGGACAAGTGGCGTGCTCTTTAATAATCACAACGTCAGCTACCCTCAGACCGCTTCGGTCCTTACACTCAGGTCACTAGGTGCTCTTGTACAGGTTCTTCACAGCAAGTCAGTGCCTTGTGCTGCCCTGATTACTTCACATTTCTATAAAAGCACAGCGCCCGCCACACCATGCCTTCTCGCCTGCAAGCGGTGTCGAAAACCTGCCTTGCAGAATCGTTTGCAAAATATCAACATTGCCCGCACTTGCCATTCGATGTGTCAATCGCCACAGTTGCGCGAAATTTACAAGAATCCCCCAAATCCAAGTTTGTACACTACTAACCGTTAAAATTGCTACACCAAGAAGAAATGCAGATGTTAAACGGGTATTCATTGGAAAAATCTATTATACTAGAACTGACATGTGATTACATTTTCACGCAATTTGGGTGCATAGATCCTGAGAAATCAGTACCCAGAACAACCACCTCTGGCCGTAATAACGGCCTTGATGCACCCGGGCATTGAGTCAAACAAAGCTTAGATGGCGTATACAGATACAGCTGCCCACGCAGCTTGAACACGATACCACAGTTCATCAAGAGTACTGTCTGGCATATTGTGACGAGCCAGTTGCTCGGCCACCATTGACCAGACTTTTCAGTTTGTGAGACATCTGGAGAATGTGCTGGCCAGGGCAGTAGCCGAACATTTTCTGTGTCCAGAAAGGCCCGTACAAAACCTGCAACATGCGGTCGTGCATTATCCTGCTGAAATGTAGGGTTTCGCAGGGATCGAATGAAGGGTAGAGCCACGGGTCGTAACACATCTGATATGTAACGTCCATTGTTCAAAGTGCCGTCAATGCGAACAAGAGGTGACCGAGACGTGTAACCAATGGCACCCCATAGCATATGGAAATGGTTCAAATGGCTCTGAGCACTATGGGACTTAACTTCTGAGGTCATCAGTCTCCTAGAACTTAGAACTACTTAAACCTAACTAACCTAAGGACATCATACACATCCATGCCCGAGGCAGGATTCGAACCTGCGACCGTAGCGGTCGCGCAGTTCCAGACTGTAGCGCCTAGAACCGCTCGGCCACCACGGCCGGCCCCCATGGCATCACGCCGGGTGATACGCCAGTATGGTGATGAATACACGCTTCCAATGTGCGTGCGTTCACCGCGATGTCCCTAAACACGGATGCGACCATCATGCTGTAAACAAAACCAGGATTCATCCGAAAAAATGACGTTTTGCCATTCGTGCACCCAGGTTCGTCGTTGAGTACACCATCGCAGGCGCTCCTGTCTGTGATGCAGCGCCAAGGGTAACCGCAGCTATGGTCTCCGAGCTGATACTCCATGCTGCTGCAAACGTCGTGCAGATGGTTGTTGTCTTGCAAATGTCCCCATCTGTTGACTCAGGGAACGAGACGTGGCTGCACGATCCGTTACAGCCATGCGGATGTCTGTCATCTCGACTGCTGGTGATACGAGGCCATTGGGATCCAGCACGGCGTTCCGTATTGCCCTCCTGAACTCACCGATTCCATATTCTGCTAACAGTCATTGGATCTCGACCAACGCGAGCAGCAATGTCGCGATACAATAAACCGCAATGGCGATAGGCTACAATCCGACCTTTATCAAAGTCGGAAACGTGATGGTACGCATTTCTCCTCCTTACGCGAGGCATCACAACAACGTTTCACCAGGCAACGCTGGTCAACTGCTGATTGTGTATGAGAAATCGGTTAGAAACTTTCTTCATGTCAGCACGATGTTGGTGTCGCCATCGGCGCCAACCTTGTGTGAATGCTCTGAAAAGCTAATCATTTGCATATCACATCATCGTCTTGCTGTCGGTTAAATTTCGCGTCTGTAGCACGTCATCTTCATGTTGTAGCAATTTTAATGGCCAGTAGTGTATTTACGTGGAATACAGATATGACATCGTAATAATATTAACGCAAAAAACGCATGTGGACCCAATCTACTCAACTCTCAGACAACTCTTGAAAACTGCTAGCAACTTCCCAGAATAATAGTGCTGGTAACATTTCAGTTACAAACAGGCTATACCTTCCCAGATTTTCTTCTTCAGTCCGCTTATGTGAGTAGACGTATTGAGCTCGTCTTTATACAGTGGAGTTACTTTCAGTTTATTAAGTGAATACTTGTTTACAGTTGGTAAGTGAACTGTTAAGGAAAAAAAGCTCAAGAACTGCAACTGTCAACAGTCTAAGGCACTGAAGAGCCTGCCCAAAGTGTAAAAGCTGTCAACATGTCTGATAAGGTCTACTTCGTTGACTAATGGCAGGAATACCTTTCACAGCATGAGAAATATGATGCGCATCGCCCCCACCTTAGCACTCACAACATCAGAAGAGGCACAGACTCCCTCTATAACAGAATTGGGTCTCCTAGGTTCATGGACATTCATTAATTGCAAAATAAGCACTTAATTACAGCACATAATAGTTCTAGTCTTGAAAATGATCATTCCTATTCCATCAGACATATTCACTTTTACCTTGCAAGATTTACAGTGGATGTGTGGTAGGTGGCTCCACTCAGTGCAGCCTGTAACGACAACTGTACATATAATAATTTTTTTCTTTATGAATTTAGATAAATTAATGTAAGCAATGTTTTGAACTTCTTTGTCGGTTCGTATCGTTATGTTAAAGAAACGGTGAGCAACTTTTGAAATGAATATTATTGTTTATGTTAGATTTCAAATAATGTGATAATCGAAAGAAAGTGTACTTAATGTTAAAACTATTGTAAGATGTGAAAATTGTAATTTATACACTTGGTCCATACGTAGGAAAGGTATTAAGATATGTGAAGTAGAAAACCTGTGGTGAATACCCTACCTGTAGGGGAGCGGGAAAAGGTGGAGGCAGGCGAGGCGGGAAAACGCACACTGGCGCGGTTCGGCACAACAGGCTCAGTATAACAGTCGGAGGCGAGCAACGGTCGGAGTTGGGAATCGGTCAGATGAACACGTACTGTACCGAGGAGGCTACCCAGGAAAAGTGGATTCCATTGAGCCTCGGATGAACCGATTCCGACGACTACTTGGCATGACTATATTCTGAGGCATAAAGTTGGAAAGATAACGACGCTAAGAAGAAGGAAAGTGCCGCTGCAGTGAGAGCCTTAGCCGTGCTTGTATGTGTGCCGTGCTGCCCGCTATCTCGCTGCCCGCCATCCGCCGCACCGACTTGCACAGGTCAAACATTTATTTCATCTTTAGAAGTGTATTTGTGTGGACCAGTGTCGAAACTGTTTCTAACTGTTCAATAATAACGTGGCTTTTACCAGAATTGCCTTAGCCATTGCTTATCCTGATCACTGACCTAGACAGGTTCCTTACCTCGTATTGTGCAACCCGAGTATCCTGAACTGAAAGTTTAAAATTATTGTTAATAAGAATTATCAGCAGGCAAACCTATGCTATAAAGAAGTCTAAAGTTCTGTGTGTTATTGCAAATGTTGGTAAAGAACAAAAGTATGACTAAATTGGAAGAGAGTTTTTTTTAATTGAGTTAGCGATGTTAATTAATTAATTTGAGACAGAAATAATGACAGTTAAATTATTCAGAAGTAAGACAAAAGAGTAGTTATTCATAGATTGATAATTTTGAGTGTTAATTTGCCTTCAGTACTTAATAGTTTCAGTTTAACGACCATAACAGTTTCAGGGTCCCCCCCCCCCTTCTCTTGTCCATTCTTTCAAACCTTGAAATGTGCTGATCAGATTTGACCAGTAAAGCTAAATTCTATATTAATCCTAAGTGTATTAGTGTTTTTCCATCTTTAATGGTAACATTGTGTGTGTACTTTCAAGATGGCTAACTCTAGGGTAATCCACGCCCGATTTCAGTCTGATCAATATACAAAATGCAGTTCGTAGTAATCATTGCTGTGTGGTGTTGTGTAAATTTAGCTCGTCCAAATTAGTACAAAAAGAGAAAACTTTAGTTCAGTGGATTTTTCTGGTTCCAAACCTTGCCATATAACGCATCATTACTACGTGTTACTATGCTTGTACATGCACCCACTTGTACAAGGAAAAACTCTCTCATTGCCTAATTAGGCTGGCGACCGAATTATTAATCGTTGTTAGCATCTACTGTGTGTACTTCTTGTCCATGCGAAAGAGTAATTATACTTTACATTTGTTTGATGCATCACTGTAGTTATTGACTGAGTATAAGTCCGATCTTGATTCTATTAGGTACACGCGGTCAACTAATGTACTAAAATCCTTGTTTATAAGGTGAAGCTCGTGAACTTATTACAGTACAGGCTTTATAGAGCTAACGTACGTCCGAGTAGGGAGGTAGCGTTACAAGTGGCTTCCCGGTGACAGGACATCCAGTTGTTGTCGGTTACAAATTAATGTAAAAACCGAACAGTGGATGTTCAGTGGCACGAATTACAATAATATTCAGTAAAATAAATAGCAGTGAGCGTCACGTATAATAGTGTGGTGTAATTGGCATTCAATATGGACAGGAACGTAGGCAGGGTAGATGCGCCAAGCGAAATGGAGAATGCGGCTGGCTGTAGTCGGAGTTTACGCGGCCAGATAACAGATGGCGTTAGCGGAAGACAATTGGCGTACATACAATACCATGAACACGTCAACGAACAGATTGAAATATCGAGATCGTCTCGAATACAGCAAGGGACAAAACAGGAAATAGAGGGTGACTTTGTAGATGATAGTGGGTACGTGAACGAATCCACTGACATATTTGATTCACCACAGATACAGAAAGAACCGAAAGAAACTTATGAAGTAGAACCGGAACACACGGATTCCGTAGAACAAAACAGTGTGAAAATTTTAAGCATGAACGACTTATTTGAACAATTAACCAAACAAATTGCAGGACAGAATGAGCAGCTTAAAACACACGTGGATCGAATTAAAGCACAGGTCGAAGGACAGGGAATTAAAATTAGTAAACAAATAAAACAGGTAGAACAAAAAGTGGGTAATTTAAGTTCTGTGGTAAATACTCTGAAATTTGAAATTGATGTTATTAACAAAAATATGGATACTATGCAGGAGGAAATTGGAAACATAAATAGTAGATTCGATGTTGAAATTCTCAACATCCAAGAGAAAGTAGAACCTCTGGTTGAAGCTAAGGTAGACGAAAACGTTTTCGGTCTTAAAACTGAGATCGTAAACGGATGTCAACATGGGATATCACAATTGAAAAAGGTAGTTTTAGACACTGAAAGGGATTTAGGTAAAAAGGTAACCGGATGTGTTCAAAATTGTGAACAAAATATTACGAAAATTCAAGGCAGAATTTTCGATCTGGAGAACAAAATTAAAGATAGGCCTGGGGTTGTCTGTAATGGCACACCAATTACGAAGCTGTTAGAAGGCGAGGAACGCTTCGATCCAGCCAAGAAACATAACGGGTGGCATCCGTTAGATTTTATCAAAAATTGCGAGAGAGTGTTTCCTGAGCACTTGTCGGATCAGGAAAAGATAAACGTTGTAATTAGCGCCTTAGCAGGTGTTGCTAAGCGCTGGGGAATAAATTTAAACACCGAACGAATGACGTTCGAAGAATTTAGACAAAGATTTACGGAAGAATATTGGTCTGAACAAAAGCAGGACCATTTATGCCGCGAGTTTATCATGGCCAAACAGCATGATAACAGGGGCAGGAATTCTTTGAAAGATTTCTGCGAGCATTGGTACCGGAAATTGACGCATTTAAGAGGCCGAAGATCAGATTCAGAAATTATCTGGGAGTTATATAAAAAGCTTCCAGAAGATTCAAAGAGGTATGTAGGAAGCAATCATCGCAGCTTCCAAGCATTTCTCGAAAGAGTCGAAGACGAAGATCATTGGCGCGAAAGTCGTGCCAATTATCAAAATTTTGGTAACCGTAATAACCGACACAATGACGAACGAAATGACGGCGATGGATTTCGCGTCAATGTAATACAGAGAGGAAGAGGCAGAGGAAGAGGCAGAGGAAATAATCCAGGTCGCGGTAGAGGATATACCGCGCAAGATAATAATGACGCGGGAAACTAATTTCCGCGAACGTTGCGGGCCAAACGGAAGCGGACAATACATACCGGCCCCGATTTAAGAAAAGATACCGGACCGACCGTAATGTAATGAGAAAGGCTAGGAACAGACATGGAACGCCGCGACGTGTTGTGGCGAAACAAGCGTCAGGTGCGAGCCAGAATGAGTCATCACTGCCGCACAGAGCGCTACATGTTAACAGGCGAGTGGAGCATCAGAGGGCAACGGCCCAGCCTAGCAGAACACCTGTTCGGAAAGAAGCCGCTAGCAATACGGCAGCAGTAGGTACGAACATAGCCGTCAGAGCTAATGAAAATTTTACGAGTGATAATTCCGTGGCAAAGGAAACAATAAATGAAACTCTGAATACACAGAGTGGTGCGGTTAGCAGTGTTTGCAATGAGATAGAAGGCGAGGATGAATTAGCAGAAGTAATTGATTGGCGTGTGCAGATCGATGATCTGTACAAGGGCCTAAAGCAATGTGAGTGGGAGGATTTTAAAAGGGAGTATGAGGCGAAGAAATTAGTTGGTGGAAAGAGAGATAGTAGGGACGTCCATAAAGTGACGTGGCCCAAATTTGAAGAGGGGAGAATAAATAGTGCCGCGCAAAGTACGCGTGCTGCCGATAGAAGGAAGGTTAATCATAGGGAGGATTTGGAGGATGAAATCCTCAGCATTGACGAAGAAATAACTTCTGCTAACAGTCCGCCAATAGTACAAGCTGCTACCGAGAGGCACCGTGGAGAAGGGGCAGATGATTACCTGAAAGTAATTAAAGTCCACGAGGATTACACTGAATATGACGTCACAGTAGATGTAAATAACACTGATGATGAGGCCGTTTTGCCAAAAGAGGAGATTGAATTAAAATCTAAGCCTGACGACAATACAGAGGAAGAACTTAGTGCCTGTCTCAGAAAAGCTTTTATGTTAGAACCTGAAAGCGATGCAGAATGGTCGGATTCCGACGATAATTCAGATGGTGAAAGATACGCAAATACAAACGAAAATGAATGTACTAACTCTCCCTATTGTGCAAAAGTAGCGTACTTAAGGGAATCTGATGTTGAGGAAGAGAGTAGTGATGACTCTAGTGAAGATGAATTTTCAGGTGTAGAGGAAAATGAATATACTTTTACTGAAAGAGGGTATGAGAAAATCAGTGAAAATAATAGGGATGCAGTTAATTGCGGTATTGTACCTAATGATGAAGAAACTTCAAAACAAAATCCAGACGTTGAAACAGAACAAAGAAAGAAAGAGCCACCGGACGACTCAGTGTTTATTTTGCAAAGAGTTCAAGTAAGTAAAGACTTTGAACTCCAGAAACCGAAAAAGCCGCCAGATATAAAAGGTTTACAGGTCAGGAACGTATCTTGGTACGATGTCACAGTCGACCAAGGTGCGTTGCGGAAAAAAGAGGAAGGGGCATGATGTAGAGCCTGGGGCAGATTTATATCGGATTTTGAGAATGTCATGAACACATTACATCATGAATCTACAGGATTCCCACCAGAAGAAATTTTGTTAGGCAGAAGTAGTAAAAGTTTAATTGAAGAAAAACTAGAGTTTCCACCTTGTACAAGTTTGGGATTGGATCAAAAGAAAGAATTGGTGATAAAAAGGGCAAAGCAAAGAGCTGAATCTAGATCTAAAAGACACAATAAAAATTTAAAAGTTTCAAAATTTAAAATTGGAGATTATGTTCTTTTAAAAACCCACGAAAAGTCTAGTGAACTAAACCATGAAATTTCAAAATTTAAATATATTTATAATGGACCATATATAATACAGAACATTCCACACGACAATGCTTACTACCTGATCTACCCAAAATCCAAAAGACCTTTAGGTGTAAGAAATATTGTGGACCTGAAACTATATGTTCCTAGGAACGAGTAATTGTGCTGTATCTTATGCTGAACCCAAGTTATTCTAAATGTAACTAATCTTTGTAAATGTCTGTATACCCTTGAAAGTGTGCTAATGTTGTTATGTGAGTTTCAGATTACCAATTGTACTGTAACTGTAAAAATGTATGGAGAAATGGACTGAAAAGAAAGGATAAATGCTATCAGCCAGATAAAAGACGGGACTGTCAAAAATGAAAATGGGCAGTGAATGAACCATAATATGAAGGACTGCCAAATACCAATGAGGGCAGATAAATAGTCGATGGAAAATTGTAAATGTGATCCAGGAGATGTGACAATATGAAGTGAAAAGGACTGCCCAAATCCGCATAATAGGCAGCAAATATGTGTAGTTAATTTTCTGAATATATATGTGTGTGTTTTGTTTAGTAAGTAAGGAAATGGAATGCTATTCAAAGCAAGCAGCGACAAATTATCTTATAGCGTGTACAAAATATGCAATTGTTTTTGTAGTTAAATGTTTGTATTCCAGAATTTTAAACTATTTCTTTGAGAAATTTAGAAAAAATGATTAAATTGCTATTTTAGTAATGTTATGATGGGAAGCTGGACTGTGCAAAAGGTACTTGAGTAAATGACAAGTAATTATTCTTGATGTGTTAAAAAAGAGTAAACCTATATACAGTGAGTAGAAGGACATATGTAGTGTAAACCTTTTTGGACATATAAGTAAAGATTCAGAACCACTGTATAATTGTAAGATTTAGTGTACCCATAAAATTTGGACTTAAGAAAATTTTTTGGAAACAGGGGCATGTGTAACGACAACTGTACATATAATAATTTTTTTCTTTATGAATTTAGATAAATTAATGTAAGCAATGTTTTGAACTTCTTTGTCGGTTCGTATCGTTATGTTAAAGAAAGTGTGAGCAACTTTTGAAATGAATATTATTATTTATGTTAGATTTCAAATAATGTGATAATCAAAATGAAGTGTACTTAAAGTTAAAACTATTGTAAGATGTGAAAATTGTAATTTATACACTTGGTCCATACGTAGGAAAGGTATTAAGATATGTGAAGTAGAAAACCTGTGGTGAATACCCTACCTGTAGGGGAGCGGGAAGAGGTGGAGGCAGGCGAGGCGGGAAAACGCACACTGGCGCGGTTCGGCACAACAGGTTCAGTATAACAGTCGGAGGCGAGCAACAGTCGGAGTTGCGAATCGGTCAGAGGAACATGTACTGTACCGAGGAGGCTACCCAGGAAAAGTGGATTCCATTGAGCCTCGGATGAAACGATTCCGACGACTACTTGGCATGGCTATATTCTGAGGCACAAAATTGGAAAGATTACGACGCTAAGAAGATGGAAAGTGCTGACGTAGTGTGAGCCTTAGCCGTGCTTGTATGTGTGCCGTGCTGCCCGCTATCTCGCTGCCCGCCATCCGCCGCACCGACTTGCACAGGTCAAACATTTATTTCATCTTTAGAAGTGTATCTGTGTGGACCAGTGTCGAAACTGTTTCTAACTGTTCAATAATAACGTGGCTTTTACCAGAATTGCCTTAGCCATTGCTTATCCTGATCACTGACCTAGACAGGATCCTTACCTCGTATTGTGCAACCCGAGTATCCTGAACTGAAAGTTTAAAATTATTGTTAATAAGAATTATCAGCAGGCAAACCTATGCTGTAAAGAAGTCTAAAGTTCTGTGTGTTATTGCAAATGTTGGTAAAGAACAAAAGTATGACTAAATTGGAAGAGAGTTTTTTTTTAATGAGTTAGCGATGTTAATTAATTAATTTGAGACAGAAATAATGACAGTTAAATTATTCAGAAGTAAGACAAAAGAGTAGTTATTCATAGATTGATAATTTTGAGTGTTAATTTGCCTTCAGTACTTAATAGTTTCAGTTTAACGACCATAACAGTTTCAGGGTCCCCCCCCCCCTTCTCTTGTCCATTCTTTCAAACCTTGAAATGTGCTGATCAGATTTGACCAGTAAAGCTAAATTCTATATTAATCCTAAGTGTATTAGTGTTTTTCCATCTTTAATGGTAACATTGTGTGTGTACTTTCAAGATGGCTAACTCTAGGGTAATCCACGCCCGATTTCAGTCTGATCAATATACAAAATGCAGTTCGTAGTAATCATTGCTGTGTGGTGTTGTGTAAATTTAGCTCGTCCAAATTAGTACAAAAAGAGAAAACTTTAGTTCAGTGGATTTTTCTGGTTCCAAACTTTGCCATATAACGCATCATTACTACGTGTTACTATGCTTGTACATGCACCCACTTGTACAAGGAAAAACTCTCTCATTGCCTATTAGGCTGGCGACCGAATTATTAATCGTTGTTAGCATCTACTGTGTGTACTTCTTGTCCATGCGAAAGAGTAATTATACTTTACATTTGCTTGATGCATCACTGTAGTTATTGACTGAGTATAAGTCCGATCTTGCTTCTATTAGGTACACGCGGTCAACTAATGTACTGAAATCCTTGTTTATAAGGTGAAGCTCGTGAACTTATTACAGTACAGGCTTTATAGAGCTAACGTACGTCCGAGTAGGGAGGTAGCGTTACAAGCCCACTCTACAAGGGCCAGTAGTTCCTGAATAGAAGAGATTTACGCAGTCTACGAATAACACAGTTAATGGTAACAGAAGTGTAGTAACTTTCTGACCGTTCGTTAATCCACTGCCAAGTGTATACAACACGGCTACATGGCTTTACACTATGCTGTCAATGACGGACAACAGGAAAATGCCATATTTACCTATCCATTTTCTTTCCCAACAACACTACGCTGGTCACTGGCAACATCGCGCTTACAAAATAAACACTTCTCAGCCATTGTTTACAGGAACCTATTTTACACAAAATCGCACTTAACAACTGCAAATAACTACCCACATAAAACCTGAAAACAACTTCACTATACAAACACGATCTCAGTGATGTCATTTTGCTGACTCACGTAAGAGAACTGGACAGGAAATCCTGGAGAGCTATAGCCCGTAAACTGAAAAGAAAGCAGCACTCGTGGTATGAGAAGTTGACCAAGAACCAAGATACAGTTGTTGTGGACTTCCTTCTCTTTTGCTAGAAAAAAAGAGAGAATAGAAAAGGAAAAGAAATATTTAAAGGAATACTCGCAGATGTAATTAACTAGACGGTTGATGTATTTATATGGTGGGGCTACAGTATAGGTCGTTAAAAAGTTAGTTACAATTGTACGATATGTCATAACTAGTGATACGTCAAGAGTTAATTTTTTGCCAACTTTGCAGAGGGAAACTTCCTGGAAGATTAAAACTGCGTGCCGGACCGAGACTCGAACTCGGGACCTTTGCCTTTCGCGGGCAAGTGCTCTACCAACTGAGCTACCCAAGCACGACTCACACCCCGTCCTCACTCGATCTCAGGACCTTTGCCTTTCGCGAGCAAGTGCTCTACCAACTGAGATACCCAAGTTCGAGCCTTGGTCCGGCACACAGTTTTAATCTGCCAGGAAGTTTCATATCAGCGCGCACTCCGCTGTAGAGTGAAAATTTCGTTCTAGAAACAACCCCCAGGCTGTCGCTAAGCTATGTCTCCGCAATATCCTTTCTTCCAGGAGTGCTAGTTCTGCAGGGTTCGCAGGAGAGCTTCTGCGAAGTTTGGAAGGTAGGAGACGAGTACTGGCGGAATTAAAGCTGTGAGGACGGGGCGTGAGTCATGCTTGGGTAGCTCAGTTGGTAGAGCTCTTTGCAGAGGGAGTTTGCATTTACAGTTGCAAATTTACATTACCTTTTAAATTTGGATTTAAGATTACAGAGGTTTTCAGGAGCCCCCAATTGTTGCTTGCGTGATGGTGCAGACACTCCAGAGTCCGAACGTCTGCTTGTACTCCCTTCAGGAGTAGTGGAATAGCCACCTGAAGTAATATTGGTTTTTGCATCACAAATCATAATTATACTATTTTTGCAATACTGCTTTTTTCATTGCATGTCATAGTTATCCTACTTTTGCAATGGTGGCAGACGTTTGCCTACCAGAGTTAAAACTAAGATTTTTCTTTTCCAGTAACCCCTAACATGGAGTACAGATAAGGATCAAACACAACCTGAACCAGGAAAAGACATGTTCGGATTTTGAAACTAAGTACGGCACCACCAAGAAAAACGACAACTTTAAATATGTGGGTGGAAATATAAACATAAGAAGTGACAAAGAAGCGGTTAAAATCAATACTTAAAAAATAAAAGAAGCACACATGAAATGAGAAACCTATACAACAAAAAATGTTTTTCTAAAGATATTAAATTAGGGCATTGCTCGGTAAAACTGCTTTTATCAGGATGCAAGACGGAATTAGAAGATCCAGAAATGATAGAAAGAAGAACCCTGTGAGAAATATTAGGTCCAGTCAAGAACGAAGATGACAGTTGAGTTTTAAGACGAAATAAGGAAATCTGTATACTTCTTCTGTCATAAAATAAGTTATAAGACCAGGAAAAGACAATTTACACGCCACGGAGATGTAGAATGATAATGAAGGAAGCTACATTAACATAGAAGAGCCACAAATTCTTCCAAAACAGCCAAAAAGACAAAGTCAAGACAAAAAATGACTGATAAATGTTGACTGAACTCGAAACCTTAGTCAGCAGACACAAATTCTGACTAGATATTAAGGAATTCAAAGGTTTTCAGGAAGCTAAAACAAAGAGAAAAACAACTGATTTGAAATGGTCATATGAGAAGAAAAGAGCTCATTCTGAAAAAATGAAAGAATTTTGGAGGACAATGAATGAAAAGAGAAATAAATAGTAATCTTGGCTTGGCTGTTAGTTGGCTTGCAACGATATTTCAAAAAAATAAACTACTTGATAGCATGCACTAATACATTTTTAATTAGCAGAAACTATCATGTTTTGAAGAGAAACAGTGTGTCTTGCAAAACTTACTTCTAATGACACGTTTCGCCTTTTTAGGGTATCATCAGATTATCTACAAAAAAATAAGAAAGAAAGATGTAGATAGCCAGAGGTATGGTCCTATCATGCGCAGCTAGAAACAAAACTATCAAAGATACATCTATGAACCAATACAAAGAAAACGAAAACTTATGTTTGCTGTTACGCTATGAAACAAGCACACATCATGATCACACTAAACAGGATGCGCACCTGTACATTTTTTTTTCATCAGTTTTGTGACTGATTTGATGAGGCCCGCCACGAATCCTTCTCCTGTGGCAACCTCTTCATGTCACTGTAGCACTTGCAACCTACATCTTTATTTATTTGTTGGAGAAATTCTAATCTCCATCTTCCTCCACCGTTTTTAAACTGTACAGCTCCCTACAGTATCATGGAAGTTATTTCATGATGTCTTAACAGATGTCGTATCATCCTGTACTTTTTTCTTGTCAGTGTTTCCCATATATTCCTTTCCTCTCTTATTCTGTGCAGAACTTTCTCATCCCTTACGTTGACAGTCCACCTAATTTTCAACATTCATCTGTAGCACCACATCTCAAATGCTTCGGTTCTCTTCTGTTCAGGTTTACCCATTGCTGATGGTTCACCACAGAATGCTGTGCTCCAAACGTACATTCTCAGAAAATTCTTCCTCAAATTATGGCCTATGTTTGATATTAATAGACTTCTCTTGCCCAGGAATGCTCTTCTTGTCCGTGCTAGTCTGCTTTTGATGTCCTCCTTGCTCCGTCAGTCATCACTTATTTTGCTCCCTAGTTAGTAGAATTCCTTAACTTCATCTACATCGTGACTATCAATCCTTTTCTCGCTGTTCTCATTCCTGCTACTTCTCATTAATTTCGTCTTTCTTCGATTTACTCTCCTGTACTCTTTAGGCTGTTCGTTCCATTCAGCAGATCATGTAATTCTTCTTCACTTTCATTGAGGATAGCAATGCCATCCGCAAATCGTATCATTGATATCCTTTCACCTTGAATTTTAATTTCATCATCGCTACTCCGACGTGTAGATTGTACAGTATAGGCGAAAGACTACATTCCGGTCTTACACCCTCTTTAATCCGAGCACTTCTTTCTTGGTCTTCCACAATATTAAGTAATCAGAAAACCTTCCAAAAACGGAAAAGAAGTGCTGCAGCAGAGGCAAAATTGAGAAGTACGAACATTATCTTCGATACATACATAGTGGCAGGAATGACACTGCAGTGATAAGACCACCCTTACAGAATTGCAGACATGTGTCTTCATTTAATCACAGTGCAGAGAAATGGAACAAAACAATCTGAAGACGTCAGGCATGTAAACAGTTAACCGTTGGATTAGGAGCCTCGTGGAGCTTAGTGGCGGAAACTCAAACTGATGCTATGCATGAATAATTTTGAAATAAATGTTTAATTAAAAGCGTATAATAGGAATTAAAAATTAGCCTACTGAACAAAACATTCTAAAGAATGAATATACTAAAATAATAAATAAACACAATGGGATATGCTATATAAAAATTAGAAGAAGGACATTTCTAAAGAGCACCATTAGGCAACGTGCTTAGTAAAACGTAATGGCAAGTGGTGTGCGTCTGAATAAAAATACAGTAACCTATAAAAATACAAATGGCTTTGATTAAACTAGCTGAAGGAAGTAGTAAGAGCTTAATGTATGAGCAGTGGTAGTGATCATAAAGGCTGCAGATAACAGCAATTAAAAATTAAAAAAAATAAACGTTTTATCAGGTCGAAAGAGACTAAGTTAATGTTTTGGTAATTGACATCATGGATCAAAATCATTCTGATTTTTACTAATCATCTTATCATTAAGTAGTCGAACATTGATGGTGCGCGATATTGTGCACTATTCTTTGTACATTCTTGTACGTGTTTTTTTTGTGATCTGCAGACATTTGATTGTCACCACTGCTTACACATTTTCTTACTGCTGATCTTAGCTACTTTAATGATAGCCATTTGTATTTTTATACTTTTATGCTTTACAGCATTTTAGTGAGGCTTGCATCCCTTGCAGGACGTGCTACAACGCGCGTGGTCTGTTGGTACTCTATGGAAATGTTCTTCCTCTGACTTATATGTGAAGGGCTTATTTAAATAGTGGTACAAGTCCATTTTTGTTCATTCTGAGATACAGAGTCCTAAAGTTAAATGAGCGCTGAAAAATCTGCAGTTGAGATACCAGAAATACTCAAGTACGTATACTTGAGTCCTAAAGTTAAATGAGCGCTGAAAAATCTGCAGTTGAGATACCAGAAATACTTAAGTATATATATTTGAATATTTCTGGTATCTCAACTGGTATTTAACTTTAGGACTCTGTATCTCAGAATGAACAAAAATGGACTTGTACCATTATTGAAATAAGCCCTTCATGTAGCATATCCCATTATGTCTATTTATTATTTTAGCATTCCATCTGTAATGCGTTTTTAATTCCTATTATATGCTTTTAAATAAATTTTTATTTCTCAATTATTCACGCACGCCATCTGTGTGAGTTTCTGCCACTGAGCCCCACGAGGCACCTAGTCCAGTGCTTGACGTCTTCCGACTGTGTTGATCAACTTCACTACACTGTGTTTAAATGAAGACACATGTCTATAACTGTAAGTGGGAGGGGGGGGGGGGGGTCCTATCGCTGCACCGCCACGCACGCGGTTATGTGTTGCGGCGCGGCGGGGTCGGTGGTCTGCGTTTTTGTTAACGCTATAGTTCAGTTCACCTACCTCGATAGGATTTCTTGCCGATGTCCCTTCACTCTGTGGTAGCAGATATGTGCTAGGTAGTGTAAAACTGCGTTGATGAAACCACCACCTAATACATACCACACAGAGGCCGCGTAACTCGAGTTGACAGTCAGTTCCTGAAAGTTCATAATTAAAAAATAGGGCGTTCGGGATCTTCAGTCTACTTGCAGAAAAGCGTTTAAATTAAATTAACTCTGCTTTTTATTCACACTGAAACACACGAAATGGCTATCAATTCCGTATTTAATACTGTAAAATGCTATCATTCAAAGTTCACTATCTGTATAACAAATATTCATTCGTAACGTAACCAGAATTTTAGTAAGTCCGACATGACTAATTTTCACGTTCTGCCAGTCACTGACCCACAACTATTCGCGAATTAAACATTCGGTCGTTTCAGTGGTCTTCTTCGTGAAGAGGTGCTCGCCAAAGTATTCTGTACAGAGCGCGGAACACGCCACGCGGAGTTGTTACCACGTCCAGAAAGTTCACACGCTCATATCTCTCAAATTAATTAATTTAGAAACACCAAACTTTCATTAAAATGTTCGTAACTCCAGTCGCTTCAGTCACGATATGTTCCAACCGAAATTAGCTCACTATTCCCTCATCTTACAGAGTATTTTTCGGGAGCGATCTGACATCGTGTTATCCATGGACCGGCTAGCAAGCGATTCCTCTCGAGGCACTCTCTTATCTGCCCTCTTCTCTATTCGCTCGGGAGCAGCTTAATTCTGATTGGCTGTCGATCTAAACGACCAATCAGAACGTTCCTTTTCAGACCATTCTCGCGGCAAATCTTGCCTTATCCAATCACTAATTTGGTAGTAATTAATATCGGTAAAACTTCAATTTCTTGTATTTTGTTTAATCAAAATAAACGAAATGCACAATATTCTTCAGATTGAAAAATAAACTTATTCCGCCTCTCACTTCCATTCTGGCTGCTTTTATACAAAAGCAAGCACACACCGTCGTACGTCACCTGAATCATGGTTGCAACATAACTTTCCCACAGTTCGTTTGTACAAGGTTTTACGCAAAATGAAATATTAAATTTTAACGTATGTCCCACATACACTCTCTGAATCATTCTCAAGCACTCACACGGCAAAATAATTTTAACGTATGTCCCACATACACTCTCTGAATCATTCTCACGCACTCACACGGCAAAATATAACCAAATAATAAATTTGAAGGATTTTAGTATTACGTAATTCACAGTGACTAAAGTTTTAAAAACAAAATTTTAATTATTTAGTTTTTATGTACTGATAACTTTGCAATGCCTTCAAATGATAATGAAAGTCAATCTGTTACTGTTCCTAACTTGGTTTTAAAAAACAAGCGTAGGTTTTAGGAGTTTTAGGTAATTCTCTTTATCTAAAATAGATAAGAATCTGAAATTTTGACAGAATCATTCCATTAATAATAAAAGGCTGTGTACCAAATTTGAACAAAATTGGATAATAACTAGTGTGGACTATTTAAATTCGTAGAGGGTATGAATCTTCGTATCAACTGAATGTTACGCTATGCAGTTCTCACGGCAGGCAGCGTCAGCTGTGCCGTGAGCAAAGCGAAAAAACACAGCCATCCTGCAGCCATCGTACTACACAGCTGTGTGCCTTACTGCAAAGAATGTCATCTCGTAATAACTTGCTGCGTTACTGTGTGTATCAAAGGGAATGTCTGCACTTTCAGTGTTTCCTGTACTACGGTACTTCATTTTCGTTTTTGGAAGACTTTCTTATTGCATAATATTTTTTGTGTAGTTACACGCTTTATTGTGTAGGTACACGCCCTGTTTGGCGCTGTCTGAACATTTGCTTATTTTTCAGCATAGCAGCAAATGTAAGTTTTGTTTCTAATGGTTCATAGACGCATTTTTCATACTTGCATTTCGAGCTGTACATGATAGGACATACGTCCGGCTATTTATATTTTCCTGTCTTCTTTTTTGTAAAAGATCTGATGATGCGCTAAAAAGATGAAACGTGTCATCAATTTTCGCAACCAAGACGGTTTTTCTGCAGATTAATCTACATAGTGTCCCACTCAAACCTCCCTGATTTAAAAGACCCAGGAGAGATAAACCACAACAGATACGACAGTGAAAAATGCACCACATTGTAGAGCATCTCAAAGAATTTATGTTCCCGCATCATAAGTGCCAAGTATCGTTGCGAGAGTGCAGTGTGGTCCATGAAGTGAAAATGGTGACTCCACAGCAGCGCGCGCAGGCAGTAGTGTGGTTTGCAAAACCAGAATCGCCGATTACTGTGCAAAGAAATTATCGTCGTGCCTATGAATGTGATCCACCTGATGTGAAAACAATTAAGGAATGGTACAGGAAGTTTCTGGCAACAGGAAGTGTTCTGAAACATATTGGCAGTGCACATTACGGAGTTTCAGAAGAGACAGCGGAAGACATCGGACAAATGTTTCTCAGAAGCTCACGTAAGTCAATTTGTCAAGCATCTAGGCAATATGATGTACCTCGATCATCGTTGCATCGTGTAGTTCACCAGCGTCTTCATATGTGTGCTTAGAAAGTGCAAATTCTGCAACATCTGACGCCGAACGTGCTGGCCGAGTGGTTCTACACGCTTCAGTCCGGAACCGCGCTGCAGCTACCGTCGCAGGTTCGAATCCTGCCTCGGGCATGGGTGTGTGTGATGTCCTTAGGGTAGTTAGTTTCCAGTAGTTCTAAGTCTAGGGGACCTCAGATGTTAAGTCTCATAGTGCTTAGAGCCATTTGAGCCATTTGAATATCTGACGCCGAACGACAAACCACGCCGACAACAATTTTCTTCAGCGTATTGATATGGATGCCAGATTCCTGGAAAGATGTTTATTCTCAGATGAGGCAACCTTTCATCTATCAGGAAGGGTTAATAGTCATAGTGTTGGGATTTGGGGTTCGCAAAATCCGCACGGTGTCATTGAACATGTTCGTGATAGCCCTAAACTAAACGTCTAGTGCGGGCTAATGCACAACAGGATTGTTGCACCGTTCTTCTTTGCGGAGCAAACAGTGAATGTGTCAGCGCATCTGGAAATGTTGGAGCAGTTTGTGTACCCTCAGATACAAAACTTGCAACCCAACATCATTTTTCAACAAGATGGAGCTCCGCCACATTGGTCAACGGCTGGATAGGAAATTTACCAATCGTTGGATCGGACGCGGAGGACCTATTGCCTTGCCACCACCTTCACCCGACATTACGCCGCTTGATTTCTTCATGTGGCGATTCATGCAGGACCGCGTGTATGCTATCAAAGTGGACGATGTTCCAACGTTGCGACATCATATTACTAATATAATTGCAACAATAACAGAGGAAATATTATAAAGAACTTGGCACGAAATTGAATATAGACTCGATGTTCTTCGTGCTACAAATAGTTCACATGTAGAGGTATATTGATGATAAATAAATAAATTCTTTGTGATGCTCTACGATGTGGTTCATTTTCCATTGTCGTATCGACTGTGGTTTTTTCTCTTGGGTCTCTGAAATCAGGGAATTTTGAGTGGGACACCCTGTATACACTACTGGCCATTAAAATTGCTACACCATGAAGATGGCGTTCAACAGACGCGAAATTTAACCAACAGGAATAAGATGCTGTGTTATGCAAATGATTAGCTTTTCAGAGCATTCACACAAGGTTGGCGCCAGTGGCGACACCTACAACGTGCTGACATGAGGAAACTTTCCAACCGATTTCTCATACACAAACAGCAGATGACCGGCGTTGCTTGGTGAAACGTTGGTGTGATGCCTCGTGTAAGGAGGAGAAATGCGTACCATCACGTTTCCGACTTTTGATAAAGGTCGGATTGTAGCCTATCGCGATTGTGGTTTATCGTATCGCGACATTGCTGCTCGCGTTGGTTGAAATCCAATGACTGTTAGCAGAATTTGGAATCGGTGGGTTCAGGAGGGTAACACGGAACGCCGTGCTGGATACCAACAGCAGTCGAGATGACAGGCATCTGGGGACGTTTGCAAGACAACAACCATCTGTACGAACAGTTCGACGACGTTCGCAGCAGCATGGACTATCAGCTCGGAGACCATGGCTGCGGTTACCCTTGACGTTGCATCACAGACAGGAGTGCCTGCGATGGTGTACTCAACGACGAACCTTGGTGCACGAATGGCAAAACGTCATTTTTTCGATTGAATCCAGGTTCTGTTTACAGCATCATGATGATCGCATCCGTGTTTGGCGACATAGCGGTGAACGCACATTGGAAGCGTGTATTCGTCATCGCCATACTGGCGTATCACCCGGCGTGATGGTATGGGGTGCCATTGGTTACACGTCTCGGTCACCTCTTGTTCGCACTGACGGCACTTTGAACAGTGGACGTTACATTTCAGATGTGTTACGACCCGTGGCTCTACCCTTCATTCGATCCCTGCGAAACCCTACATTCCAGCAGGATAATGCACGAATGCATGTTGCAGGTCCTGTACGGGCCTTTCTGGATACGAAAAATGTTCGATTGCTGCCCTGGTCAGCACATTCTCCAGATCTCTCACCAATTGAAAACGTCTGGTCAATGGTCGCCGAGGAACTAGCTCGTCACAAAACGCCAGTCACTACTCTTGATGAACTGTGGTGTCGTGTTGAAGCTGCATGGGCAGCTGTACCTGTGCACGCCATCCAAGCTCTGTTTGACTAAATGCCCAGGCGTATCAAGGCCGTTTTTATGGCCAGAGGTGGTTGTTATGGGTACTAATTTCTCAGGATCTATGCACCCAAATAGCGTGAAGATGTAATCACATGTCAGTTCTAGTATAATATAATTGTCCAATGAATATCCCTTTATCATCTGCATTTCTTCTTAGTGTAGCAATTTTAATGGGCAGTAGTGTATATTGTTGCTGTACCAGCCAGCCTGATGGAGTGGGAGTTCTTTTTTTTTTATTTCTCTGATATCAATGTTGTGTATTTCACTGTTAACGTATGTGTAGTGAATGCATTTTTGCCACTGCATTAAAGACAAGTAGCGAGAGAACATGAGTGAGAGATAAATTAAAAATGCCGATACAGTTGTAAAATGATTAGGGGCCCCGCATTTTATCAGTGCCATAAGTCCCACATGACCTTAAACCGGCCCTGCTCTCGGCGCAGGTGGCTTGAATGTAGAGTAGTCAGTGGAGTATACTAGCCGTGACGACGCGCCGGCTCGAGGCGCGGGCCCCGCCTTTGTGCAGGGCTCAGGCGTCAGGCATCAGGATTTGCGGGCGAGTCTGCCTCGCAGGCGCCCGCGGCGGCGCTCCATTCCGCTCCACTCTGCTTTGCTTGCGCAACCCGCGGCAGAGCCAAGCCGGCACCGAGAGAGGGTTTCCCGAGAAGTGAAGCGCAGCGCTGATCCCCCGCGGCTCAGCCATTTTTTTCTTTTCGCGAAAGGTTGAACGGAAGCGAGCCAGCGCCGAGGGTCGTTCGGGCATTCTGCCTGGTGCTACCTAGGACGTGTATGCACACGCCCCAGCGCAGCGCGAATCTAGCCCACCGCAGACGCTACTCTGTCCCCTCCCGGACTAGAAACATTTTACACAGGCGAGCTGTGATATAATTACCACTAATTCATGTGACCAGGACTTCCGGTGCATTGCTCAGGCCATATTTCGTCAACTGTATCTGGCTTAATGCTCTTCTCTAACCTGTTTTCGCAAATTTACAGTTGCTCCTCAAGTAATATAGCTAAGGATGCTCGATATTTGAAGTAAACGTTAAAATAACACTGTTATTGTGGTGTTCCTACTAAAGAAATAGTACCTTTCACACTAGACCTCATTAAACTTTACCTAGGGTAGGATTCACCAAGCTAGTTTTCATCATTCACCTCGTTTTTTGATAAAAGCGAGAAAACTGTATGGATTTCTACTCAGCATAAGTTTCCATCTTATTTTCTTCATACACTTAGAGGGAGGTGGCAAAAGTCATGGGACACCTTCTAACAACGTGGTAGATCTCCTTTTGACCGGTGTAGTGTAACAGCTCGACGTGGTATGGCCTCAACATGTCATTGGCAGTCCCCTGCAGAAATACTGAGCCGCTCTGTCTGCATAGCCGTCAATAATTGCGAAGGTGTTGCCGCTGCAGGATTTTGTGCACGAACTGATCTCTCGATTGTGTCCCATAAATTTTTGATAGGATTAATATCGGTCGATCTGGGTGACCAAATCATACGCTCCAGTTGTCCAGAATGTTTTTCAAACCAACGGCGATCTGTGGCCCGGTGACATGGCGTCTTGTCATCCACAAAAATTCCATCGTTATTTGGGAACATGAAGTTGACGAATGGCTGCAAATGGTCTCCAAGTACCCGAACATAACCATTTCCAGTCAATGATCGGCTCACATAGCCCACACGAGTATGGAGACACCACCAGCTTGCACAGTGCCCTGTTGACAACTTGGGCCCATGGCTTCGTGTGGTCTGCGCCGCACTCGAACCATACCATCAGCTCTTACCAACCGATATCGGGACTCATCTGACAATGCCACGGTTTTCCAGATGTCTAGGGTCCAACCGATGCGGTCACGAGCCCAGAAGAAGCGTTGCAGGCGATATCATGCTGTTAGCAAAGGCACTCGTAGCGGTCATCTGCTGCCATAGCCCATTATCTCCCAATTTCGCCGCCTTGTCCAAAAGCATACATTCTTCGTACGTCTCACATCGATTTATGCAGTTATTTCACGCAGTGTTGCATGTTTGTTGGCATATTCACAATACCTTCTCTTGTGATTTTGCTTTATTTTGCCTCCTTTATACCCACTATACTTTTAAATGACTGCGTGAGTATCCTACACAAATAATTGACCCTTTCTTCTACGTATGTTTCATCTTTATTTTCCACTGTGTTGAACATTTTACCTTCTTTATATACTATGCCTTTCAGCTCTTACTCGAATTCTTATAACCTAGTTTTATGAATTCTCAAGTGATGAGCCCGTTTGCTTGGATTTTTGTATCAATTTTTACTCTCCATCTTACAATTTTATGAGCAACTGCTATTATAAAGTCGTTTATCACCGCCACATTCTGTACAAAATCACTGTTATTTTATCAAATATAATTAATTTAATTTTTAGTCCAGTTCGTAAAATACGTATGCATTTCACGTCAGTGGAATATCGCTTCACCAAATGTTTGAGTGGAGCGAAAACAAGACTCCCTGTAATTTACACAATGGGTTCTTGTTCGAGTTTTCATGGCCCAACGAAGTGTGGGAAATGAACAAATGGGGCATCAGGCTGATGAGTGTGACGTCTATTTCCATGAAAAAATTAACTGCTTTAAAGTAATCAGCGTAATTAATAAAAATTTAAGTAGTGTTTTGAGGACAAATTGAAGGATTTCACGAACAGCCTCTACTTTTTATACAAATGAAGAGTCGAAAAGTTCTTCTCTGTGAGGTCTAGCTACATTCCACATAAAAAACTACGTTGAAGTGACGCTTAAATTTCGGACATTTCGGGAACAAATGATCCTAGGACGGCAAATAAAGTATAAAAAAGTTTACATTTTCAAGGGCCGGCCATTTTACGCTTAAAAAACTGGCCAAATGTCTTGTGAAATGGTTTGCCTAGAAGTATGAAATTAAATAGACTAAAAAAATATTTGACGTGCCTTTGCATGACGTTAGAAATCATGTACAGCAAATTGGATGCGTCAAATATTCCTCTAACCTACTCTATTTCTTACTTTTAGATAAATCATTTTACGAAACATCTGACCGATTTTTTTTCTGGTCAGTTTTCGGCTACAGTAGACGTTTAATTTTTTAACCTAGCCACAGTTTACGAAATGGCCAAGGATGAGGTGTCTGGGTGCAGTTTCATTTCATTCAGCACCTCACCAGAAAGTAAAGACTAATCCATATTTGTTTCATGCCACCTGAGGTGTCAGAGCAAACTTCCGTTGCCCATATTAGAGGTACTACCAGCCCGTTGGTTTACTGTCAGATAGCGCGATTTTGTTGTTATTTGCTTTAAAAATTCTAACTCTACACATTCGTATGTTATTCTGGTTACAGTTTTCCTGGAACACCAGTATATTTTTTAATTGTATAATTGTCATACATTTTTTTTAAAATTCGCAGCTACGTATCAGTTGGAGTTTTTAATATACACACTTGACGACCAGAACTGGTTGTAACGCATATGTGTCCCTAGAAAACCACGTTTGATTCACTTGGACAGTATAGTTGGTTTCAGAGAAGTCCCCTAAACAGGGTGACATCTCTGAGACCATCTGTACTGTCCAAATGGACGCGAATCAATTCCATTTTGCACATAATCTCGGATTTACTTTGTATGTGCTCTTTTCCCGAAGTACGACCGCTTCGTAGATCGCAGTGGTACTTCGAAAAGTGGTACTTGCAACCCTCCTCTATAAATGAAACGCTGTGGGGAATCACGGTGAATATAAATCTGGATGGCTGAACGTGGTTTTAAAATGTTTTCCTCCTCAATGAGAGTCCAGTGTGCTAACCACTGTACCACCTCTCTCGGTTACAAAATCGCAAACTCCAGAATAAAAAGCAAATCAACTTCACAAAATATTACACTACTGGCCATTAAAATTGCTACAGCACGAAGATGACGTGCTACACACGCGAAATTTAACAGACAGGAAGACGATGCTGTGTTATGCAAATGATTAGCTTTTCAGAGCATTCACACAAGGTTGGCACCAGTGGCGACACCTACAACGTGCTGACATGAGGAAACTTTCCAACCGATTTCTCGTACACAAACAGCAGTTGACCGGCGTTGCCTCGTGAAACGTTGTTGTGATGCCTCGTGTAAGGAAAGAAATGCGTATCATCACGTTTCCGACTTTAGTAAAGGTCGTATTGTAGCCTATCGCGATTGCAGTTTATCGTATCGCGACATTGCTACTGGCGTTGGTCGAGATACAATGAGCCGTATAATTTTATATATATAAATTTTCGGTGCCTACAGTGTCACGTCTTTCAGTGTCACACAAATTTTTATTTTTAAAGGGGATCACTTAAGACTATTTCCATGGCTTCGCCCCTCAAATTTCTACCTCATATTACAAAATTGTCGTCTGATGTACTACAAACTGAAAAAATAAATTCCTTTTAAAGCACAGTTTCGTATATAATTTATATTCAAAACCTTACACCTGTGTCACAGAACAAATCCTACATCGAGAATACTTTCCAAAAGTTTAAGGGAAGAATTGCGTCCGATAATTATTACAGTATTTAAAGAACACCAAAATATGAACAGGCTGAAATGAACAAACAGCACATGAGACTGCGTTAATCAATTCAACTGTAAAAAGCTAAGGAGCATATTATTAGCAAGATGAGAAATATGCAGAAGTGAAATGCCAAAATGAGCACTTCTCAATTGGGAGTAAATCAAAACAATCAGAATGGCTGAAAGAGAGCACAATAACATGTACCATAAACGAATAAGAGCTAAGCAACTAAGCAAATAAGAGAATAGGGAAAAATGAGATGCCAACAAAATGAGAGCTGGCCGAACTCCGTCGGCACTTATATACGGTTGCGCTCGTGGCGACACATCTCGGTCACCTCTTGTTCGCATTGACGGCACTTTGAACAGTGGTCGTTACATTTCAGATGTGTTACGACCCGTGGCTCTTCCCGTCATTCAATCCCTGCGAAACCCTAAATTGCAGCAGGATAATGCACAACCGCATGGAGCAGGTCCTGTATGGGCCTTTCTGGATACAGAAAATGTTCGACTGCTGCCCTGGCCAACACATTCTCCAGATCTCTCACCAACTGAAAACGTCTGGTCAATGGTGGCCGAGCAACTGGCTCGTCACAATACGCCAGTCACTATTCTTAATGAACTGTGGTATCGTGTTGAAGCTGCATGGGCAGCTGTATCTGTACACGGCATCCAAGCTCTGTTCGACTCAATGCCCAGGCGTATCAAGGCCGTTATTACCGCCAGAGGTGGTTATTCTGGGTACCAATTTCTCAGAATCTATGCACCCAAATTGCGTGAAAATGTAATCACATGTCAATTCTAATATAATATATTTTTCCAATGATTACCCGTTTATCATCTGCATTTCTTCTTGGTGTAGCAATTTTAATGGCTTGTAGTATATTTCTACATGATAAATTCATTCTCTACCTAACCTACACATTTTGTTTACTTCGGTCTCTGTCACAGAACGCGTTCTCAGCTCACAGATTACGGGTGATGTGTCAGTGGCGTCAAGCCATGTAGAGTAAGAGGGCAGAGCGTTCCGACAGTCCCTTCGTACTACCCAGAACGGTCCACCCCATTTGTCTGTTTCTTTCGAGGGACGAGAGCACTCCCACTGACTACCATGTCTTTTCATCTTCTCTTGTAGGAGATAATTAATTTGCTCAGCTATTTACTCTGATGAAATAACTGGAAGGAAAATGCTACCTGTCGAACTAGCGTTAATGGTTGTCATTTACAACTTGCGAATGTATAAATTAATTGTGGCAAAGTGACACACTAACTGTGCAGGAAGTGGTGATCTATTGTCAGACCACACGAAATGTGGACACAGGAGCCAAGAAACTTCATACCACAAGTAGAAGCCTTGTATCAACGCTAGACGTTACTGCAAAAACATTTTGGAAAATCGCTGGAGGTTTATTATCAAAAAGATATCTTTTTTGCAAAAAATTGAGGATATAGCACATGTTAATGTTTGAGTATCATTACTATTCAAAAATGTAGCTATTTGTTCGTCAATTAATGGTTGACTGCTCTGAATATCACTACTGTTCGAGAAAGTGCCAGACAAAAGAAAAGTGAACATGAGATTCAACAAATTACTTTTTCTGTACTGATAAAAATTTTGCACATAAATGTACTTGGAAACGAATGAAAAAATTTAGTACTCATTTAACGCTGATTAGTTTATACTTACTACAGCAGTTTAACTATCGTGGAAAAGAGCTTGAAACTCTCCTTCAATTTTGTTTTCAGTCCAATCTAGAGGATTAATTTATACAAAACAGCTTCAAATAAGGGCACTTTTTGAAGTGCTCGCGTTTTAATTGAAAGCTTTTCGAGAAAAGACTTCATGTATTTATCTAGCTGTCATCAGATATATGAAATCCTCCTCAGAAGCGGTTATGAAGATCGAATGAGCTGTAAAAAATTTCACGCAAAATCTTTTACTGATGTTGATAAATTTCAAAGTGGAATTCAACAAGGAACGGATAAGGATCAACTGGATCAACTTAATGTCTCTCTAACTCTCGATTGTGTTCGAGAGAACAGTGGCCTATAAAGAATTTTATTGAGTCCTTAGAATTACTTGCGATGCCTCATAATGAAGATCCATCTCATGGAGTATCTTTCCGTGCTCCTGGGGCTATTCATCACGCAAGCAGGATGGCAAAAGCTATTTACTGCTTAAAGTTGTTTATTTTCTGTGATGAGTTCAAACTATCAAGAACAGAATTCAATTTGTAATATTTGTATTTTTCTTACGATTGTGGATGTCAGAGCCTGATAATGCGCCCCATATTTAAAAAAAATCACTGTAATTGTATTTCAGTATTCTTTCAAAGTATTACAAAGTATTACAAATATTAGGTTGTCGGTCGTGGTATCTTTCACGTCTTTTTACAAAAACTAAATAGTTATTTATAGTTCCTATTTCCTGTTCTGTCACCTTCGTCATCTTTAATCCTAATTTGCCTTCAGAATCAAAAATGAAAATTCTCAGTGTATTGGAACCTGAGGGAGAACCATCCAACCAGATATTACAAGCATCCTAATAGAAATCGATAAAATCCCAAAAATTATCATTAAAAGGATTAAAGAGTTTGTTTCCAATAAATTAATAATATCATTTACAGATTTGTCGAGTTCCTTAGGATAGATCGTTTTGCAGTGCAGTGAAAATGAAGATTTCATCTCCCTACACCTAGTTACGAAACTGAAATCTGTAAATGATCCAAGTGAGAGGGGTGACCAGCTTACAGAGACTTACAGTATGTAACTCCCATAAAGTGAGAAACAGAAGCAGTAAGTAGGACATAGTAGTTATATAAATTGTATTTCCTAAATTAATACAGCTATATTAGTAATAAAGTAGAAAGTTATTGCTTAACCAGCTACTCTGAAACAATAATTTTTTATATCTATATATATAAAAATATGTAAATATGTAAGTGTTATAGTGTGTATGTTCCACATCTCCACCTACACCATTCTGACTGGAAAGGAGGAATGTGCAGTTAAATAACACCTGCCCCCATAGTGGTAGGAGTGGTGATAAGAAAGCATTGGTAGTACCTGACATCTAGGCTGCTCTGCACAACTGGTGTGTTGTGCAGGTAGTATCATAATGCATTGCAAGGGATATATGTGCAGTTGTGCAAGGAGGTGAGAGGAGGAAATGGATAGTGAGAGGGGGAGGTGAGATAGATAGAAAGGGGAGGAGGAGATGGACAGATAGTAGGAGTATAAGATGGACAGAGAGAGAGGTGGAGGCAGAGATGTACAGAGAAAAGAAGAAGCAGGAGACGGGGAGAAAAAGAGAAGGCGAGGATGAGACGTACAGAGATAGAGAAGACGAGAAGATGTATGCAGTATATGTATTATTGGGGTATGTAAGCAAAGCCACAGGCAAAAGACTAGAAAAAATAAGAGATGTAGAAGATATTTCATTTTCTCTTGTAGTAAGGTCTGCGGTGTACTCCTTCCCCTTTTCCTCTTGAGTTCAAATTACATGCAACCCGTTCTTTTTCGTGGAATGGGGTACCATGAAGAAAAAATCAATCTTGAAAAATAAGAGCCAACCCTGATCGCAGAGCAGAGTGCGAAGCCGTTTTCTAGCTCGAGATGTTTGATAAATGAGGCGAACTTAGCAAGGTGTATGCGCGACAATAAATTTCGATTGTTATCTTGGGAATCTACATTAGTCTTTTTTCCTCGTGGGTTGTAAAGTGTGAATTATTTTCGATAAAAAGCGATCCAGATCGTAGTAAATTTTTAAAATTCTTCGTAACCGGTTTCGGTCCATAACTCCATTCTCAGACCAAAGGCTGGGTCTAAGGCTTCCATGGACTCAGTTGTTGACCAGTTTGGTAAGGCGGTTGAAGATAGCAAAACGAAAGGCGAAGTTTTAAATTTATCGTTCAAGGAATCGTTCAGGCAGGAGAATCATATAAACATACCGTCCTTTGACCATCGAACGGATTCCCGTTTGGACGACGTAGTAGTAAGCACACCTGGCGTAGAGAAACAACTGAAGGAGTTGAAAACAAATAAGTCACCAGCTCCAGACGAAATTCCAATTCGGTTTCTCAAAGAGTACTCTACAGCACTGGCCCCTTACTTAGCGTTGCATTTATCGCGAATCTCTCGCCCACCGCAAAGTCCCAAACGACTGGGAAAAAGTGCAGATGATTCATGTGTTTAAGAAGTGCAGAAGAACCGACCAGCGAAATTACGTGTCAATATCCCTAACATCAGTTTGCTGCAGAATCTTTGAACGTAGCCACAGTTCTAACATGTAATAAATTTTCTTGAGACTGTGGAGCTTATGTCCACGAATCAGCAGGATGAAGGGCATATTTCTAGATTTCCGGAAAGTGTTTGACAAGTGCACCATGTTGTTAAAGAAGGTACGAGCATGTGGAATAGGTTCACAGATACGTGAGTGGCTCGAATACTTCTCAAGTTTAGGACCCAGCATGTTCTCCTCGACGCTGAATATTCATCAGAGACAAGAGTATTGTCAGGGGTGCCACAGGGAAGTGTGACGGGCCCGCTATTATTCTCTATGTATATGAGCTGGCGGTCAGGGTGCACAGCAATCTGCGGTTGTTTGCTGATGATGCTGTAGCGTACGGTAAGGTGTCGAAATTGAGTGACTGTAGGAAGACAAAAGGCAAAATTGCTAGTTGGTGTGGTGAATGGCAGCCAACTCTAAATGAAAAAAAAAATGTAAGCTAATGCAGATGAGTAGGGAAAACAAATCCGTAATCTTAGGATACAGAGTTAGCGGTGTCCCACTTGGCACAGTCAGTTCGTTTAAATATCTGGGCGAAACGTTGCACAGCGATATGAAATGGAGCAAGCGTGTGAGGATTGTGGCACCAAACGCAAATGGTCGACTTCGGTTTATTGGGAGAATTCTAGGAGACTGTGGTTGATCTCTAAAAGAGACCGCATATAGACGCTAGTACGACTATTCTTCAATACTGCTCGAGTGTTTGGGATCCGTATCAGGTCGGATTAAAGGAAGATACCGAAGCAATTCGGGGGGGGGGGGGGGGGGGGGGAGCTGCTAGATTTGTTACTGGTAGGCTCGAACAACACAAGTGTTACGGAGATGCTTCGGAAACTCAAATGGGAATCCCTGGAGGGAAATCAACACTTTTTTCGAGCAATGCTGATGAGAAAATTTAGAGAACCGGCTTTTGAAGCTGACTGAAGAACGATTCTGTTGTCTCCAACATACACTGCGCGCAAGGACCACGAGGATAAGGTATGACAAATTAGGGCCCATACGGAGGTGTACTAGTCATCTTTTTTGCCCCGTTGTATCTGCGAGTGAAACAGGAAACAAAATAACTAGTAGAGGTAAGGGTACCCTCCGCCACGTGCAGTAAGGTAGATTGCAGAGTATCGATGTAGATGTAGCTGTAGAAAGGCGCCAAATGATGTGTGGTGTCAGTGTGAGTAACAGCTGTAAGGCACCGTCTGATGTATGTCACAAACTGCTGTGACTATACGAAAGTTGATTGCTACGAGGCATTTATTAGCGCTACAGCAGTAGTGACGATTTTAACCCTGTCTCGCGGATCAAAGCGAAGCTGTCGTTCGTTACTTTGACTGACGTAATAGAGCAGAAGTGCAGAAGATTAATCCAGGTCTCTCAACCAACGTTTCCAAATAAATTTATGGAGCAGTAAGTCAGTTAATTTGTCTCGCAGGCCACACTTCGTTAACAATGCGTCGATTATGGCCTTCGCACGACGCCACAGTAGCTGTGAGAATGATAAGTGGGGAACGTTTCAGGTTTTTCATCCTTACATGTAACTAAACAGGAAATTTATCTTCCCTACCAGTGTAAAATACACATATTACTCATACCACAAATAAATGTAGAGACATCAAACTGCAAATTCTAAGCTATCCAACAAGAACGATAAATACAAACAACAAACCAAAAGTCCAAAATCTTACAGTTATTTCCCAATTACAGAGTGCACCAGTTAATAAAAAACACTTACTCTCACCCTAATGGTCGAAGATAGTGAAAAATCTTTTAGACCGGTATTTATATCATATTTATATATATGAGCATTACTTTTGTATGCTTAATACTCGTAAATTTATTTATCAGCAATGACTTTCAGTTGAATTTCACCTGTATTTTCGGGATACATTGCATGATGGAGTAATAAGTTCAATATCGTAAAAACACGAAGTTACTTCTCGAAACATTACATGGTTATTATGTCACAGCACCGCGTCTGAAATGCGTCATTATTCCACCGCCGTCGCCCACGAAAAATACAGGCCCCGCAACGAACTGGTGACATCTCGCTAGTCGCCCTGTCCCCCATACTTAACGAACGCTCGATACTATGCAGGGCCCACGGGAAATTAATATATCAGTCAAAACGTATCCATTATATGTGTCAACTCTTGTCCTGTGCAATCTAAAGGTTGCATACACTTAAACGTGTAGTTAAGAATTGTGCAACTCATCTGAAACAGTTATTCATTTCCTGCCGAATATGGCTGCTGGCACGTAAGATCTGCTATGACGTACCGCTGCAGCTGTAATCCCACAGTTACTATTACAGGCTCCCAATCTCAAAGATATACTTTAATGACTTATTTACGATACGATTTTGTTCTATGAAGAATGCTAGTGTCTCAAGATTGTCTTTTACTCGCTCTCTTCTGTCATAGCCGTCTTAGTAAACGGATGTAATAAAAGATTGTGTTAATTTCGATTAGCTGAATTACAATAAAACGAAGATTTACTTTATTCATTAGTGTTATTTAATTTACTACTAGTCCTCATCCAACAATTTTTAATGTTTTCTGCAAATATTCGTTGTTGGTCGTCGTAATACGATGATGCAATGGGTCGGCCGCCATTATCACAGCCTTAAGTGTTCACAGCACATACCAGAAAACGATGCTGTGTTCATTCAGTTACATGATAACGAAGTCCGATGCCGATTTATAAGCGACACTTTATTGCAAAGTTAATTCCGACGGACAAAACTAGTTAATCATCTATCCATGGTCATTCATAATCGTGTTAAAGACAGGCCTACAACACAGGTCTCGCCGATTTTCGCATTCATTTCATCATTATAATCGCCCTTTCTGACTCTTATATTCACTTCAAACAACATTAATAATTTACTAAGCGGAAAGGGGGATTATAAATGGCGAGACCGTGAAAGGACTTAAAAACATCTAACGTTGTTTGTTTTTCTATGTTGCACAGCCGCGCGGGATTAGGCGAGCGGTCTGGGGCGCTACAGTCATGGACTTTGCGGCTGGTCCCGACGGAGTTCCGAGTCCTCCCTCGGGCATGGGTGTGTGTGTTTGTCCTTAGGGTAATTTCGGTTAAGTAATGTGTAACCTTAGCGGTTAAGTCCCATAAGTTTTCACACACATTTGAACTCAATATGTTGCATGTACCACATTTCAAAGGACAATTTACGTTCAAAAAGGGGACCAAAATTAAACAATAAATAGGAGGAAAAATCATCACTGAATTCCATTCATTAAATCTGGGTAAGTTCGCAGCTCGTGGTCTCGCGGTAGCGTTCTCGTTTCCCGAGCACGTGGTCCCGGGTTCGATTTCCGGCGGGGTCAGGGATTTTCACCTGCCCCGAGACGACTGGATGTTGTTGTGTCGTCTTCATCATCATCATTCATCCCCATTACAGTCGGAGGAAGGCAACGGCAAACCACCTCCACTAGGACCTTGCCTAGCACAGCGGTGCGGGTCTCCCGCATCGTTCCCCTGTGCTCTGCCACGAAGCATGGGTCTTCATTTCCACATCCGGGAAACATTTTGAGAACGTCTGTGCATCACTATTTGAGGCAAGGGCTATCTGCAACGTGTAATTTTAGGCTCTCGTGCTGCGTGCAAACTTGTAATACTGAAATTTGCGTCCATGTCATTCAGTATTATGTGTTAAATTTTGGCATTGTGAATATAAGTCACAAGATGGCTAACTACCACCGAGACGGCTTATCAGTAATGGCGTTTACTGCATTACATTGTTGTATCAGCATTCCTGAGTAGGATCTAGCAGATGTTTTTTCAGAACATAGTTATTCAAAATTTTTGAAAAAATTGTTTTTCATTTACATTAATGTCATGGTGAAAATAGTAATGATTTTCAAAATGACTACATAGGATAATAGTAACGTGGAGTTTAATGTTGAATAGAACCAATTTGCTAAGATGGAGGTTGGAAATGCACGTGTTTCAGAACCCGATATGGAATTGCCCTCTAAAACCGAAGCAGATATGATGACATATAATTTACTGAGTGAAAATGATGCTCAATTAGATGATCTTTCACGCAGTGTAATTCATCAGTCTGATGATAATGTTACAATGGACGATATTTCATGTGAAATGAACATACAAATTAGCGGTCAACCAACTGATCTCGTTGTTCTATTGTTACAAAATTTTAAGACAATGAGGGACGACATGACCGCGCATTAAGAAAACCAATCCAAACAATTTGAGAACCGCTCTAGAGATTTACAAAGCATATCCAAAGAATAACAACAACAGTCTAATGATTCAAAAAACCATTCTAGTAACATAGAGAAACTGTTAATTTCAACATATTTTCATAACAGTATGATACTCTAGCAAATGATGGTTCACAATTAAAGGAAGATTATTGTGGTTTTACAGAACGTGAACAGATCTTTTCTAAAGATGAAAAACAATTAAAAGATACCGTTGTGCAGTTAGAAAACAAAATCTATAGTTTCGTATAAGAACAAGGTGTGAAAGCACAAAAACAGTTCAATGTTCAGTACTAGCACATTGCTGATGATTTTTCGCAGTGGCTTACACACAGACGGGTAGAGATGAAAGAGAAGCTAAGTTCAGAATTAGGGCATGTCATAGTTAAAACAGTCACAGCCACTGTGTCCGAGAGAGACAATTCCAGCGAATCTATAAACTCAGAATTAACTCATATCAAGCGAAGATTTGCTGGAAAGGCGTGACCAAATAAATCTGCAAGTTGCAGATCACACATCTTTCGGCGAAGGTACAAATTTCAATGTCTTATCGCCAGACCGTATACCGTCTAAAGTAGCGACTGCACAACTACTTTCTTATGTCTTACTTGAAGAAAGTTTAATTCAGCGCAAGCACTTTAAACATGAATACAACAGAAAGTACTGTAATCGGTACCAGCCTGGTTACGAGAGAGAGAAGAGCGGACTATTCTGTAGAAATAAACACAACTGTTGCTGGAATTTCCATAATGCTAACTACAACTGAATAAAAATAAAAATTACGTAATATATAATCAGATGCCTCATGGTCCACCTGATGTTATCTGACTGAATTACGGCTTGTCTGTAAACATTCCTGAGGTGACTAACAAACCACTATCGGATACTTATAAACAAGTTGAGATAAATTCCTTTAAATCTTATTGTGCCCTCCAATGACAGTCGTGTCATGGGGTGGCGGTAATTTAGGCAACCATGTCACTCTTTTAATGTATAATGATGGTACTGATTTCAGAGATAAGTTGACTATGGATCAGCTTTTGCACACTAACCATACCCAGGTTTTAGTGCAAACCTCAACACATACCACAGTAGGAAAAATTCCTGCCAAAATAGTTTTAGACATAGGAGCCTCTATTAATGTTTTAACCCAAAACCTGTTTAAAAATATTAAAAAAGTAGACAAAGTGTCTAGCACCCAGTATAAAATTGTCTTATTGTTAGAGCCTTAAGTGCTAAGTCGCAAGCTGTCAAATGGCAAACATAAGTGAGTACTGTCGTCAGAAATGGAGTGATCTTAAGCCTGCTCCTGAAAATAAAAATATTTTTCCGAGAAAAGGACGTAAAATTAGACTTTTCTTTGGGTATGTGCTACTTATGCATTGAGGGCAATAATATTGAGTGGAATATGGTGCCAGGGAATTAAAGTAATATTTTTAAAGGCAAAGAGTGTACTTGAAGATTGTTTCTCAAGCCATTATGATGAAAATGACAATAACAGAGCATATATAATAGATAAAATAATGGAATTTTCTTATCTGGATACAAAGCAGCTGTTATCTTTAAGAAACATAATTTTGGAGTACCAACGTATTTTGAGGAGAAACCTGGTTTAATAAATATGTATGTGTATCACATGGGTGTTATACCATATGACACATTTTCCCATAAATCTTACCACATTCCGTGGATGAAACGAGAGGCTGTTGATCGATAAATAAGATAAATGTTTCAGTAGAAAGTAACAGAGCCATCATATTCACTACACTGTACCCATTATTAGCAATAAATAAACCTAATGCCCAAGTACGACTCATCCTGGATGCATGTGCCATTAATGAAATGATAACTCCAATCCGCAAGCAACTATAAAATCTAGAAGAGCAATTACAAAAGTTTAATGCAGTACATTATTTCAATGGCCTGGATATTCACTCTTCTTATTGGCAGGTCGTGGTCAAATGACTCTAGGAATTACACAGCTTTTGTTCGTGCTTAAGAAGTTATTATTTTTGCTTTACTGATGCATCTTAACGTAATTTTTGCTGTATTTATTATGGCAGTTGGTACAGTTCTCAGACCAGATCTCCCAGACAAAATAACATTATATGTTGATGACAACTTGACTGCAACTGCTATGTGGGGCGAACATATTGTATTAGTGGACTCAACATTACAGAAATTTTCACAGAATAGTCACAGTTAACTTGCAGAAATTAAAGTTTGATCGCCAGGAAATAAAATTTTGGGTCATGTCGTATCTCCTGCAGGAATAACATCTGATTCTGACAAGATAAGCGCAGTGAAAAATTTCCCAGCCCCGAAGACAAAACGGCAGTTGAAAGCTTTTCTTCGTTCGTTTTCTTTGTTCGTTTTTTCGTCATTTTGTTGCTGAACAGTTACTTAATAGTTCAGCATTGTTGAGTCTACTAAGAAATAGTGTCTCATGGCACTGGTAACGAAACTGTCAAGCAGATTTCGATGCAATAAGGAATTCTTTAGTAACTTCTGAAATCCTTTGTCATCCTGACATGAATTTAGATTTTTGCATTGCCACAGATGCGTCCTTCTCGGGAATCGGTGCTTGTCTATTTCAATGCCTGAAAGTATCGGAAAGAATTAAGTTAACACGATCAGTTTTGCTAGTAGAGCCCCTTTCAGAATGTGAATGTGAATACTCGGCTACTGAATTAGAAGCTCTGACCATAATATGATCGTTTAAAAAGTTTAGTTATTACGTTTATGGGAAAAAAGAAAAACATTAAGGTATTTTGTGACCACCTCGTTCTTAGCCGTTTATTAACCTGTAAGCCACTATACTCTAGGATTATGAGGTGGACAGCTTTTCTACAGGAACATAATTTCGAGATAATGCATGTAAAAGGTAATAATGTTGTAACAGTTGCTTTGCGGTGTTTACTGCTGGGACTGACTAATTTTTCGAATTTAACAGGACAAATAACTGATACAGAATTTTGTTAATGAAAGACACACATTAAAAACAATAATATTTAGATATGTGTAACAACATGGCTACTTTGCAAGATGCTGATCTGAGGTGGCATAAAAAAAACTCTCCTTAAACAAAACCCACATGAGAAAATTTTACAGATTTACAAAACTCAAAACAACGTTTTAAGCTAAGGGAAGTAATGTTTCTGGTGACAACTGGTGTGTGCATTCCACATACTTTAGGGGAACCTTATTTTGGCATACTCATTGTGTTTAGAGTCGTTATGGTGCCACAAAATGTTTAAGGAAACTGATTTTATAACGATACTCACCAAATATGCGGAGATATTTTTAACAACTGTTAAAACCTAGTCTACTGTTTCATAAAGAAAGGCCTACTAATAATAACCACTACATGGAATTACACTCTATCTTATCAACACAGCCATTACAAATTGTGCCTGTAGATGTCAGTGCGCTGATGCCCTCTAAACAAAGTGGTGTTAAGTATTTAGTAGCTCATGTGACCTTTTTTTCAAAATATGTCAAGCTGTATGCTACAAGATCGATGCCAGCATCTAATATCATTAGGAGGATCCCAAAATATTACATAGCAACAGTTGTCAAGCCTGTCATATCCCTCATGAACAGTGCATTGAATTTTATGTGCAAGAACTGGAGAGATTTTCTACAAGATAGTAGTATTATGCAGATTCTGACTTCCTGATACCACCCTCAAAGCAACCTAGCTGATCGCATTTCCAGAGAATTCAATGGATTTACAAGAAGTTGTCCTAATACACATCACACACGGGAGATCTAATTTATTGAACCATTTGAAAATACGGTAAACACTTTATCTATTTGCACAACACTATACACCCACAGACTTACTTTATAACTATAGCGAAACCAACAAATGGATAAACCAAACGCCACACCTGCCTAACATAGAATGCACTCTGGAAGAATAGGTAAGGAACACACATGTTAAACTCACTTGCCATGCCAGAATTAGAAAGAACACATATGACAAAATATTAGGTCATGTTGACAAAAATTTAATTGGGAAAACAGTGCCGCTTAAATCTCATCTAAAATTGTCCGCTTTACATAGAAGAAATAGCAAATGGCAATTACTCTCTACAGGACCCTATCGGATTGTCAACACACTACACCCAAATAGTTATCTTTTTTGCCTTCCCTAAATGTGGTAAAATTAATAGACCTGCCACAAGGCTCAAAAGATATCTACATGTCTGACAGTAATGATCTTTTTCTCTGACGTGAGAAAATATTAAATGTACTAACGTCTTTTTCAAATGACATTGTGAAAAATGAAATAACACAGAACAAACCCTACTCTTTTCTATTGTGAAATTTAGACAAATCAGATATGTGTAAGAAATGTATAAAACGAATAAATCACTACTTAAAGTAAACCTGCCATATATGTACATATATTGTTGACTATCGAATAGCGCTTTTATGTTCTGAACAAATTACTGTGGGGCCAGAGGTCCTATGAATAATTACGTGAAATACCATATCTGTAAGGAAATTATCTAACAATTCGTCTTAATGTAGGTACAGTGTGCTTAAATGTGGAATTTACAGGAAACTGTGATGAAAAGTGTTGAGGGGTCAAACTGTAAAACATATGAATGAAAGGACTCATGTTCTCTTCAGATATAAGCTAATAAGTAGTCTTACTTTTTAATTAATTACTGTTTATTTATTAATGGTCAGTTAGCATAAATATGTGTATATATTAGTCTTTAAGTTCTATTATGCAAAGAAATGGTCACTCAAGGAAGACCTTGAACTGATTAAAAGTAGTGTGAGCTCGAGAAGAGCACAAATAATGAAATATAAATGTTTCTGACAGAATCAGTGTCTTAAGGTGTTGATGGACTATGTTCTATCAATCTACATTTGAAAAAATAAATCTTTTTGTCTAGATTAGGCACTTATTTCTTAGCTTTACATAGATAATTACTCATAAATAATGAGAGATGGACGTATATTTCAATACGAAATTGTATGTATGCTAAGATGCAATGCTCCTTAGCTTGAGCTGTTCTACATTTTCGGATTGCTTTACGTGTATTTTCGCATGTACACATGTCTTTGCTTTGTCCATGTATTCTGCTTCGTGGTATGGGGAATGCCTGTTGCCCAAATCATAAATAATGATGAAAAATTTAAAACAAAATCGTCTTAACCTGATCTGAACAAAACAATTGCTCATTAATTTGAAAGTTAAGTTTAAATATTTTCGTACAGAACAAGGAGAATATTCAGAGATAACCTTGAAATACTGACTTCTTTGTGTAAATACAGTGAAAACATGTTTGATTCCGTGACTAGCAGCGAGATCTACAAGGACGAGTAACAACTTAAACTGTCTAATGTAAGTGACAAAACTCTATATTAGAAAGTCTTGACTTAAGTTACAGTGAAGTGAACGGGAAGTGGAAAAAGGAACCATTAAGAGTGTGTGTGACTGAGGTGGAAAACCAAACGAAAGGCATAAAGTGTAAGTGAAATCCTGTGTTTTGCCAACGTTGCTAGGTGTAACATAAACATTTCGCCAACGCGAACATATAACAGGAAAGTGAACACTTTTCTTACCTGGACTTGTTCCTGTGACCGTTTGGTTAGCTGTAATTTAATGTGTGGAAAGGAATGTCCTTGGATGATCCTGCAAGGCATTCCATATGGACGCTATCATGCGAGCACGTTATCCATTTTACGGCAGGACTGACGAACAGTTTGTCGCGCCAGCGAGGGGCGAACCCTGCGACGATATCAACTGTGCAGTGTAGACGTTGTGAACATTCAAATGATTGTAAATAAAATTGACAACAAATGCAAACTTAATGTAGACGTGAACTGTGCCTAACGTAAATTTTCGTAGCATGCTGAGTAATTAAATAGAAATTCGCGTCCTTGAGTAAAACTGAATAGATCTCCTAGGATACTATAGAATTTCTGAAAATCGCTTAGGATTTATCATAACACAAATTCATATATAAACGTGTAGACATACATTTTCATGTTGTTTTATAAACAGAATTTTTTTCCTTTACATTCTAAAACGTTTACTTCAGTACAACCGTCTTGAGTTGTGCAAAAGTATCACTAATTCTGAAGCACAATTGTCATGATAACGACCTACGTGGAAGATCTGACGACTATCTAAATGACTAACTGGTCAAGTCGTGACATCTAGTAACAGTATCGACAAAAAACTCATCTATTGGATCCTATTCACCTAAGTGGAACAGTCTGACAACATGTGTCAGCTCCTGTCAACTGATCCTGGGGACGTGCTCTATCTGTTCACCGATCAGTGATAAAACAAACTGTGTCAATTCATTTAATATACTTAACAATTGAAAGGTAATGTGACATGAAAAATTATCCATTCAAATTGAAGAAAACATTTTCCCATCAATATGATCAATTTATGCGAGTACTTTTGTAATGTTGGTTTATGTATGTGATAAAATCTGTCTGTGATAAATGTACTTAGTGTTATATCAGTTCAAGAATAAAAGGAATGAATAGAAATTATGTAATGACTTGTTGAATGGCGTTGTCAAATTCATTGTGAATAACTGTATCAACGCCATTCAGTAGGGCTGAGTAACCTCACAGCTTCCCAATCTCAAAGATATGTTTTTGACTTATTTACGATACGATTTTGTTTTACTAAAAATGCTAGTGCCTCAAGGCCGACTTGTACTAGTTCTGTCGTGGCCGTCTTAGTGAACGGATGTAATAAAAGGTTGTGTTTTCCAACGTTAATTTCGATTAGCTGAATTACAATTACAAGAAGATTTACTTTATTCATTAGTATTACTTAATTTACTCCTTGCCTTCATCTATTAATTTTTAATGTTTTTCAGCAAATATTCGTTGTTTGTCATCTTAATGGGATGATGCAATGGATCACTGATTTTCGTCATTCCTCTCATCATTACAGTCACCATTTCTCTCTTCTGACTTTTATATTCACTTCAAACAATATTGGTAATTTTCTAAACGGAAAGGGCGATTATGTGGCCTCTCTTTCTCGTGGGCCTCGTCAGCAGCTCAATACCGATCATGTGACGAGTTACATGACCTCTGTAAACTGGTTAAAAGATTATTATGTTATTACAGAGAAAATGCAGCGGATACAAGACTCAAATATTATTTGTAGTGTATGTAGTGTCCAATATAATGGTACATCCTTTTGTAGCCACGTTGTTGCACTGTTGGGAACTCATTCTAGTTACGTTCGCATTTGCGGTGTGTGACAGGCGTCTATAGTGGATGACATAGGGCTCGAGTACTGCATGTCTAATATTTCAAGAAGTAGGTAAATTTTGTTTGCCTCGTTCCATATCGAAGAACTGTCTTCAAATAAACAAAGGTCAAAACAAAGATATAACACTGAGCAGTTACTCTATGGCAGAGGTTCCCAGCCTGTGGGTAATCAACTCTTGAGGGGTGAAATGAAATTTTTTGACGAGTCAAACCTAAACGATTCGATTCTGTTTCAGTCATGAAACCAAATTATTTTCAGAAGATCATTACTATTATTACAATTTTGTGAGGCTCTAATATTGATTATATAAGTCACTGCGTGAAGAGTTTGACAGAGCACTGAAAGACCTAAGTCGAAACGAGGCCCCGGGAGAAGATAACATTCCATTAGAACTACTGAGACCCTTGAGAGAGCCAGCCCTGACAAAACTCTACTGTCTGGTGAACAAGATATATGAGACAGGCGAAATACCCTCAGACTTCAAGAAGAATTTAATAATTCCAACCCCAAAGAAATCAAGTGTTGACACGTGTGAAAATTACCAAACTAATAAGTCACAGCTGCAAAATGCCAACGCGCATTCTTTATAGACGAATGGAAAAAAAGGTAGAAGCCGATCTCGGAGAAGATCAGTTGGGATTCCATAGAAATATTGGGACACGCGAGGCAATACTGACCCTACGATTTGTCTTAGAAGATAGATTAAGGAAAGGCAAACCTACGTTCCTAGCATTTGTAGACTTAGAAAAAGCTTTTGACAATGTTGACTGGAATACTACCTTTCAAATTCTGAAAGTGGCAGGGTTAAAATACAGTGAGCGGAAGACTATTTACAATTTGTACAGAAACCAGATGGCACTTATAAGAGTCGAGGGGCATGAAAGGGAAGCAGTGGTTGAGAAGGGAGTGAGACCGGATTGTACCCTATCATCGATGTTATTCAATCTGTACACTAAGGAAGCAGTAAAGGAAACAAAAAAAAATTTGGAGTAGGAATTAAAATCCATGGAGAAGATACAAAAACTTTGAGGTTGGTCGACGACATTGTAATTTTGTCAAAGACAGCAAAGGACCTGGAATAGCAATTGAACGGAATAGACAGTGTCTTGAAAGGAGGATATCAGATGAACATCAACAAAAGCAAAACAAGGATAATGGAATGTAGTCTAATTAAATCAGGTTATGCTGAGCGAATTAGTTTAGGAAATGAGACAGTTAATGTAGTTGATGAGTTTTGCTATTTGGGGAGCAAAATAACTGATGATGGTCGAAGTAGAGAGAATACAATATGTAGACTGGCAGTGGTAAGGAAAGCGTTTCTGAAGAAGAGAAATTTGTTAACATCGAGTATAGATTTAAGTGTCGGGATATCTTTTTTGAAACTATTTGTATGGAAATGAAACATGGATGATAAATTGTTTAGACAAGAAGAGAATAGAAGCTTACGAAATGCGGTGCTACAGAAGAATGCTGAAGATTAGATGGGTAGATCGCGTAACTAATGAGGAGATATTGAACAGAATGGATAGAAATTTGTGGAACAACTTAACTAGAAGAAGGGATCGGTTGGTAGGACACGATCTGAGGCATCAAGGGATCACCAGTTTAGTGCTGGAGGGAAGCGTGGAGGGTAAAAATTGTAGAGGGAGACCAAGAGATGAATACGCTAAGCCGATTGAGAAGGTTGTAGGTTGCAGTAGTTATTCGGAGATGAAGAGGCTTGCAAAGGGTAGAGCAGCATGAAGAGCTGCATCCATCTAGTTACTGGACTGAAGACCACAACAACAACAAGTTATCAATAATTACTTTTTCTCAATTAGTAGCGTTAATGCGTTGGAGATTACAGGTTCGTCACATAGTCCACCCACTAAACACATAGTTGTGCTTCGTCCCATACATTGCTCATGATAAAAGTGAGACATTTGCCAAGCAAATGCTAAGTGTCTCTAAGTTGTAGATAGTATCTACAGTAGTCCACAGATCGTTTCATTACTCGCTTCGAAATAGACGCATGAATTAATTGATAGCAAGACACAGCAGTGACTACATATGGGTTACTATAGTGCTGTACACCTATTATTATTATTACTATCAGTAGCTGTGGTCGAACACAAAGCATAAACCGCCTGAAGTACTCCAATTTCCGCCAGTTCGGAAGTAGGGAGCGCAGCAATCAAGTAATTTACAAACAGTAAGTATAGTGCACCTGTTTTGGCTTGGTTGGTTTTAAATGGGGTCGCTGTGTGCAGGTCAAGCAAGTGCCGTAATGCAAAGGAATAATGCAGGTTAAGTACGTTTTGTAACAAGTGTCTACCCTCACTGTGGATGGTTAGCTTTTTTTATCCGAGAAGATGTTGTGGGTAGCACCACAAATTCCTTTGTCATTCCTTCTAAGCCCCTCCCCCCGGCACACACACAAAATAAACACTATTCATCTTTCATCATTTTAAAAATAAAGTTGTTCCAAGAAAAGTCTTTCATTCTACAGTTTAGTTAGATGTTAAAGTTGGTGATAATGTGGGGGAGTGGGGCAACAGACAGCAGGCGGGGAGCGGAGCAGGGGGATACCAGCTAATATCTCTAACGGCATTCAGGGGTAATCGTCTAAGAAAGATTGGGAAACACTGCTCTGTAGCAAAGACAGCTAAACACGGCGATAAAAGAAACATAATTATCGTGAGTCTAAGAGCTAAAGCCTAATCCATGAAGTGAAGAAAGAGGTGTCAAAAAATTCATTAAAAATCGTAACGAACTAACTATGACATACAATTTTATGTAATGGGCACATTCTGAATCTGAAGAGGAAATCAATGAGTAATGATGCCCTCTGAAATACAAAAATTACGTCAATAAGGCTTATCGAACCTATTATTTCGACGAAAGGCATACCTTTCATACATTACATTATGTTTGAAAGACTCCATAATTTTGTCAATCTTGCTCATAACTTAGATATGCCTTGCGTCATTTTGTTTTCACCGTACAAAGGAAAATTAAAAATTTTCTATGTGAAATATTGTGGGGCTCAAACGTCAAATGAATCACTAGATTAAAACACTCACAAACAGAGAACTACAGTAATGAAACTCTAAATTCAAGAAAATCTGTGTGAAAAGGAGAGAGCTGTTGGACTTCAGCAGAGATAAAATAAAGAACATGTGGATAACGCATGGACAGCTTTAATTAAATCGGTCACAGAGGTCACACGTATTTTCCAGGTAATGTACTCTTAGCAGACAGAAACAGAATTTAAACAAAAACTTTTGCAGCTGTGGCAGCGCGTTTGTGAAAGAAGTTGTTTGACGGTCAGGGCAAAGAGGAACAGTGGGGGCGTCCTAATTGTAGACCAGACCTCAGAAAACTTTTCTGTGTGACAGTCTGTGCCACCTTCGCTCCGTACAAATATCAAAATACGGCTTCAAAAGTTTTATAGTTAATGCAACAGTTCATCAGATTACTATCTTATTGAGTGAGGCAAGCTTTCGGCAGGGTAGTCATGTACGTTTCCCCATATCCTTCTAGATGGCACCCATAGAATTGTTGTCCATCAATGTTGTCTTTCAATCTCTATTTTTATAAACTATAGCAGATTTTATCTATACTTATCATATTTACTGAAGTTACACTCCTCTGTGATTGACTACACTTCTAAATCCTCATACTAAACTTGTTTCGTTTAGATCTCTTACAGTTTTTCCCCTCACTAGCCCTGAATGGCTTTATCTCTGACCACATTCACACAGGTCTCGTCCTGTCACATCCTTCAGACAGGGAAAGTTGGTAGTAGAACACACTTTCTGTGAAACATAATCGTGGAAGATAAAGAAATAAAACAAGTCTAATAGAATTTGAAAACTGACAAGCAGATTATTAAACACGTAAAAGAGCGAAAATTACTAGAACAAAACGGAAACATAGAGAAGAGCATAATGGGTGAGGCAGAATGAATGATACCAAATGTTGGAAATGTAATGCCTATGTCATTGAGTGAGGCATGCTTTCAGCAGGGTAGCCATGTATGTTTCCTCATATCCTTCTAGATGGCACCCATAGAATTGTTGTCCATCAACTATCCATTCCTTGTACCTACTTACCCCGCTGACTTTTTGGAGCTACAAACAATGTGCTGCATTCCTAGTCCTCTTGCAACTGATCTTCTTTGTGAGTAGATACCACTACGCCAAACACTCTGGCTTGCTATGACTGTTCAGCCTTGGGCCCAGCCTATTTTTTTTCTGCACAACACGTTACATGAGGCCTGTAAACCGATAGAACGCACCAAGTTTGTTGTAGTTCTGTACTCCCACGACAGAAAAGTGGGCATGTGGTGGTAAACGTGGGAGTGAGGGGACTTAATATGACAACGAGTCTCTTCACAATTGAATTGATTCGAATCACTGGATTACATACCGTATATAATTTAGTTCGACAACGGTGATTCACTGGATACGAAAGCATACAGTACATCAAGAAAAGGTCTTCAGATCTTCCTCGAATCTACCCGTTGGTTGTTGTTATTTGCATTCCACCCCCCACTTCACCCCGCCCCCTCCTCCTTCTAACCGCGGTGGGGAGGCGGGCTGGCAGCGGCTATGTTGCCGCTCTTCGGCTACTGATTCTTTTTATTTTTATTTTATACATTGCAATACAATAATTTATGCACTTCAAATATACACTGCCTGTCAAAAAATGTGAATCAACCAGATGGGGACGAGGAAACGAAATGAAGCCTTAAGCATTGATAAAGTATTTGATGTTCTTTCAGTGATTACAACATCGAGTCAAATTTACAAAGAACTTACCAGCACGAGCCCACTTACCAGCATGATGTTGCGTTACCCTCTAACCTGGATGCCAGCACTGATTCGGTTCAGAAGGATGTCGTAAAGCCCTTGGACCCTCTCCTGGGGCAAATGGTCGAAACAGTTGTAACTATTCCCTGATAACCTGGATACCTGCACTATGACAGAGCTGACTTCCTTGATGGTGCCACACATGTAAGTCATGACCGATGGCTGCACACTCCATGACGCCAGAAGAAACCCTGCTGTGCCTCTCCAAAGCATTGGATGAATTGGACCTCTCCCTGGGCGGGTCGCTGCATCGTCGCCGACGATGGCCATCTTGGGTGGTGCCGAACTGCAGTTCATCAGGAAACGTTAGCGACAGCCCCGGACATTAGCACGAGCCCCGCTCATTTACCACCCCCCCCCCCCCCCCGCGGCCACCCCTCACCACACCCACCCCCCGCCACACCAACCAAGAGCACATCAATATGATCTTTGATAGTCCTCGTTGCTGTCGTGTTTTCGTTCGTCGTTTTTTGTTTTACCACGGTTGTTCACACTAGCAGTGTTGTGCTGTTAGTACTTCTTAGCAGTTTGTGTAATACTGTCAAAATGAAACATAGATATGCACTCTCAATAAAGTTATCATACACAAGGTACCTAAACTTGACTGTTGTGGCCAACTGCTGTCAAAACTGATACCTAACAGACATTAAAGTACGATAAGGTGTGTTGGAATGACACTGACGAAATTATGTACATATGTTTAACAAGAGGCAGCTATAAAGCTCTCAAACACTGAAGAAGAACTCAAAGTAATCTCGTGTCTGCTATAAGCAAGCAGTCATAAGAGTTCACAAGTAAAAATTCACCCATTACACAGCCAAATATTAATGAAGAATGTCTCTGTATAAATATCTGACTGCTTGCATTACGCATTTCTACATTATCCCACTCTTATATTCTTTAGTCTTAATGAGGTAATCAGAAACTAACCAAGACATCGACTATGCCTTTCTTATGAACAACATTGACTTTAGACAATCGAGATAATGGACAGCATTCTTGGCGATACTACCAATTAATATTTCCCAAAAGAATTTCTTACACTACGCGATGTGACGGAAATCTGCGCTCATTGCAGTTAACAAATATCTGATTTTCTCCTTTGTTATGACTGGCATATCTATGATACGAAAAACTTTGATGTTGGAACATGCGGCAGTTCATGGGCGGAGCTTAGGATATGGATTGGTGTGAAGGGGGGTGATTGGGCGGGACTTGTGCACCGTCCGGGGCTGTCACTAACGTTACGTCGGTTCATCGGTGAATACAACGCGACGCCATTCATAATCAAGTCACGCTTCCCAGTCACAGCAACGCTCCAAAGGCAGCCGTTTGTGTTGTGGTGCTAAAGACAGCCCACGCCACGGACGGTAATTCTCCAGTCCGGCTGTTACTAGTCTCTTAACAATGGTGTAGGATAACACACAGTGTTGCAGGGAGTCCATTACTAGTTCCCAGATGGCAGCACAGATGTGAAGGGTTGTACAATAGAGTGGTCCCTCGTGATGGTCAGACGTAGTCGCCCAGAACCTTGACGATGAGTATGCCTGCCTTCAGGTTCGCATATGATTTAAAATCTGACCGCCGTCACAATCTGAATGCCCCACAAATCTGGAAATTGCAAAACTCAACCAGCCGGCCACATGGAGAAACACAATAAGTCAGTTTTCAAAATCTGTCAGGTGACTTACTTATTTGTTACATTAATTCATAAATTTCGGGAGTATTACAGTATTTGAGAGTTGTAGCATCGCGCTTTAGTGTTTACTTCGTAGATTCTTACTTAAATTGCGTGTGAGTTTCGTATAGGAGGTGTAATTTCGAGTCTGTTACTGTAATCGTAAATTCAGGCAGATTGTAGCGCAGTCGTTAGGCATTTGTACAGGTTAGTTAATACATTCTTTGCACGTTCCCTTGCGTTATCTAGGCACTGACTCGTGTTTCAGTAGCTGTTGTTCAACATCGATTAGAATGGACAGGGAGTGTGAATGCTGTGTTCGGATGAGGGCTGAGTTGGCATCCCTTCCCTCACAGCTGCAAGCGGCGCTGACTTCGGTCACGCAGCTTGAGACTGTTGCCAATGGGCACCACTGTGGACTTGGGTATCATGGGGATGTCAACCTCGTCCCATCTGTCCCTAGACCGGTCTACCGCTGTGGTTGCCCCGGTTGCTGCCCGCAGTGGGGCTGAGCCCTCGCCTGTGGTTGATTGGGAGGTCGTTCCAAGGCGTGGCAGGCAGCGAAAGACGTCCCCGGCGGCTGATCAGAAAGCCTCCCCGGTGCGTCTGACAAACAGGTTTCAGGCACTGTCTCTGGCTGAGCCAGATGCAGCTGCCTGCCCTGTTTCAGAGGATGATTCTCAGTCTTCAAGGTCCGGGCAATCACAGAGGGTGGGATTATTGGTAGTTGGGAGCTCCGATGTTAGGCGCGTAATGGGACCCCTTAGGGATATGGCGGCTAAGGAGGGGAAGAAATCCAGTGTGCACTCCGTGTGCATTCCGGGTGGAGTCATTCCTGATGCGGAAATGGTCCTTCCGGATGCCATGAAGAGCACAGGGTGCAGCCAGCTGCAGGTGGTGGCACATGTCGCCACTAATGAAGTGTGTCGCTTTGGATCTGAGGAAATTCTCTCTGGATTCCAGCGGCTATCTGATTTGGTGAAGGCTGCCGGTCTTGCTTACGAGATGAAGGCAGAGCTCACCATCTGCAGCATCGTTGACAGAACCGACTGCGGACCTTTGGTGCAGAGCCGGGTGGAGGGTCTGAATCAGAGGCTCAGACGGTTTTGCGACCGTGTTGGCTGCAGATTCCTTGACTTGCGCCATAGGGTGGTGGGGTTTCGGGTTCCGCTGAATAGGTCAGGAGTTCACTACACTCAGCTGGCGGCTACACGGGTAGCGGAGGCTGTATGGCGTGGACTGGGCGGTTTTTTAGGTTAGAAGGCCTTGGGAAAGTACGGGGTGGGCTGCAAACTCAAAGGGTGCATGGCAAATACAGGACGTGCTTGGATCAAGGAACAGTCGGAATTGTAGTTGTAAATTGTTGTAGTTGTGCTGGGAAAGCCCCTGAGCTACAAGCGCTAATAGAAAGCACAGAAGCTGAAATTGTTATAGGTACAGAAAGCTGGATAAAGCCTGAAATAAGTTCTGCAGAACTTTTTACCAAGTCTCAGACGGTGTTCAGGAAAGATAGATTAGGCAGAATTGGTGGTGGAGTGTTTGTGTCTGTCAGTAGTGGTTTATCTTCTAGTGAAGTCGAAGTAGATACTCTGTGCGAATTGGTATGGGTGGATGTTATACTTAACAGCCGAACTAAGTTAAAAATTGGCTCCTTCTACCGACCCCCAGACTCCGATGATACAGTTGCTGAACAGTTCAGAGAAAATTTGAGTCTCGTAACAAATAAATACCCCCACTCATACGGTTATAGTTGGTGGGGACTTCAACCTTCCCTCGATATGTTGGCAAAAATACTTGTTCAAAACCGGTGGTAGGCAGTAAACATCTTCCGAGATTGTCCTAAATGCTTTCTCCGAAAATTATTTCGAGCAGTTAGTCCACGAACCCACGAGAATTGTAAATGGTTGGGAAAACACACTTGACCTCTTAGCCACAAACAATCCAGAGCTGATAGAGAGTATCATGACTGATACAGGGATTAGTGATCACAAGGTCTTTGTAGCTACCCTCAATACCGTTTCTTCCAAATCCACCAGAAACAAACGCAAAATAATTTTATTTAAAAAAGCGAATAAAGTGTCACTAGAAGCCTTCCTAAGAGACAATCTCCATTCCTTCCGAACTGACTATGCAAATGTAGACAAGATGTGGCTCAAATTCAAAGATATAGTAGCAACAGCAATTGAGAGATTCATACCTCATAAATTGGTAAGAGATGGAACTGATCCCCCGTGGTACACAAAACAGGTCCGAACTCTGTTGCAGAGGCAACGGAAAAAGCATGCGAAGTTCAGAAGAACGCGAAATCCCGAATATTTGCTAAAATTTACTGACGCGCGAAATTAGGCACGGACTTAAATGCGAGATGCCTTTAATAGGTTCCACAACGAAACATTGTATCGAAATTTGGTAGAAAATCCGAAGAAATTCTGGTCGTATGTAAAGTACACAAGCGGCAAGACGCAGTCAATACCTTCGCTGTGCAGTACCGATGGTACTGTTACCGACGACTGTGTCGCTAAAGCGGAGTTATTGAACGCAGTTTTTCGAAATTCCTTCACCAGGGAAGATGAATGGAATATTCCAGAATTTGAAACACGAACGGCTGCTAGCATGAGTTTCTTAGAAGTAGATACCTTAGGGGTTGCGAAGCAACTCAAATCGCTTGATACGGGCAAGTCTTCAGGTCCAGATTGTATACCGATTAGGTTCCTTTCAGATTACGCTGATACAATAGCTCCCTACTTAGCAATCATATACAACCGCTCGCTCACCGATAGATCTGTACCTACAGATTGGAAAATTGCGCAGGTCGCACCAGTGTTTAAGAAGGGTAGTAGGAACTACAGACCTATATCATTGACGTCGGTTTGCAGTAGGGTTTTGGAGCATGTACTGTATTCAAACATTATGAATCACCTCGAAGGGAACGATCTATTGATACGTAATCAGCATGGTTTCAGAAAACATCGTTCTTGTGCAACGCAGCTAGCTCTTTATTCGCACGAAGTAATGGCCGCTATCGACAGGGGATCTCAAGTTGATTCCGTATTTCTAGATTTCCGGAAAGCTTTTGACACCGTTCCTCACAAGCGACTTCTAATCAAGCTACGGGCGTATGGGGTATCGTCTCAGCTGTACGACTGGATTCGTGATTTCCTGTCAGGAAGGTCGCTGTTCGTAGTAATAGACGGCAAATCATCGAGTAAAACTGAAGTGATATCAGGTGTTCCCCAGGGAAGCGTCCTGGGACCTCTGCTGTTCCTGATCTATATAAATGACCTGGGTGACAATCTGAGCAGTTCTCTTAGGTTGTTCGCAGATGATGCTGTAATTTACCGTCTAGCAAGGTCATTCGAAGACCAGTATCAGTTGCAAAACGATTTAGAAAAGATTGCTGTATGGTGTGTCAGGTGGCAGTTGACGCTAAATAACGAAAAGTGTGAGGTGATCCACATGAGTTCCAAAAGAAATCCGTTGGAATTCGATTACTCGATAAATAGTACAATTCTCAAGGCTGTCAATTCAACTAAGTACCTGGGTGTTAAAATTACGAACAACTTCAGTTAGAAAGACCACATAGATAATATTGTGGGAAGGTGAGCCAAAGGTTGCGTTTCATTGGCAGGAACACTTAGAAGATGCAACAAGTCCACTAAAGGGACAGCTTACACTACACTCGTTCGTCCTCTGTTAGAATATTGCTGCGCGGTGTGGGATCCTTACCAGGCGGGATTGACGGAGGACATCGAAAGGGTGCAAAAAAGGGCAGCTCGTTTTGTATTATCACCTAGTAGGGGAGAGAGTGTGGCAGATATGATACGCGAATTGGGATGGAAGTCATTACAGCAAAGACGTTTTTCGTCGCGGCGAGATCTATTTACGAAATTTCAGTTACCAACTTTCTCTTCCGAATGCGAAAATATTTTGTTGAGCCCAACCTATATAGGTAGGAATGATCGTCAAAACAAAATAAGAGAAATCATAGCTCGAACAGAAAGGTTTAGGTGTTCGTTTTTCCCGCGCGCTGTTCGGGAGTGGAATGGTAGAGAGATAGTATGATTGTGGTTCGACAAACCCTCTGCCAAGCACTTAAATGTGAATTGCAGAGTAGTCATGTAGATGTAGATGTAGATGTAGATGATAACGCTGATTTGCACAAGTACGTGGCATCTCCATGTCCTTTACACTAATCACCCAATGTCTGGTACGTTTCAAGCATAAAGTATCATACCTATAGGATAGTGTACCTAGGGATAAATGATACTTTTTGTTAGGTGCTACAGTATAGTGACTGATTTTCGAATCACTTTTAGGAATATGCACTAGAGACATATAACCAGTTTCCGTCATCTTCTACAGTTTTTCTTGTCGTTAGGCATGAGGTTGTGTGTTGTGCAGCATTTGTAAAAGTCTCGCATTCTACTCGTTTAAGTGCTGCATAATATTTTAAAGCTATTTGGATTATATTGTTAATTATTCAGTTACATAATTTTACGGTGAGTAAAATGTTATATACTATTAAAAATGGGTACATAACATGTGGACAGTTGAGTCATACTTTGGCGGTCGTGTACCATTGTGCATTCGAAACAGTAGACGATCTTTTACAATGGTACATGTGATACTTGGAGATGAACTAAGTTTCTTTAATGTCCCAACAATTTTACCTATCTTGAAAATGGATATTTGTCTCAGTTTCCATTCAACATGTATCTAGCTTTGCAACTAGTTTTTTTTTTTTTTTTTTTTTTTTTTTTACAATACTTCTGATTAATTTTATTTCACTTACTGATTATTGGTGTACAGTAGGGCAATAATGTAACTAGCAGACGACTAAATACAGTATTGAAAAGATTTTTCAATTATAACGGATTTAAATATCAATAGAACATTTGTTCCTAGGTACATGACTATGTTCTACCTCAGAACATATTTTCGCACTTGGAAAAACCTTAATTTTCCGAAGTAACTTCTGTATTTTCGGGGAATCCATACATATTATAAAAGTAGGTGTGTGTGTGTGTATGCGCGTTTCACATATCCTCTTAAACAATTGGATCAGTATCAGTATCAGTATCACCTATTTACTTTCTGGAAAGGATCGCTGTGAGGGTAAGAGCCATCATCCCTGAAAAGCAGTGTGGCTCACGACGCAGAGGAGTAATGCAGGGTAAGTACGTTTTGTAACAAGTGTCTACCCTCACTGGGGTGAAAAAGCAGCGTGGCTCACGACGATATTCATCCATTATTTGAGAATGAGAGCACTTTGTGATATGCAACATAATTTCAAACCTTTACGAGTCTTTTTCTCTCTGACATTGCCCTTTCCCCGACCGCTACAAACACAAAATTCTATCGCTCACTGTATTTACTCTGTTCATCCAGTAAAACTGCCGCCTCAGGGATGACCTTTTATTTTATTACTTCTTTACTAGTAACTCTGTTCTCAATCCACTTCCCAGATAGTATCCACATATACCACTGGATGTGCCTGCAAAATTATGCACTGAAGAGCCAAAAAAACTGGTATACCTGCCTAATATCGTGTAGGGCCCCGCAAGCACGCAGAAGTGCCGCAACACGACATGTAATGGACTCGGATAATGTCTGAAGTAGTGCTGGGGGGAACTGACTCTATGAATCCTGCAGGGCTGTCCATAAATCCGTAAGAGTGCGAAGGAGTGGCGATCTCTTCTGAACAGTACACTGCAAGGCATCCTAGATATGCTCAATAATATTCATGTCTGGGGAGTTTGGTGGCCAGTGGAAGAGTTTAAACTCAAAAGAGTGTTAGTGCAGCCACTCTGTAGCCATTCTGGACATGTGGGGTGTCGCATTGTCCTGCTGGAATTGCCCAAGTTCGTCGGAATGCACAATGGACATGAATGGATGCAGGTGATCACACATGGTACTTACGTACGTGTCACCTGTCAGAGTCGTATCTAGACGTATCAGGAATCCCATATCACTCCAACTGCACACGCTCTACACAATAACAAAGCCTCCACCGGTTTGAACAGTCACCAGCTGACATGCAGGGTCCATGGTTTCATGAGGTTGTCTCCATACCCGTACATGTTCATCCGTTCGGTACAATTTGAAACGAGAGTCGTCCGACCAGGCAACATGTTTCCAGTCACCAACAGTCCAATGTCGGTGTCGACGGGTCTAAGCGAGGCGTAAATTCTTTTGTTGTGCAGTCATTAAGGGTATACGAAAGGGCGAAAGGGCTGTCGCCTCCGGAGGTCCATATTAATGACGTTCGTTGAATGGTTCTCACGCTGACACTTTTTGATGGCCGAGCATTGAAATCTGCAGCAGTTTGCGAAAGGGTTACACTTCTGTAACGTTGAATGATTCTCTTCAGCCTTCGTTGGTCCCGTTCTTGCACGATCTTTTTCCGGCCGCATCGATGTCGGAGATTTGATGTTTTACCGGATTCCTGCATCCACGGTACACTTGTGAAACGGTCGTATGGGGAAATCCACACTTGATCGCTACCTCGGAGATGCTGTGTCCCATCGCTCGTACGCCGACTATAACACCACGTTCAAATTCACTTAAATCTTGATAACTTACTATTGCAGCAGCAGTAATAGATCTAATAACTGCGCCAGACACTTTTTTTATGTAGGCGTTGCCTACCGCAGCGCCGTATTCTACCTGTTTACATATCTCTGTATTTGAATGCACATGCCTGTCCAGTTTCTTTGGCGCTTTAGTGCATCGATGTATGGCACACAGTTCAGAAGATATGATGTCATAAACATTCAGCTGCGTGAAAATGAGATTGTAGGGCGTTATTCGCTGAAGAGACGGGTGAAATATTTGTACAGATGTGTTGAATTTTGTTAAATATGTGAAATATATGCTGCATGGGCATATGCAGACAAAGCCACGGGTAACAAGTACCTTCTAGACCCCTGGATCGATTTCATGCGAACTGGATACACGTGTTATGTACTATCTGGAAAGAAGTACTGTGAGGGTAAAGACCTGCGAGTTCCTATTGGAGTGCGGTGATAACGTGGAAAGGGAAGATGGGAAGAGGATATGGACAGACAGGGCGTAGGAAAGAGGCGATGGACATAAAAATGAAAGAGAAGAAAATGGGTAAAGAGAGGGGAAGGAGGAGGTGGACAGAGAAAGCGAAGAGGAGATGGACGGAGATAGAGGAAAAAAGGAGGTGAACTAATTGAAGTGGCATGAATATATATCTGGGGAAGTCTGGTACTCAGCTAGTAAGAAAATATATTAAACTTCTGTTACAGTGCTGGCTAAAGGCGAAAGACTGAAAAGTGTTACATGGTACAACACTCTGCTGGTCGATCGGGTGTCCGAGCGGTTCTAGGCGCTACAGCCAGGAACCACGAGACCACTACGGTCGCAGGTTCGAATCTTGCCTCGGTCATGGGTGTGTGTGATGTCCTTAGGTTAGTTAGGTTTAAGTAGTTCTAAGTCTAGGGGACTGATGACCTCAGAAGTTAAGTCCCATAGTGCTCAGAGCCATTTGAACCATTTAGAACAATACTCTGCTCAACACTATCAGGCCTGGTAACTACACTAAACACGAATGACATCAATACACCGTGGTGGCCGTTCTACCTTTTACACAGAACTGCAATTCTAAATCAGTCATTCTGCTACCCAAAGAACATAACTCATCTACAACTTTAAGTGTCTCATTTCCTAATCTAATTCCCTCAGCATTACCTGATTTAAATCCTCGTTTTGCTTTTGTTTATGTTTATCTTATACCCTCCTTTCAAGACACTGTCCTTTCTGTTCAGCTGCTCTTCCAAGTCCTTCGCTGTCTCTGACAGAATTACAATGTCGTCGGAAAACCTCAAAGTTTATTTTTCTTCTGCCTGAACTTTAATTCTTATTCTAAATTTTTCTTCTGTTTCCTTTATCGCTTGCTCAATGTACTGATTGAATAACATAGGCTACAACGCTGTCTCACTTCCTTCTCAACCACTACTTTCCTTTCATGAGCCTCTCGCTTCCTCTATTTTAAACCAGATACCTTCAGAATTTCAAAGAGAGTATTCCAGTCAACATTGTCAAAAGCTTTTTCTAAGTCTACAAATTTCATAAAAGTAGATTTGCCTTTACTTAACCTATCTTCCTAGAAAAGTCGTACGTTCAGTATTACTGCGCGTGTTCCTACATTTTTCTGGGATATCTCTCCGTTTTCGTTGTACCCGCGGTACCGCTATTTGCATCGCTGAGAGACTCAAGCCACCCCACCAACGGCGAGGTCCATTGTTCATGGAGAGTGGATAATGATGTGATGTACATTAAAAATCGTAATAAAGATGATGTTGTGTGGACTCCCGATAGTTGTGAGTGTGGTTTGTGACAGGTGAAATATCTGGGGAAGATGCTAGATGGAAAAGGAGGAGAAATTTGTGGAAAGGAAGTGATAGTTTGGACGTAGGTGCTGGGATAGGGATGCTGCACCAGCTGAGCGAGGAAACTATGGGCTGGAACTTTCATTTGAGATGGGATGGGTATGATGGATCGTGACTGGAAAAAGGGGTAGATTTAGGATACGAGTTTAAGGTATGGTAGCGGGAGGCGATTCAAATTCGTTTGGGAAAGGATATAAAATGCATGAAAATGGAGATAAAGTGGATGTAGATAGAAGCATAACAGAAGACCGGGGTTCTCAAACGTTGTGAGATGTCTGGACTCGATTTTACGGGGGCTGAAGGATAGGAGTAGGATTCTAGGTGTTGAAGAAGATGCAGAGCTTTATTAATTGGTAAAAGAGAGAGGAGGGGAAAAGTAGATCGATGTGGAAACCAAGGTGGATTGCATGGCGCTCAACAATTTGACAGATAGTGTAAAATTTCTTGACGTATCTCTGTAAGATGCTAGTGACTCTTTCGAACTGTTTGATTGTGATCCGTGAAGCCATGAAACTTCTACATTCCTAACGTTTCATCCAGAGATGCACTGAACACCTTCAGAGGTGCTCGTGGTTTCTCTGGTCTTGCCGACTGACAGGTCGAACGTCGGAGATCAATACACATACTGTGAAAAAGGGGCATGGTAGAAGTTTACAAGTGATTTGCAGAGATAATCCTTGTCATCATTCAAAAATAAAACTTATATTTCGATTCTGTGGAGCCACCGTCCATATATCACTAAGATTCTTGGCTTCTTCTTTTCTATTCAAATTATTCCCATGTTTATATATTTCAGGGCTTCTTTATGTAGCCGTGGATAATAGTTCGTCGCTGTAGATACATTTTGGTTTCAGCAAATTTTAGTTCATAATTTTTCGATCGAACAGCAAGTTCTGCGACAATAATTTTTCTGTTTCCTCTAGTCGGCAAAGACAATAATGTTCCTTCAGTTATGCGTTCATGTTTCTCTTGGTAGTTTTGTCATAGCTCTTACCATATGTACATGACAATAGTTTTAACAGAAAGGAAGAAGTCACAAAATTTAGTGATGTATGGATGGCAGCTCTACAGAATCGACTGATAAGTTTTATCTTTGGCATGCGAGAATCGATAGCGAAGTTTTATCACTGGTTAGGATTATCTCTGTCGATCACTTCCTCTGTCAGTCGGCAAGGCTCAGTGTAACCATGACCACTCCTGAAGATGTGCAGCACAGCTGAGGACGAAACGTTAGGAACGCAAATCGTCATGGACAGCGACAGTAGAACCGAGAAGACTCACCCTCAGGTAAGGCACCAGGTTGTGAAAGCCTTCACTGCATATACCTCTGTTTTTAAGCCCAAAACTGTTTACTCTGACACAGAAAGCATTCGTCCCTGGGGAATGACTTCAGCTGTGCGGAACAACTGAAGCATTATTGTTAGTGCGTTCCGTTTCGGCGTTTGTGGCTAATGTCGTGAGAGGATCGCTGTTTTGATCGTTGGAGTTTTGTGTGGCACAAGGAAAAGCTACTTGACGTAATTACAGCGTACCATGGCCATTTGGATCTGAGAATGCTTACAACTGTGTTTTACTTTTTTGTCAGTCTTCCTACTTCCCCTCTTTACCCCTCCATGAGATTATGAGCGAATAAAGTATAGATGTTTGTGGAATTGAAGGATAGGACAAACCAGATATTGATAGAAGGTAGTGGTTTTGCTGAAAGAAATCTGTGGACAAAGCTAAGTAAAGAGATTTGCAGAGTTATAAATGAGTAATGAGTAGTATTCAAAGAACTGTGGCTGACGCCAGAACAACAGGGAACTGACACGCATTGAGCCTCTGAAATAGTGCACTTATAATGGCTAGGCACTAGCCGAAATCTGGATCTGCCAAATAAAACCTACAAAAAAAAAAAAGGATGACTGATTGCTGTGCTCTATAATTCATGAATCAGATCACAGTCGCTGAGTGTACCCACGTTCCTAATGGAAGCGTAACCTCTTGAAGATTTGCGGAGGTTTCACGAGGTATCAATGGTTTAAAGGGCGCCAGGTGTTACAGCCAATAGGGGACTTCCTCCCCCTCCCCCAAGTAGCCTGAACTGAGAGACGTCGGTCCTGCCTGGGTGTGCCGTATTTATGTGCTATTTGGCAAGAGGACGTGGAGTGAGGGCGACCAAGTGACAGGTGTTCTGGTATTGTAAGAAAAACTGGTATAAAATGAGATATTATCGGCGATCCTGCTAAAAATGTATTGTTTAAAGGCAGTATAGATGCAGAAATATTATAAGAGCGGTAATTCTCGTAATTTTGACAAATGAAGTGGCCGTAGTTGTAAGTAGGCTGTTTAGGTTTTTATGTTGGTAACGCCACATAGCGCTCTGTAAGAAAATCACTGACTGTGGTGTGTGCAGTCTGTGGCTGGTTTGCATTGTTGGAATATTCACTATAGTAGTGTTGGGCAGTTGGATGTGAACAGCGCATAGTGTTGGAGGTGAGCCGCCAGAAGTGGTGGATGTGGGGAGAGAGATGGCAGAATTTTGAGAGTGGACGATCTGGACGTGTGTCCATCAGAAAGAGTAAATTTGTAACATTGGATATCATGAACTGATATATATATGATGACTTTTGAACATTAATAAGGCAAATACATTGTTTGTTCTCTATGAAAATCTTTCATTTGCTAACTATGCCTATCAGTAGTTAGTGCCTTCAGTAGTTAAAATCATTTATTCAGCAGGCAGTATTGGCGCACGCTGTACTGCAGTAGTTTGAGTAACGAAGATTTTTGTGTGGTAAGGGATTCATGAAAAGTATAGGTTATTGTTAGTCAGAGCCATTCTTTTGTAGGGATTATTGAAAGTCAGATTGCGTTGCGCTAAAAAAAAATATTGTGTGTCAGTTTAGTGTTGCTCAGAATAAGTAAAGAGAGTAATGTCTTGAGTACGTTCAGTTCTGCTCAGCTGTTTGAAAATCAAATAATGTAGAGGCTTATCAGCACAGTAATTCGTTATTTGTTTTTAAGGGGACGTTTCATAGTAAATATGGTCACAACCGATAGAACTTGCTGTTGGCCATCAGATTAGCACCTCTATTTGTGAGCACTAATAGCTGAAATCTGTTCAGTTGAGAGAAAGGACGATGTAATTAATTTATATGTTGCGATTATCTTGAATTTAATTTTAATGATCATTTCTTTGTGTCTTGGTGCCGAGAATATGTTCGTGCCAAAGATGTAAGTCAGCCTTAAACACTGACATTCAAAGTTTCGCGAGTATTATCTATGTTTAGTGATGGCTATAAATAATAGAAAGTTATTTAGGATGTTTTTATGGGATCATTTTCGAAAATTTGTGGTATTCCTTTGTAATTTGGTGATAAACACATATTCGCTCCGTTTGTGTAAGTGAGGTTTAACGTTCAGAAATTCATGATATTACGCGGGTTTACCATTCTTGAGTACTTCTTATAGTGAGAATAGACAGGGTAAAGGCAAATTTTCTGTGATATTTTGTGTATTTAATGTCGTTTTCCTTGTGCTTTATCTGTGACCACATGTCTCACGCCAGTCTTCGTAAGTAACACGTGTCGATTAGTAATAAGGTTTGTTGTATGTTTTCATAACGTTAAACAATTGCCAAGGGAAATAGAAGGTCAATGAGCGCGGCTTCATTGATTTACAATGAATGTTTTAGTTGATTTCTGTGTGACTGATGATGGAGCCACATGGTCTAGAAGTGTGAATGTGATTTCTTTGTATATCCTTGATGGGTTCAAACTGTGATAAATGGACTCAATGAATTTTAGAACTGCTATATTTGGCTTGAGTTCATTCTTGTATGAATAACTCAGTAAAATCTTGACAATGTGATGACACTTTATCTAATCAGAATTGAAACACGATTTTGTTCTAATTAATTTTGCAGAGAGCCACAGTAAATTTATTAACTGCCATGTCCCATATTTGACGTAATAATTCTGGTAATTTCAGTCAATAGCATTAAGTAAATGAACGTACTCCTTGAGACAAATCTGACAGCCATTATCCATATTTAAATGACATGTTTCACTTGTTTGCTGGAGGCCAAATTCATTCAGACCCTTAATACCAATGTGTAAAGTTTTCTACTTAACTGACCCCTCTCATGTTTTCTTTGTCTGAATGATAACTGATACCTTAGCTTCGAGTATGATAAAGGTGTTCTTAGACACCATTCAGTGTATAGTTTATATACCCCCCTGCGTATTTCTATTAGGCTTTACTCTGCTACCACATGCGATAGTACATTCATACAATCAAGTAGTTACGGTGATCGGTGTGTGTTTTGACATGCCAGTGTGAATGCGATGTTGTTTGCTGATGCGAAACCACATGCCAGTAAAACCTTCCCGTTACTTTGTAGTGTGACACAGTTTTATGACATTCGTAGGAGGCCAGAACTAATCCCAAATGGAAATCAGAACCGGTAATTATGCTGATTAATATGAATCACCAGAAAGCGCAAATCAACCTGATACAGAAACTGTTAATGGTCTAATAAAATGTTTATGCTGCTAACGAATCAAGTGTTGCTATTGGAATGATAGGATAACCTCCCCCTCTTCCCAGTTAATGCATAAATTTTCGATAATAATAGTTGAGAGAGGTGAATAAATTAACAGGTTAAAGAAATCTAATTCGGAGTAATAATGGGACATGCGGATTTACTGGTTAGCTTGTGGGCATGAACAAACCATTACCCTCTGTCTACTGATTGCGCTGGTTCATGATAACTTCATGGAGCCTTGTATTAGTAATTAATTAGTTAAAAACTGGCCTATTTTAATAAAAAAAAGGTTGGTATCAAGAGCCCCAGCAAGCAATAAGAGGCTACCTTAAATAACAGAAGTTAACAGTAATCAGGAATGAGAAGCAAACTAGCTCAGAAAGAGTTGTAATCGCTTATGCACCACAGTCCCACCCAAATAGTCAAACAAGAGGTAGGGTTGCACTACATCAGAGATACCAATCATTGGGAACCTTACGATGGATATTTGTGTCGCTCGGAAGTCTCAAGAAAAATAGCCAAATTTTCTAGAATCTCGCAAGGGAACTCGAGAAGGGTTCAATTGCACTGCCTTCTCTTGACTGGGTACACAATTCGACGCACTATTTGTGTCTGGGAGTGCAGGTACCGGAATGAGTCGCTTATCGACTAGTTGTGGCTCAACCGTAGTTATTATGAGCGTAAACCCTGCAGACTCGAGTGGTAGTAGGCGTATCGATACGGAACTCTGAGTTAAAATAGAAAGAATAGTTCATTTCTGAAAAGGAATGGCATAAAACTAAACTCACAAGGGGACCGCACATACACGTCATTGCCAATTTCGTCCATATTTATGGTATATGCAGACTGTGACCAAAATTAACTTGATAGGAGTGGAAGCTCCAAATGGTTAAGCATTTCGGAACAATAGCATTTTCGGAGAGGGTCGGATGCAGGCATTAGATATATATGGTAGCGTAGATTCCTAGCAACGGTAAAATTACAGAACGCTACTCCGAAGGTCGTGGGCTCGCGCCTTTAGCAGATTTTTTTTAAATTTCCAACTTTTTCGTTTCTTACACTGCAAATGAACCGAAATATTGAGCAGTATATTGTAACTAGTAATATTTTCATAAAAAGGTCAAAAAGGAAAAGCAAATGAAAATTTGGGACTGAAAATAGATTTCCAGGAAGGGATTGCAAAGCATACGTGACGATTTCGTATATGAAAGTGGTTACTTTTATTACTTTACAGTAAAAATGGCGAAGGCATTAATTTTCTCGGTATCTTGCAATAGTTATAAAAGCCACATTTTTACAATTACATGATTGTTTCAAAGTTTATGTAGAAAAACCGACATGGTTTACATTCATCGAAGGTTGTCTCTGGTCACACACTGTCACAGAAAACGAAGGATTACGCATCGTTTCGCCCGATATTGGGAAGGATAGCCGGTGATGTACAATAGGAGGTATTTTGATATCTGCAAGGTCTAAATGAAACTAACGGAATACCAAGTCTTGTACGCTTTAATTATAATCCTTTCTTGAACTATTCTTGCAGAGTACTCGTTGACGATGTTATCACAATCGTTTCTTGGAAATTTATTTGCAATCCGAAATTTTCCTTTGCCTTTCCTTTTCATGTCTTTTGTGAAAACAGTAATAACTACAATACATTGAACATTATGTCCGTTTGTTTGAAGTATAAGTGACGTAAAAATTGAAAATAAAAAAATAAAAAGTTTCAGCATGAAGATTTAATCGGATGACTTCGGATCATCATTCCATAATAAATCCGCTGCGCCAACCGCTATCTAGAAACCACGTTAACATATGTGGCTAATGCCTCGCCCAACCCACGAGAAAAATTCTACTTTTTCTAAACACTTGGCCGTCTAGAATCCCACTTTCATTACTTTCACTTCTGGCCATATATACTATACATTTGAAAGAAATCTGTGTTGACGAGTAGGCGTAGTCCAGTTTTAAGTTCCGATTGTCCCCACAGACTAACGTATTCAATTGTTTCTCATTGAGTAAATCTGCTCTTCCATTTAATCAGCCCATGATTTGTCTTCTCTCTATACTTATAATTCAGTGCCTCACATGCTTGGTGTTCAAGTTTATTTTACACTTAGTGTACGCGAACATAGAGGGAAGGTAGGTTAAGGAAATATTTGCATGAGGCTACTTCAGGGGAAACCATCGAAAGCATACCATACTTATAACGACACAATCAAAATGTTCGATCCCTAACGGTTGTATTAAAAACCAACTTTCATCCTCAGCATATGAGAACATGCAGTTGCTGTTAGTCATTCTTGTTGTAGTAACTTACGGATATGAGCTACTAGTTGGTGTATTAGCGCCTTGAAACATTTTATGGTTCTTCAAACGGCAAATACTGTCCGTTGTACCACTACGGTCGCAGGTTCGAATCCTGCCTCGGGCATGTCCTTAGGTTAGTTAGGTTTAAGTAGTTCTAAGTTCTAGGGGACTGATGACCTCAGATTTTAAGTCTCATAGTGCTCAGAGCCATTTGAACCTTTTTTTCCGTTGTATTTCGGCATTCAGAATTATTGCACCAGCAAAAAATACGACATTACAGTTTATTTCCGGTGACATCCGTGTAATATGCTCAGGCCAGTGACTTCCTCTTCGTTACCTGGTATATGCAGTACAACTTTTGCGTTGAGTACAGTTCATTCCTGCTCACGCAAGCATTGCAGCCCTGCCTACACATACGCTATTCTCTGTGAGTAAAATGCCACACCCCTGGTTGTGACTCAACCTATTGGCCCACATTACAAGAGTCCCACCCTGTTATTGTCTTCAGCCTCTCAGAGATCCGCGGAATCGTGACGTCAGATGCGCGTTTACACTGTCGAGAGCTTGATGAGGAGTGTTTGGCGAGAAATGCCTCGAGTGGTCCACGAGTATCTCGAGACGCGTGCTCACATTTCTCGTTTCCAGGAAACCTGGCTGTTGTAGAAAGAGCTTTGCGTTGCCTGGAGCACGTGGCAGGCAAGCGTGAAAATCCCGATCGCAATGTGTTTTTGAGGGAGTTCATTTGGCGGATGAACAAATTGGCTCCAAGACTTAGCGTAATCGTTTAGTTTATAACGTCATACCACACTGACTGGAGAACGTGCAACCGATGAACCACTGAGAGTAGGCTATGGGAAGAGAAGAGCGTGTGCAAGAGAAAACTCTTGGAGACAGTCTTGGAGAAGAACACCTGGCAAGGCCTTTTTGTTGGAGTCCTGGAGGAAGCAAGATGTCTCACTACTCACTAGACGCAGCTGCTCCGAGCTAGTAGCAGTACTAAAGTGAGCTCTGAAAATTAAAGAGCATCAAAGGGAGTAGATGGCGTTGGTAGTCAAACTCGGCGTTGGACCAACAATACTCAACGGTCTAGTTGGAGTCCAAGCAGCAAGTACACGTAACACCAAAAATCGGAGCACCAGAAGAAGATAGCTCGGTCGGTCGTCGAAATATTGAGCATAAAATGGAAACAGCAATTCGGCAGAACACCCGGAAAAACACTAATAACCATTACTATTTTATGTCACTGAATCCTGGGCCACTCTATGTAGTTGACGCTGTCACGGGTCTTTCCAGTCTCATGCTCCGAGATACACCGAACTTAGTCTAGGAGGCGGTGCATGTGAGCTGCATTTAAACGATAAAATTGTCATTTTTTATGTAAATGAGCTGTTAAGTTTCGAAACGTGTCATTGCACAAAAAATAAATTTTATGTGTGACAAAAAACCTATTGTATCCCAGAGAATTTATGGTTGTCCATTGTGTACGACAATTCTGTAATGAATAAAAACTCTTTAATACAGTTTCCGGGGGGGGGGGGGGGGGGGGGAAGGGGAGCGGTTGGTGTTTGCCCTTTCTTGACTTCCCTTTAGGACCTCTATGAAAACCAGTAAGAATATTAAGAACTCATATGGCAAGCTAGGAGCAAGCAAAGCAAACAAGGGAAGGCAGAAGTGTGGAAGTAATATACATAATATCTATATAAAGGAAACAAACTTACAAACAATACTATGGAAAAGGAAGAGGAAACAGACGAAGATGAGGTGAGGGATGTGATACTGCGGCAAGATTTAACAGAGAACTGAAAGACCTTCGTCGAAACGAGGCACCTGGAGTTATTGACATCCTTGGCAACACAAACATTAGCTTAATAAAGCATGTTTGCAAAACACCGACACGAATTATTTACACAAGAATGGAAAAACTCGCAGAAACGACCTCAGAGAAGTTCAGTTTAAATTCTGGAGAAATTTAGAAAGCCGGAACGTGATACTGACACTGCGACATGTCTTAAAGGATAAACTGGAAAAATTGGAACCTACGTGTAAGGCATTTGTAGTTTCAGAGAAAGCTTCTGACTATGCAAAGCTGGTACTTCTTGCCGATGATACAAGTATAGCTATCACACCCAACAGACCAAAATTAACTGATAAAATTGTAATCGATGTTTTTCAGAAAATCATTAAGTGGTTCTCTGCAAATGGGCTCGCATTAAACTTTGACAAAACACAGTATATACTATTCTACACAGTAAATGGAATGACACCATTAATATATATAGGCTTCGATCAGAAATCGGTATCTAAGGTGGAATATTCAAAATTTCTAGGTGTATGCATTGATTAGGGGTTGAACTGGAAGGCCGGCCGAAGTGGCCGAGCGGTTCTAGGCGCAACAGTCTGGAACCGCACGACCGCTACGGTCGCAGGTTCGAATCCTGCCTCGGGCATGGATGTGTGTGATGTCCTTAGGTTAGTTAGGTTTAAGTAATCTAAGTTATAGGGGACTGATGACCTCAGAAGTTAAGTCCCATAGTACTCAGAGCCATTTGAACCATTTTTTGAACTGGAAAAAACATACTGAAGATCTGCTGAAACATTTGAGTTCAGCTACTTATACTATTAGGGTCATTGTAAATTTTGGCTATATACATCTCAGTAAATTAGCTTTTCATTCTCTGCTTTCGTATGGCATCATATTCTGGGGTAACTCATCACTGAATAAAAGAGTGTTCATTGCACAAAAGCGTATAATCAGAATAATTGCTGGAGCTCATCTAAGATCATCTTGCAGACACTTATTTAAAGAGCTAGGGATCTTCACTGTAGCCTCACAATATATATATTCACTTATGAAATTTGTTATTAACGATTCGAATGAATTCAAAAGTAATAGCAGTGTACATGGCTACAACATTAGGAGAAACGATGATCTTCACTACTCAAGGTTAAATCTAACTTTGGCTCTGAAGGGGGTAAATTATGCTACCACAAAAGTATTTGGTCACTTACCTAATAGCATTAAAAGTCTGACAGATAGCCATATAGCATTTAAAAGGAAATTAAAAGAATTTCTGAATGGCAACTCCTTCTACTCATTAGAAGAATTTTTGAATATAGTAAGTGGGTAATTTTCTCAGCACCCACCCAAAAAAAATTAAAAATATTAAGTGTCATGTAATATTTTGTATAATGTAATATCTTGTATAGACACCTTTTATTAACCTGACACGTTCCACATCATTACGAAGTGTCGTAGTCATGATCTATGGAACAAGTACTAATCTAATCTAATCTACTATGTTACCGGGAATACACCAGTTGAAATTCTGAAGGCATTAGGATAAAATGTAGGGAGCATAAGGTTATCTACAACTTGTACAGAAAGCATACTGTAGTTATAAAACTCGAAGGACATGAGAGGAAAGCAGTACTTGAGAAAGTAGCGATACAGGATTGTGGCCTTTCCCGAATTTATTCGATCTATTCACTGAGCAAGCTGTGCAGGAAACTAAGGATAAATTTGGAGAAGGAGTTGAAGTTCAGGGAGAGAAACAAACAGTTTGAGGTTTGCTGATGTCGTTCTAATACCTTTATAGACGGAAAAGGGCTTGGAAGAGCAGTCAAAACGAACAGATGGTGTCTTTAAAAGAAGTTCTAAGGTAAACGTCAGGGAAATGAAAGGTAGTGGAATGTAGTGTAATTAAGTCAGGCGATGTTGAGGGAATTAGGTTAGGAAATGAGACACTTGAAGTAGTGACGTTATTCACTATTTGAGCAGCAAAATAAAGGACTTTGACCGAACTAGATAGGATATAAAATGGAGATGCAATAGCAGCATGTGCGAAATTCATTGAGCTACGTTACAGAAGGAGAGGAGAATGTGACATAAAATATGCAGCACAGGACGAACTGCAGATTAAACCACAATCTCACCAACTTGGGTCTTTTCATTGATGTTGGTTAAGCTATTTTTATAGAATTCTATTGCTCTGGAGCTCTTTTTTACCGTATGTTTGGAAGCTTTGCGTATGCAGGGTCACTGTGGACTTCGTGACCTGACAAAATTGTCCTCCCTTGTCAATATCAACGAAATATCTCCAGCACACAAAAGAAAATCAGCACAGAAAAACATGTGAGAGTCATAAGCAGGAGTTAATTGATTTAATACTCACTTCTGAAAGAAAAATTACGTGAGACAAACTGTGCGACAGCTGAAGTCTATTGCTTAGCACGTAACTCAGTATCATTGATAGATCTCATAGACAACTCAGTGATTTTGAACAAAATTGTAAGACACATTCTTCTGAACAGGAGTAAAACTTCTGTTTGTATGTTCACAAGCACCTACCTGCGACAGTAAGTATGTTGAAAATGATATATCTGGAAGACAACTCCATTCCTTTCCAGCATTACTGAGCCTGTCGTCTTAGTACTTCCACTAAACAGGACAATTTTAAGACAAAGTTGTCCTGACACTGATGGGCTGCTTACAGGAAACGCCACCTGCAAAGAGAGAGAATAAAATAATTTTTTCTGCTAGAAAAGTGCTGTTGCTGTGCGAACATTAGAAGGTAACCCTGCTGTCAGAAGAATTTCTCATTTTTCCATCCGATTATAAGTTTCGGGACAGGAGCTTTTTCTCAGTATTGACAGGAATATTTTTCAGTGGTTTTGGTAAATAAAAAGACGAATTGCAAAAATTCTGTAGAAAAGGTAATACAGGGACATAAAAATGTTCAGCAGCAGATAAACATGAGCCTCTTTTATTACGAATTGTGATGCTTCTACATCTACATCTACATCTACATTGATACTCCGCAAGCCACCCAACGGTGTGTGGCGGAGGGCACTTTACGTGCCACTGTCATTACCTCCCTTTCCTGTTCCAGTCGCGTATGGTTCGCGGGAAGAACGACTGTCTGAAAGACTCCGTGCGCGCTCTAATCTCTCTAATTTTACATTCGTGATCTCCTCGGGAAGTATAAGTAGGGGGAAGCAATATATTCGATACCTCATCCAGAAACGCACCCTCTCGAAACCTGGCGAGCAAGCTACACCGCGATGCAGAGCGCCTCTCTTGCAGAGTCTGCCACTTGAGTTTATTAAACATCTCCGTAACGCTATCACGGTTACCAAATAACCTAGTGACGAAACGCGCCGCTCTTCTTTGGATCTTCTCTATCTCCTCCGTCAACCCGACCTGGTACGGATCCCACACTGATGAGCAATACTCAAGTATAGGTCGAACGAGTGTTTTGTAAGCCACCTCCTTTGTTGATGGACTACATTTTCTAAGCACTCTCCCAATGAATCTCAACCTGGTACCCGCCTTACCAACAATTAGTTTCCAGTTTATGTGCTAAATAAAACTGTAAGATATCATTCCCTTATGAAATAAAATGTATAGGCCACTCACGCATTAGGTCTTAGGCCTGTTTCAAATGGCGGACTGCCGACTACGAGGCAATACTAGGAGCTATCTACGATCCTGGGAAACGTGGTCCGCATCTCGCAAATCCCCCCAGCCTGTTTTACTGGTCGATGAATCCTGATGATGCCGCTTCCTCATTATTCAATCAGCTCATCATTCTGCCCCACACGGGCTGTGTGGCTTCCTCACCAGACCTCCCTACTTCAGAGAAAAATTGGAGGTACCGGGAATCGAAGCCGGGTTCTGCCACTCTAAAGGTAGCGACACTAATCGTTAGTCTACGGAGGGTGATCTTAAAAACTAATGGTATGAAATTTTGTAACAATATTATTATGTTATGAAGCATATGTTGCTGCGGTTCTGCTGTTATGGGAGCTAAACATTTTGAAAATTTTTCATACTTAGTATTGCACAATACAACTATGGGACACCAAGATGGACGTGTTTGAGTTTTTTGCACAGAGCACGCAGAAATAGTGGGGCGAGCTTCGTTCAAAACCGATAAGAAACCTGACACTGATGGAGACTCGAGGAGGCAAATTCAAACTACAAGACTTCCTTATTATGTTAAGCATTTAAAATATTAGTAATTATAAATAGATAAGATGGTAACGCTTTATTTAGTTAAAGAAATAGCTTCCACGTTTTTATAATAACCTACACGAGAAATTAGTATATTTAAGAGCAACAACAGTGTGCAAGGCCAGCAGTCAGAACGTTTTTCGATGAGAGCAGAGTGGTGGAAGAGACGCTAGAGAAGGTGAAGGCAGACAACGTATGTGGACACGCCAAGACAGCTGAGAGACGCTGCACGCACGCAGACACCCAACTTACTAGCCCGTCTTCTCAGAGATTCCAATTCAAACTACAAGGTACTCAAGCTCGTAACACCTGGGGCTACAATAATGACACGGATAGTAGTCCACGAGATAACGTTAGCTGCCGTTTGTTACGTTACATATACGAACAGAACCACAAGCATTCCGGGAAACTGCTCCAGTACATTCAAAGAATATCTGGAAGACTCTTTTTACTGTCCAATGTATTCTAGTAACAGTGTGTGTCAAATAATTATTTTCGCTTAAAATGCATGCAACATTAATTGAGTGACATTTTCTCCACTACCAAATCACACGCCATAAACTACAATCCCTTACGAATACTCTTGCCATAGATTTACCCAGAAGAAAATACAACACATGTGAGTGTCCTGTTGGATTAGATTCGCCAAACTCTGGGCCAAGAAGACGTTTAAAACACTTCCAGAGGACTACGGCAAGCTAAATCACAGTTAACTATTATAATGTTGTGATTCTTCAATTTCTCCAGGCGTATTTCATGACGAAATAAGTGTCGGGTGAACAGTCTGGTGTGAATGTACAAAGGAAACAATATTGCGGCAATCGACCTTTCTGCCATTATCAGCACACCTGATGATGGCAGCAAGGTCGATTCCCTAAATATTGTGTCATTTGTACGCTCACACCAGACTGTTCACCCGAGATTTATTTCGTCGTTTATTACAATGTTAACTGCCTGATGTTATTTTTACTTAATTAACCTAGACATATTAAATATATGAAACACTTCTGAAACACAAATGACTATTCACAATCTCTTTATTTGAGTAGGTAATTACTGCCCTCAGTAAAAGCATTTACAGTTTTTTATTCTGATATTAACAGGGCTCGACTTCTTCTGTGAAGCTGGAAGTCGTTTTGTCATTTTCCAGCACTGTTGCTGGAGGTCCTGCTATCAGGGCTCAGGTTAACCTGGAGTAGTGGTAATAATGTAAGAGGTATTACTTTGTGACGAATAAGTGTTTTCAAGCACATCTAAACGTCAGGGTGAAGAGAGAAAAGTGAATGTTATGGTAGTTGCAGCCCAGTGTATTGCCAGGGCAGAGACTTTTTGCGCAAAGTTCCTCGACCCCAAGCGTAATGACGGAAGCGCCAGTCGATTTGTAGAAAACGCCTTCCTGCCGACAATAACCGTGGAGATGTTGTGATAGTGATAGTGAGTCAGATTGCTTCAAGACACGAAACTTAAGTACTAAGTCAATTTGACCACTCATCTTACTTACTCCTCATATAATGTCACTAACCCAGAGCGAAACTACCCAAGTTTGTGAATGGTTCGGCATAAACGGCGGGGTCCATAACTGCAAACGCAACATGGAAGGACCGCTTTAGTAGATGGACAAGCAGTTCATTGCTCCTGATACGGACACGGAAGATATCATCAGCTTAAATCATCTCCTGGCATAGTGAAAGATTAAATGCACGGTTGGCATTGTTGTCTGCATTTATTCTACTAACACAGAGTTGTGCACTGTTTTAGCATTCGGTTCTTACCACTGTACTGTGTCCACTTCCTGCGTTGCAGGAAGACAGAGCTCAAAAACGTGGACTTCATCGCGAATTTCCTGAATCTCGTCGTTGATACGGTTTTCAACCGCTCGTGAGCGTCTGCCACTGTCATGGCACCGAATTTAACTGTCCACGACATAGAGTGTCCACAGCTACATTTGTTTCTTCTTTGTCAGGTCATCAATTGTGTGCGTAAAACTTAAACCCTGTATAAAACAACGCACACAGAATTACATATTATTTCAAGCAACACAAGTACACATCAGTAAATCAACACAGGTAACTGGACTCTGAGAGTAACTTCAAACATACCCCTTATACGAGAGATACAATTGGTTGCTGGACCAATTACTCCCACAATCCACAACTAAATATTCAATTTACAAAAGTTTTGAGTCATAATTAGGAAACTATTTAACTAAGTAAAAGCACTGTATCACAAATGGCTTAAAGTTATATTTAAATGAAAGCTTTATGTGACTGCTGTTTTGCACCTCTAGGTAGAATACTAAATACCGGCCATTTAACTGTTCTTTGAAACACACTTTGGTACATTACTGTTCTACATTGAGATATGTGGATATCGCAAGTGCTTCTTGTATTGCGGCTGTGGACATGTTTATTTTGCCACAATTCCTGAGTTCTTTTTAAAAGTTATTCACTTGCAAACAGGGTAAAATTATATATCAAATATAAAGGCTTAATAAGCTCATTATTGTTCGCTGAATGAAGTGTCGTCTAAGTATTCAAGTTTCTTTAGTTTGCAAATAACCGTGACAGCTTTCTTCTGCATCTCAACTACATTTTGCAGCAGGCTAAATTTCCCCCAGCAGATTGGGCAATTCTGAAGTAATAACCGAAAGTATGGATAATATTTCTGAATCTCTGTTCGCCTGTTTGCACTTCCACTTAGCACACAAGGAGCATCAAGAACTTTCACATGAAAGTCTTATATTAGTAGTAGTTGTTGTAGTAGTAGTAGCAATAGCTTTATTCATCTGTAGATCTCTTTTTACAAGGATATAGGACATGTCAAAGTATTTACACGTTTAGATCAATTTACAATAGGCTAATTCGCATACACATACATTTACAGACTTTTAATAAGAGACAATCATTAGATTTACTCCTGGTATACAATACTTTTTTAACAAATAGCTTATTAAATAATGTAATGCATCACTGGTCACTCATATCTCACTATCAGTCACTGCACACACTATACACACGTTATTTTGTAACACTTCACTCACTTCACATACAAACACACACACACACACACACACACACACACTGGTGATCTGTGCGCCATTTTCTGTATCACAACTTCCCATATGCTATCCTGAAAAACTGAGTCAGCATCCCTCTATAATGAATGAGATGTTGAGCTCAGAAAGAGGAAGAGGTGTTGGTATTGTGCTATCATAGCATGGGGGTAAGTATTTCTAGAAAGGAAAAAAGAAGGAAAAAACATAACATCAAGATGTTATGTGGAATGTTGGATGATTATAATCATTATTATTATCTATTTCTATAACATTTTTTTATCAAACCCCTACTCTGTTTTGTCTAAGTAATTCTTCAATGTATAAAGTGTATTGCATAACAGGTACTTTTTAGCTGCCTTTTTAAATAAGTCTATTTTTGCAGTTTCTTTAATCTCTTTTGGTAATTAATTTTATAGTTTTATTCCTTGGTGGAAAATATTGTTTTGAGTTTTATGTTTATTTTTTCTTGGTAGATTAAGTTGAGTCTAGCTCTTGTTGCATGGTCATGGACAGAGCTGTTTGTGCTGTAATTACCAATGTTATTTTTGATGTGCACAACCGGCTGGTAAATGTATTCGCATGGAGCAGTTACAATCACCAGTGTTTTGAACACATCTTTACAATGAGCTCAACTAGTATTTTTAGGTATTATTCTTATGGCTCTTTTCTGAAGTTTGAAAACTGTGGTCATATTTTGTGCATTTGTTCCACAAAAAGAATGCCATAGCTAAGAATTAAGTGTACATATGAAAAATATGTAACTAAAAAACACTGCATTCTACACACTGATGATAGGATTCTAAGGGCATAACAAGAAGGTGACATTCTGTTTACAATTACCTTTGTGTGTCCACACCACTTCAACTGAGAATCAATATTCATTTCTAGAAATTTTGCATTTGTTACACAGTCTATAAAGATGCCATTTACATTTAATTTAACATTGTCATTTTTCCTCTTCAGACTGAAATTCATGGCGTTACTTTTCTTTATGTTCAATGCCATTTTATTGCTTTTTCTGCAAGGAGTTCTCTTGTTTTCTCAGTGACTGTAATATTGCTGTCATCAGCAAAGAGAATTTTTTCACCATGAGTAACACTACTGGGAAAGTCATTGATGTATATCAGGAATAGTATTGGTCCTAATATGCTACCCGTCCTCGCAGCTTCAATTCTGCCAGTACCTTGTGTCCTACCTTCCAAACTTCACAGAACCTCTTCTGCGAACCTTGCAGAACTAGCACCCCTGGAAAAAAGAGTATTGCGGAGACATGGCTTAGCCACAGCCTGGAGGGTGTTTCCAGAATGAGATTTTCACTCTGCATCGGAGTGTGCGCTAATATGAAACTTCCTGGCAAATTAAAACTGTGTGCCAGACCGAGACTCGAACTCGGGACCTTTGCCTTTCGGGGGCAAGTGCTCTACCAGCTGAGCTACCCAAGCATAAGGTTCTAAGAACGAAGTGTGAACGTCCATCAACAGATAGTACTAGGCGAAGAATGTTAACTGCGCTTATTAGTTGCAACTTGCGACTTTTAGCAGTGCCACCTATGAACAAGGCTGCTACACTCTGTGTGTGACGTCAGTGTAAGAGTCATACCACTACACTATGAGTTGAGAGAGACTTGTCGCTGCAAGTGTATATTGGACTTTACGTTTATCAAATAATTCATTTATCTAAAATAAAAAGAAATTCTAATACTTTAAATAATGTTTCCTTATTTTTTTACAATAAACTTATCGTAAAATCACCATTAAAATTAAGTAATTTGAAGTGAAATCTTGCATTATCTGTATAAATATTTGTGTACGGAAATCAAGGAAAGGTTTGGGAATTCAATAAACAATGAATTAGTATGTATGTTTACACAGTTACCATATTTGTTTATTATCTAAAAGCACAAGAAAATAAACAGAGACAACTTTTCTGTCCATTTTTCTCTTTCTCTTGAGGGTTGTAACATTATTTCTATTTACAATGTCATTGACCCTCTTTGTATAATTATTCAAAAGAATATTGACAGCAGCACCAACTATATTATCAATGATTTCATGTACAGAGTGATTTGCAATGCAAGCAAACCCAACAAATACACTCCGGGAAATTGAAATAAGAACACCGTGAATTCATTGTCCCAGGAAGGGGAAACTTTATTGACACATTCCTGGGGTCAGATACATCACATGACCACACTGACAGAACCACAGGCACATAGACACAGGCAACAGAGCATGCACAATGTCGGCACTAGTACAGTGTATATCCACCTTTCGCAGCAATGCAGGCTGCTATTCTCCCATGGAGACGATCGTAGAGATGCTGGATGTAGTCCTGTGGAACGGCTTGCCATGCCATTTCCACCTGGCGCCTCAGTTGGACCAGCGTTCGTGCTGGACGTGCAGACCGCGTGAGACGACGCTTCATCCAGTCCCAAACATGCTCAATGGGGGATAGATCCGGAGATCTTGCTGGCCAGGGTCTAGGAATGGTAGAACGATGGGTTCGATGACGGTTTGGATGTACTGTGCACTATTCAGTGTCCCCTCGACGATCACCAGTGGTGTACGGCCAGTGTAGGAGATCGCTCCCCACACCATGATGCTGGGTGTTGGCCCTGTGTGCCTCGGTCGTATGCAGTCCTGATTGTGGCGCTCACCTGCACGGCGCCAAACACGCATACGACCATCATTGGCACCAAGGCAGAAGCGACTCTCATCGCTGAAGACGACACGTCTCCATTCGTCCCTCCATTCACGCCTGTCGCGACACCACTGGAGGCTGGCTGCACGATGTTGGGGCGTGAGCGGAAGACGGCCTAACGGTGTGCGGGACCGTAGCCCAGCTTCATGGAGACGGTTGCGAATGGTCCTCGCCGATACCCCAGGAGCAACAGTGTCCCTAATTTGCTGGGAAGTGGCGGTGCGGTCCCCTACGGCACTGCGTAGGATCCTACGGTCTTGGCGTGCATCCGTGCGTCGCTGCGGTCCGGTCCCAGGTCGACGGGCACGTGCACCTTCCGCCGACCACTGGCGACAACATCGATGTACTGTGGAGACCTCACACCCCACGTGTTGGGCAATTCGGCGGTACGTCCTCCTGGCCTCCCGCATGCCCACTATACGCCCTCGCTCAAAGTCCGTCAACTGCACATACGGTTCACGTCCACGCTGTCGCGGCATGCTACCAGTGTTAAAGACTGCGATGGAGCTCCGTATGCCACGGCAAACTGGCTGACACTGACGGCGGCGGTGCACAAATGCTGCGCAGCTAGCGCCATTCGACGGCCAACACCGCGGTTCCTGGTGTGTCCGCTGTGCCGTGCGTGTGATCATTGCTTGTACAGCCCTCTCGCAGTGTCCGGAGCAAGTATGGTGGGTCTGACACACTGGTGTCAATGTGTTCTTTTTTCCATTTCCAGGAGTGTATGTCATCAGGCAAGTTGCTATGACATACACAAAACAATACATTTCTTTGACACTTTTCCCAAAGAAATAACTCTTCTTTTCCTGTAAAGAGTTTCTGTGCAGTAACATACACACATGCTATACATATTATAACATCCTGACTAGGATAGCAGAGACCACCTCTACTGATCACAGTTGTTAAATGATTTCTGTCATCTTTCACATTCTCATCATCTCCTGTTGGATACATTTTACAATAATCACATTTAAGTTTCTTAATGACTGCATATGAGCAGTAATCACTTACATGGTGAAGTACAGGTCACACATCCTCATCTAATTCCTGTATATCAAGATCTTCCACAACTACATTTAACTCTACATTATATGTCATTTTTGGAAGAACTTTTAAGTCGGTCTCATTAGAAAAAATATCATCCTTGGCAATTACAGCACCCATTTTTTGGGACTCTAATATTAATGATACACAGCTTCGTACCCTCAGTTTACCTTCTGTCTCAAAAATCTGTCTAATTGTCATATGGTAATTACCACCACCCATCTGACGAAATTAGCCTGTTAGAAAGTATTGTCTCTTTTTCTCATTGAGCCAATACCTAGCCAGATCCACCAATGCAAGGGTGGTATGCCTAAGAGCTAAATGTGTGTGTCTGCTAAGACCAATTTAACCCTGAGAATTTTTCTTTATTAACCAATTTGCAAACTGATGTAGGAACTCTAGTATGTTCTTAGAATTCCTGGTTATTGGCTCTTGAAACCTATTTAATAACCTTTGACCTTTTAACACTGTTTTTACGTTAACTACGTCCCACTACTTACAAATGATATCAATGAAAGTTGCTGTATCATTGCAGTATTCAACATTGTGTTTAGAGCCTAATTCCCTGAGAGCAATAGCTGATGTATGGTCAAAAATACGGAGAGCAAGTTTTCTTGATAGTGCAAAATCCATTTAAAAAATACACCTACTTGTTTCATCAGTGTCTATAGTCGCAATTAAAGTGTAATCAAACGTTTCTAAATCGTATTTAACTAACACATTTCGTATTGTTTACTAGATAGATAGATGGGATCTAGGCCTAAATTTTCCGAGTTATAAATGTTTAAAAACCTGACCAAACACGCTTGATAAAGTAAATTCTCTAAAAGCAAAGTAATTACAAATTCATTCTTCTGTCATTTATCTCTAAATCAATTCAAAAACAACAACCACCGCACATAAGACCTTTGTGTCGATTTTGTTTATACACAGCCAATCTCACATCCTTGGCAAATTTAAAACACTCTTTTAACGTAATAAATCTTTCGAAACTGACCATGAGTAGAAATGTGGGAGCTGTTATAGGGTAGTGAATAGAGGGATTTGTTGTCAATCCTGTAAGAAATATTTTCACTGGAGGGATGCAGTGGGGAGAATGTTGGGAGAACATATGAGTCTCTCTCCTGGAACACATTGATTGGGGACAGGAAAGGAAAATCTGTGGCCTTCAGGCATAGTAGGAGGAAACAAGGAAGGAACTGATAAGGATCAAGGGAGATAAGGGGGAGGAGGTGGCTGGGAACTGGCAGCTGTTAGGAGGATAGGAAGAAAGAGAACGCAATCTGACAGTTTTATCATCAACACCAAAAACAGGTATATACCACTGCCAGAGTTAAGTGGAGAAGAGCCTCACGTAGAAGGAGGAGCAGAAAATGTGTAGCACACTTCAACTGAGGCCAAGAAGCCTACAAATGTACAAAGCCTTAGGAAGAAGAAAGTGTTAGCTGCTACGTAATAGACATGGGCGAGGTGTAGGCCCACAGTTACAGGAAAGTTTAGGGGCAGCGTACCAGGCCACCAGTATCTTCAAGCCAAATGTGGGGCCAAGTCATGTGATAAAGGACTTAGGGTCTTTATGTAAGGACATTACAAAAGAGGACCATGTAGTGATAGTGGGTGTGGCTTGAAACAGTTTGGCCAGGAATGGGGTGTATGACATAGGTGGTGACCTGGACAAGATAGCTTCCCTGACTCATGCCACTAATGTACACTTTGTTGAGCTGTTCCAGCGTCATGATCGACCACACCTTGATGAAGCTGAGAGGCGAATCAATGTGGGGTTAGGGATGGCTCTGAGGACAGCCAACGTTTCTCTGGTGCCTGTAGGGACTATCAACAGATGGGGTTTCACTAGGCATGGCCTACACATAAACAGGATTTGGAAGGGAAGAATGGTACAACTGATTTATGAAAGCATAGGTGGTGGATCTCGAGCCACACATGGTCAAATATCTGTTGTCATAGGTAGGAAAAGTAGATCCTTTTTAGGATCAATCCAGACAACAGATTACCCTGCCTAAAGAGTATCTCCAGCAATTTAAAAAATACTGAAACAATCTCTCACAAGACAGATTAACACTTCAAATATCACACTTACCCAATATCAAAAAGAAAAACAAACTATTGGAAAGAGTAACATTGGGCATTTCATAGACTTAACAATCCTCCATCAAAACATACAATCAATAAAAAATGAAATACAACTATTAGAAGTTGAGCTCCAGTCTTTGAACTGCATAGTAGTTTGTGTTGCTGAGTACTGGTGTAAAGACTCAGAAATCAAACATGTAGTATTATCATTGTATGAAAGGCCAAACTCTTACTGCTGAACTGCTGCAAGGGGTGGAGGATCATGTATTTATATCAGAAAAGCAGCACAATTCTAATCAATACATGACCTAAATACAGTAAACTTTGGAATATCAGCTATTGAATTAACAGGGCTTGATATCACCAAGAAATTAATCATTTTATGTGTGTATAGATCTCTCAGTGGTAGTGTGGACACTTTTTTCAATAAATTAACTGAAGTTCTAGATAAAGTCTCAAGTACAAAGGTCAATGTAATTCTGTGTGGGGACATTAACACCAACACTAATATCATAAATCAGTCCAGCAGCACCTTAATAAATATCCTTCATAGTTGTGGCATGTCCCTATTGGACAATAGTGCAACAAGGGTTGACCATGTGGCCACAAATATGGACAGGGAAAAATGTGATTAGCTGTAAAAGATCTCCAGCTATCAGAGCATCTATGTCAAATAACAACAGTAAAATCAGTCATCAAATCATTCCCTAAACTACAAATCTACAAATGACATCTATTAGAAATCAAAATAAAAGATTATTCAAAAGAGCTAGGAAAACAAAGCTGGGGTGAAGTGTATAAGGAAACCGATGTGAATATGAAATTCTCTAAATTCTCCAATGTTTAAACTGAACTTTGAAAATGCATTTCCAAAAGTATGCATGTCTGTATCAACATCACACAAAAACAGATGGATAACAGCAGGTATTAAGAAGTCCTCCCAAACACTTAAACATCTCAGTTCTATGAAAATGATTTGCAGTGATCCAGAATTCTTAAATTTCTATCATATATACAAAAAGATTTATATGAAGTTTCTGATTGCTGCAAAAAGGCCATTTAATGGGAAAATAATATATAATGCAGAGAATGAAAGCAAAACAAGAAACTTCCTGGCAAATTGAAACTGTGTGCCAGACCAAGACATGAACTCGGGACCTTTGCCTTTCAAGGGCAAGTGCTCTACCAACTGAGCACCCAAGCATGACTCACGACCCGTCCTCACAGCTTCAATTCTGCCAGTACCTCGTCTCCTACCTTCCAAACTTCACAGAAGCTCTTCTGTGAACCTTGCAGAACTAGCACCCCTGGAAGAAAGGGTATTGCGGAGACATGGCTTAGCCATAACCTGGGGGATGTTTCCAGAATGAGATTTTCACTCTGCATCGGAGTGTGCGCTGATATGAAACTTCTTGGCAAATTAAAACTGTGTGCCTGACCGAGCATCGAACTGGGGACCTTTGCCTTTCGGGGGCAAGTGCTCTACCAACTGAGCTACCCAAGCACGACTCATGACCTGTCCTCACAGCTTCAATTCTGCCAGTACCTCATCTCCTACCTTCCAAACTTCACAGAAGCTCTTCTGTGAACCTTGCAGAACTCGCACCCCTGGAAGAAAGGATATTGCGGAGACATGGCTTAGCCATAGCCGGGGGGATGTTTCCAGAATGAGATTTTCACTCTGCATCGGAGTGTGCACTGATATGAAACTTCCTGGAAAATTAAAACTGTGTGCCTGACCGAGCATCGAACTGGGGACCTTTGCCTTTCGGGGGCAAGTGCTCTACCAACTGAGCTACCCAAGCACGACTCATGACGCGTCCTCACAGCTTCAGTTCTGCCAGTACCTTGTCTCCTACCTTCTGAACTTCACAGAAGCTCTTCTGTGAACCTTGCAGAACTAGCACCCCCGGAAGAAAGGATATTGCAGAGACATGGTTCAGCCACAGCCTGGGGGGTGTTTCCAGAATGACATTTTCACTCTGTCGTGGAGTATGCACTGATATGAAAGTTCCTGGAAAATTAAAACTGTCATATTGGAAGCAGAATCAAACACATCTTTTAGGTTACTTGTTGCTAAATGATATTTTCAGGAGAAAAAGGCAATGTTGCTTCTTATTGAAGTAATACATTCAGAGTCACAGCTGTGTTTGACCAACCATAACTTGTGCTGAATGTGCATGTCGTCATATAATATGCACACACAGTACATCGATCTCGTGAGGCATAAGGTTATTAATATTTCACATGTCTACAGGACTTTGCAATGTTAACACAGCAGAAGTCAGACATCAGTATAAGTGTAACGAAATGGAAACAATATTATTGAGTCATATGAATGCCTCACTTTTGTTCCAACGTAGTTCATGACCCTGGAGAAAATTTTACACATCGTGTTCTACATGGCAACTGTACACACAAGAATGTTTTGCCAACACTAAAACCACCTCCACAAGTAAATTTTTCCTGTGTTGCCTCCAAGTACTGCACTTAAACTATTCCTGATTTAACTGTAAGATTCGTACTTCCCACTTTCATATCAAAAGTCTCAAAACGCATACTCTAGGCTTTGGGCTATGTAACAGGTCAGCGTCATCACACCAAGATTGCAGAGAGAGGGGGGGGGGGAGGAGGGAGGACATGTAACTCTCCAACGAGTCTTTACCAATAATTAAATGGCACAAAATTTATGGGTATAGGAGAGCTTAACATGGGGAAAATGAGATTTTCATTATTCACTCACTGTATTTAACATTTATCATTCCTTTAAAGTCGCATAATAACTTCGATTAAATACAGGTCACTCACTCATTCTGCACACTTATTTCATAATTATGGCACTTTTAAACTGCAAATCCTCTGAGAGTTGTCTTTAATCTTCACGATTCTCTCACAAGAGCCGTGATTTGGATAGATTCGTACAGCAACCAGTAATCAGAGTCGGAACTGCCTCTGCAAAATGACAAGAATTACTAAACATTTTTATGTCACCAATTACAAGCAATTTAATTGACAGCGTAGTAATGTTAAAATGTCCTGTAATGAAAGCCACTGAATGGGGGATGTTTCACATTTGCAAGAAAGATCTCAATTAATTAAGTTCATCGAAACACGTAGAAACTAACCTCTTGTCTGGCGAAGACAGTCTAAAGACACAGTGGCAATTTCTCTAGATCTGTTGACAACGATATTTTGAATTATCGCTATACAGAGTGACTGAAATGTATTTCGGGTACCTGTGAACATAACAATATGTTAGAATTCGTTTTCTAAACACGAACTATTATGGTACTGTATGACTACTTATATATTAATTACACTATTAATATTTTCACAATTGTTTCTTTAATACAAAATTAAAGTGAACGGGACAGTTTTGTTGAGATGCAGTTTTCTGTGTGGACAAGTGTAACTTGTTCATACAGCGATAAATCGCAGAAATCGCAGGAGTCACAGAAATAGCAGTGGTAGAGTGCGGACAGCTACAAGACCTGGATTCGTTAACTGCTATTCGTAACTGCGACAAATCACAGTTGAGAATAACAGATACTGAAAAGTAGCATTCACAGAAATCCTTGATATCGGAAAATCGTAGTTTAGCCCATCACTAATGGCTACATACACTAACTACACACTCTCAGCCAAAGCATAAAAAAATCAAGAATGCGCACTTTCAGAGCAGAGAGGTAATACAGAACGCAAAACTACAGTAGGTGCTGTAGTAGGAAGGAACAGAAAACACATCAAAGTTTCATTTATTTACGTCAGTATTTCCCCCTAAATCGAACTGTGCTGCGCAAAATACTTTTCAGTAAGAAACACGAAATAATAATGAAACAAAGCAGATTTGTTACAAAGTCCCACAGTATTACATGTTGCTCTAGATTTTAGTTTAAAGACTTTGTAAATATGTTGTCAAATTGATATTCAGAACTCACGCATTCCACATTGATATTTGGTAGAGTTATGTTGCATCCCTAAAAGATATACTGGGCGAATGTAAAAATTGTTTTGTTTTCCTCAGCCATTCTCAAGCCATGACAAGGCAGGTTACAACTGGAATGACAAACAGGCACGAGAGTCGGCACTGCAATATTTTGGAATACAGCAGAGGTCACTGACACACATCACTTGAGTGAGAGATATGAATTACAAATTCAGCGAGATGACCTCAGTGTGGAAGGAACTTAACGTCATCTACATCTATATCTACATCCATACACCACAAGCCACCTGACGGTGTGTGGCGGAGGGTACCTTGAGTACCTCTATCGGTTCTCCCTTCTATTCCAGTCTCGTATTGTTCGTGGAAAGAAGGATTGTCGGTATGCCTCTGTGTGGGCTCTAATCTCTCTGATTTTATCCTCATGGTCTCTTCGCGAGATATACGTAGGAGGGAGCAATATACTGCTTGACTCTTCGGTGAAGGTATGTTCTCGAAACTTTGACAAAAGCCCGTACCGAGCTACTGAGCGTCTCTCCTGCAGAGTCTTCCACTGGAGTTTATCTATCATCTCCGTAACGCTTTCGCGATTACTAAATGATCCTGTAACGAAGCGCGCTGCTCTCCGTTGGATCTTCTCTATATCTTCTATCAACCCTATCTGGTACGGATCCCACACTGCTGAGCAGTATTCAAGCAGTGGGCGAACAAGCGTACTGTAACCTACTTCCTTTGTTTTCGGATTGCATTTCCTTAGGATTCTTCCAATGAATCTCAGTCTGGCACAGGCTTTACCGACGATCAACATTATATGATCATTCCATTTTAAATCACTCCTAATGCGTACTCCCAGATAATTTATGGTATAAACTGCTTCCAGTTGTTGACCTGCTATTTTGTAGCTAAATGATAAAGGATCTATCTTTCTGTGTATTCGCAGCACATTACACTTGTCTACATTGAGATTCAATTGCCATTCCCTGCACCATGCGTCAATTCGCTGCAGATCCTCCTGCATTTCAGTAAAATTTTCCATTGTTACAACCTCTCGATACACCACATCCGCAAAAAGCCTCAGTGAACTTCCGATGTCATCCACAAGGTCATTTATGTATATTGTGAATAGCAACGGTCCTATGACACTCCCCTGCGGCACACCTGAAATCACTCTTACTTCGGAAGACTTCTCTCCATTGAGAATGACATGCTGCGTCCTGTTATCTAGGAACTCCTCAATCCGATCACACAATTGGTCTGATAGTCCATATGCTCTTACTTTGTTCATTAAACGACTGTGGGGAACTGTATCGAACGCCTTGCGGAAGTCAAGAAACACGGCATCTACCTGTGAACCCGTATCTATGGCCCTCTGAGTCTCGTGGACGAATACCGCGAGCTGGGTTTCACATGACCGTCTTTTTCGAAACCCATGCTGATTCCTACAGAGTAGATTTCTAGTCTCCAGAAAAGTCATTATACTCGAACACAACACGTGTTCCAAAA